>NC_041388.1:702439049-702439974 GCF_002162155.2 Triticum dicoccoides | reverse complement strand
GACTCAACGCTCTGGCCCAGGGAGACACTCCAGAACGACCTCGAGTCGCTGATGGCTCGCTTGAACACGGTCCCTGGTCGAGTGCAGGAGTGGAAAAAGTCCTCGGCTCGGTGCGGTGCAGATGTTGCTCTGTGTCTGGCCCGAGTCCACTGCAAAGATGTGCGAGAAGACAAGCTGGCGGCCCTCCGGGTGGCCAACACCAAGAAACACGACTTCAGGTCCTTTATGGAAACTTTCATTGCTGCTGCCACTCGGATCGCGGATGGAATTGATCTTGATGAGTTTGTTGCACCTTCCAGCCCTCCACAGGAGGGGTAAAAAACTTCTTTTAAGCTCGACACTTTAAATTTGCCTCGGTATGCCGAGTGGAGTTGTAACCGATAAACCTTAACAGGCTTAGCGCCTGAGCACTTTCGGTTCCTTTAGGTATCGTTCCGAACTTGAATTTGATGTTTGAATATGATTGCTTTTGGCTTGAAATGTCTTTTGCAGGTTAAAAGCAAGACGCTCACTGCAGTCGACTTATTCCTTAATCCACTTAGGTGAGCGCTGGGCTGCAGCTAAGCCCCCGAGTGAGGGGTTTGCTCCTCACTCGGTAGGATTTTTATATCTTAGGCGAGCACTGGGCTGCAGCTAAGCCCCCGAGTGAGAGGTTTGCTCTTCACTCGGTAGGATTTTTATATCTTAGGCGAGCACTGGGCTGCAGCTAAGCAGCCGAGTGAGAGGTTTGCTCTTCACTCGGTAGGATTTTTATATCTTAGGCGAGCACTGGGCTGCAGCTAAGCCCCCAAGTGAGAGGTTTGCTCTTCACTCGGTAGGATTTTTATATCTTAGGAGAGCACTGGGCTGCAGCTAAGCCCCCGAGTGAGAGGTTTGCTCTTCACTCGGTAGGATTTTTATATCTTAGGCGAGCACTGGGCTGCAG
>NC_041388.1:702386786-702438465 GCF_002162155.2 Triticum dicoccoides | reverse complement strand
CTGCAGCTAAGCCTCCGAGTGGAAGTCTGGCTTACCACTCGGTAGGAATTTTATAACTTAGGCGAGTACTTGGACTGCAGCTAAGCCTCCGAGTGGAAGTCTGGCTTACCACTCGGTAGGATTTTGATAACTTAGGCGAGTACTTGGACTGCAGCTAAGCCTCCGAGTGGAAGTCTGGCTTACCACTCGGTAGGATTTTTATAACTTAGGCGAGTACTTGGACTGCAGCTAAGCCCCCGAGTGGAAGTCTGGCTTACCACTCGGTAGGATTTTTATAACTTAGGTGAGTACTTGGACTGCAACTAAGCCTCCGAGTGGAAGTCTGGCTTACCACTCGGTAGGATTTTTATAACTTAGGCGAGTACTTGGACTGCAGCTAAGCCTCCGAGTGGAAGTCTGGCTTACCACTCGGTAGGATTTTTATAACTTAGGCGAGTACTTGGACTGCAGCTAAGCCCCCGAGTGGAAGTCTGGCCTACCACTCGGTAGGATTTTATTTAATCTTAGGCGAAACGGATTCGCAGCTAAGCCTCCGAGTGGGAGTCTGGCTCACCACTCGGTAAGGATTTTTACAAACTTAGGCGAAACGGATTCGCGGCTAAGTCACCCACTGAGGGGAAAATTTTATTCGACAAAATAAAAAGTGACAAAAATTATGGAGGAACTATGACACTATTATTTTAAAATCCATGAACTACAGGAGTACTTTATTGCAACTCATCTGAGTGATAAACTTAAGTGTAAAATGGGTGGAGTAGTTCCGCGTTCCAAGCTCGGGGCTCGTCGATATTATGTTCGACGTTGTAAAGACGGTACGCCCCGTTGTGGAGAACTTTGGTGACGATGAAGGGTCCTTCCCAAGAAGGAGCAAGCTTGTGATGTTTCTTCTGATCCACTCGGAGAACTAAATCTCCTTCCTGGAAGGCTCGACCCCTCACATTTCTCGCGTGGAAACGACGCAAATCTTGTTGGTAGATGGTCGATCGGATCAGAGCCATCTCCCTTTCTTCCTCTAAAAGGTCGACTGTGTCCTGCCGCGCTTGTTCAGCTTCTGCTTCGTTGTAGATCTCAACTCGAGGAGCATTATGGAGAAGATCACTCGGTAAGACTGCTTAAGCTCAGTAGACCAAGAACAATGGAGTTCTTCCGGTCGATCGATTAGGTGTGGTCCGCAGTCCCCAAAGCACCGAGGGAAGTTCGTCGACCCACGCTCCAGCTGCACGCTTGAGATCACGCATCAGTCGGGGTTTCAATCCCTTGAGAATCAGGCCATTGGCTCGCTCTGCTTGTCCATTCGTCTGCGGATGGGCGACTGAAGTGTAGTCGACTCGTGTGCCTTGAGAGTTGCAGAAATCCCTGAATTCCTCCGAGTCAAAGTTCGACCCATTATCCGTAATGATGCTGTGCGGGACTCCATATCTGAATATCAGTTCCCTGATGAAGCTAACAACAGTACCGGCGTCAAGGTTCTTGATTGGTTTAGCCTCAATCCACTTGGTGAATTTGTCGACTACCACCAGTACATGCGTGAAGCCACTTCGACCTGTTCTCAAAGGACCGACCATGTCCAACCCCCATACTGCGAAAGGCCAGACGAGTGGAATGGTCTTCAGAGCTGATACAGGCTTGTGCGACATATTCGAGTAGAACTGACATCCTTCGCACTTATCCACTATTTCCTTTGCCATCTCATTCGCCTTTGGCCAGTAAAATCCGGCTCGGTATGCTTTGGCCACGATGGTCCGAGAGGACGCATGATGACCACAGGTCCCCGAGTGGATATCATTAAGGATGATTCGACCTTCTTCTGGTGTTATGCACTTCTGACCAACTCCAGTCGCGCTTTCTCTATATAACTGTCCTTTGATTACGGTAAAGGCTTTAGATCGACGGACGATCTGTCGAGCCTCTTCCTCATCCTCCGGAAGCTCTTTTCTTAGGATATACGCGATACACGGAACTGTCCAGTCGGGAATGACCACCAAGACCTCCATGACCAAGTCGACCACTGCTGGGACTTCAACCTCAGTCGGATCTGTGGCACTCTTGGGCTGTGGAGCTTCTTCGGTGAAAGGATCTTCTTTGACTGACGGAGTGTGTATATGCTCCAAGAACACACCACTCGAAATGGCTCCTCTCTTGGAACCTATCTTTGCTAGATCATCAGTTGCTTGATTTTTCAGTCGGGGTATATGATGGAGCTCCAACCCCTCGAACTTCTTTTCCAGCTTCCTCACTGCACTGCAGTATCCAGTCATGGCTGGGCTTCTCACGTCCCACTCCTTCATCACTTGGTTGACCACTAAATCTGAATCGCCATAGACCATCAGGCGACAGACGCCGAGTGAAATGGCCTTGCGCAATCCGTATAAGAGGGCCTCATACTCTGCCTCATTGTTGGAGGAATCAAAGTGAATCTGGAGCACATATCTGAGCTTATCTCCTCTGGGGGAAACCAGGACAACCCTAGCACCGGAACCATTCAACATCTTAGAGCCATCAAAAAACATGGTCCAATGCTCCGAGTGAACTTCAGTCGGCTGCTGCTGTTCAATCCACTCAGCAAGGAAATCTGCTATTGCCTGGGACTTAATGGCTTTCTTTGCTTCAAACTTGATATCAAGGGGAAGAAGTTCAATCGCCCATTTCGCCACTCGACTAGTTGCATCTCTGTTGTGCAAAATCTCTGATAGTGGAGCGTCGCTGATGACTGTGATGGAATGATCAGAGAAATAATGAGCAACCTTCTTTGTGGTCATTTATATTCCATACACAAGCTTCTGATAATGAGGATATCTCTGCTTGGATGGAGTCAAGACTTCAGACAAATAATACACTGGGCGCTGAACTTTGAAAGCTTTTCCTTCTTCTTCCCGCTCGACCGTAAGCACTGTACTGACGACTTGTCCTGTGGCTGCGATATAAAGCAACAGAGGCTCTTTGCTGATTGGAGCAGCAAGCACCGGCTGGGTGGAGAGCAGAGCTTTTAGCTCGGCAAACGCTGCATCAGCTTCTGGAGTCCACTCGAACTTGTCTGCCTTCTTCATTAGTCGGTAAAGAGGCAATGCCTTTTCACCGAGTCGTGAGATGAATCGACTTAATGCGGCCAAGCATCCAGTAAGCCTCTGGACATCGTGCACTCGCACAGGGCGTTTCATTCGGAGAATAGTGCCGGTCTTTTCTGGATTAGCGTCGATCCCTCGCTCGGAAATGAGAAAACCGAGTAACTTGCCACCAGGAACTCCGAATGTGCACTTTGATGGATCGAGCTTGATATCATACCTTCTGAGGTTGGCAAATGTTTCGGCCAGGTCAGCGAGCAGGTCGAAACCTTTTCGTGACTTGACGACGATATCATCCATATACGCTTCCACATTCCGACTGATTTGAGTGAGTAGACACTTCTGAATCATTCGCATAAATGTGGCTCCGGCATTCTTGAGGCCGAATGGCATGGTGATATAGCAGAAGCACCCGAATGGAGTGATGAAAGCTGTTTTTACCTCGTCGGGTCCGTACAGACGGATCTGGTGGTACCCGGAGTAGGCGTCTAGAAAAGACAATCTCTCGCATCCCGCGGTCGAGTCAACAATTTGATCTATGCGAGGGAGAGGAAAATGATCTTTCGGGCAGGCCCGGTTGATGTGCTTGGAATCAATGCACATTCGGAGCGATTTGTCCTTCTTAGGAACCATGACGACATTAGCGAGCCATTCGGAGTGGTATATCTCTCGGATAAATCCTGCCGCCAACAGTCGAGCCACTTCCTCACCAATGGCTTTTTTCTTCTGGACGGCGGACCGCCGAAGAGGCTCTTTGACTGGTTTTGCTGATGAGTCGACTCTTAGGCGATGCTCAGCCAGTCCCC
This sequence comes from Triticum dicoccoides, assembly GCF_002162155.2. NCBI lineage: Eukaryota > Viridiplantae > Streptophyta > Magnoliopsida > Poales > Poaceae > Triticum > Triticum dicoccoides. Next base: position 702,434,597 of record NC_041388.1, on the reverse strand, counting down.
TGGGAACACCTGGCATGTCAGCGGGCTTCCATGCAAAAATGTCCCAGTTCTTACGGAGGAACTGGATGAGCGCTTCTTCCTATTTCAGGTCGAGTGTTGTGGAGATGTGGGTCGGGGTTGCATCGGGGTCGGTCTGGTGAATGTGAACAGGCTTCGTCTCACCGGACGACTGAAATGCAGATTTTGTGGCGGGTTTGTTGGATCGCAGCAAATCACTCGGATCTGCGTTTTGCTTGTATTCTTCAAACTCGACCGCTGTCACCTGGGAATCAGCAATCTTTGAGCCCTTCTGAAAGCACTCTTCTGCCTTTTTCCGATCACCGGTGACAGTGATCACTCCTTTGGGGCCGGGCATCTTCAATTTGAGGTACACGTAACATGGTCGAGCCATGAACCGTGCATAAGCTGGTCTCCCCAAAATGGCATGATATGCACTCTGAAAATCCACGACCTCAAACGTCAACTTCTCTTTGCGAAAATGTTTCGAATCACCAAACACCACGTCCAGAGCTATTTGGCCGAGTGACTCGGCTTTCTTCCCTGGTATAACTCCATGAAAGCTCATGTTACTGGTGCTCAATCGGGACATCGGAATGCCCATTCCTTTCAGTGTGTCTGCATACAACAAATTCAGCCCGCTACCACCGTCCATCAGCACTTTTGTCAGTCGAGTGCCTTCGATAACTGGATCGACCACCAAAGCTTGCCTCCTAGGGGTGGCAATATGAGTCGGGTGATCAGATTGGTCGAATGTGATGGGTGTTTGGGACCATCTCAGATAATTTGCTTTTGCTGGGGTAACCATGTTCACCTCGCGGTTAATGACTTTCAATCGACTCTTGCTTTCCACATCTGCAAAGATCATCAGAGTGGAGTTGACATGCGGATATCCTTCCTCACTGTCCTCCTTGTCTTCGGCCTTGTCCGACTCCTTTTCCTTGTCTTTAGACTGTTTTCCTTGAAACTGCTGGATCAGGAGTCGACATTGGCGAGTGGTATGCTTTGGGTAAATGATATTCCCCTCTTCGTCTTTCTTCGTGTGGATGTGACACGGCATATCCAACACGTCGTTCCCTTCTTTATCCTTTACCTTCTTAGGGTTCCAGGATCCCTTTGGTTTCCCTTTAAACTTTCCATGAGTCACGGCCAGAGCCTCTCCAGGAGCTGCCGGTTCAGCCTTCCGCTTCTGTTTCCGACTGGTGTTTCCCTTCTCCGACTGGCTCGGCTTGTGCTTGCCGCTTCGGAGTCGGTCTTCTTCTTCACCGTTGGCGTACTTGGTAGCAATTTCCATCATCCGACTCAAGGTCATGTCTCTGGTTCGACCAAATTTCAAACTCAATTCTCTGTTCTTGACACCATCCTTGAAGGCGCAGACTGCCTGATGATCAGACACATTCTCCACAGTATGGTGCAAAGTGATCCATCTCTGAATATACTCCCTGAGAGTCTCATTGGTTTTCTGCACGCAGACTTGTAGCTCCGTCAATCCAGCCGGCCGCTTGCAAGTTCCTTCAAACGTTCTGACGAACACTCGGGACAGATCTTCCCAAGTGTAAATGCTGCTAGGAGGTAACTGATTCAACCACGCTCTGGCAGAACCTTCCAACATGAGGGGCAAATGCTTCATGGCCACCTCGTCATTCCCACCACCAATCTGAACCGCCACTCGGTAGTCCTCAAGCCAAGTTTCAGGCTTAGACTCACCGGTGAACTTGCTGACTCCTGTTGCCAACCTAAAATTGGGAGGAATCACTGCGGCTCTGATAGCTCTGCTGAAACATTCCGGACCAGAAACATGCACTCGACTGCTCGTGGGCGCATCTCTATCGAGTCCACCTCGATGGGCTCTGTTCCGGTCGACCAAGCCTTGCACGATAATGGATCGTGCGTTGAAGCCTGGTTCTTTGGGGTCGACTGGAACTCTTCGCCCCGCACTGAGCTGACGTCTGTCATCTTGCTGCCGAGGAGCGTAAGATCCACCCCTCGAAGGGGAAGTGGGCACTCGACGCCTATCATCTCGGTCGTGTCGGTCTCCATATTGGTCTCGCCGATTCTCGCGCCCTTCACGCCGCGGAGGCGATCTGCGACCGTGAGCCGACTGTACCGTATTCGCAGCGACGGATCGACTGTGAATTCTGTTGCGCGACAGCGACACGGCTGAATTCTGATCTCCTGCTACCCGGAGCAGATCCCTGATCTGCATCAAGCCTCTGCCAGCTTCCGACTGAGAGGGCTGGATGGACTCTGCTATACGAGTCGCAGCTGCTAAATTCTGTATTGGGGTTCGATATACCTGAGTCGGTGGGAAGATTTGACGTCGATTGGCGTCGGGAACTCGTTGCCACGCGCGCTCGTCGAGTGCTCGCTGAAGATTCTCCAGGCGAGCGCGTTCGGCCAAATTGGCCAAACGTGCCTCCTCCAAGGCGCGAGCCTCGGGGGTTTCTCCTGCGATGGGAGTATGCAGGGCATCCATGTTCCTGCGGCGAAGTTCTTCTCTTTGCAGAGAGTCGAGTGGCTCGGGCTGGTACTCTTCGTGGTCTCGTGCGGGGTCGCCTCCGTCGCCTGCCCCACCATCACGGGCGAAGCCAGGGGGGCTGCGAGGCCCGTCGACCATCAGGATTTCCGCCGCTGGATCACTGCTATCGCATTCGGATGCAGTCTCTACGGAGCCAGTCGACAGATCGAACAGGCCGTAGAGAGATTCGTCGGGCTCGATTGCCGCAACTTGGGTGGTGGCCGTCTGGCGAGCCACCACGTGTCTCACCCACCGCTGAAGCCTCGACCGACCCGAGCGGTTGCGCTGGCGGGAGACCGGGAGGGTGGTCGATAGGGGAGTCGACCGATATGGGGTCGACGGTTGCCGCAGCAGAACGCCGCGGACACATGCGCGAAAATGCGTCGCACCGCGGACGGGGAGCGCATCGACGTCGAGTGGAGCCTCCTGGAGCCAGGCGGAGTCGTCTGCGACGAAGGTGAGAGCACCGAGACGAATCTCTCGACCCTCGACCAAAACTCCAACAGCTACCATGATGAAAGTACTCGGAAGAATCGCAACTTCTCCACAAAATCGCTAAAACACCGGCCCCACGGTGGGCGCCAACTGTCGTGGATCTAAATCTGACAGTAGAGTGGGGGTTAGGTATGGAGAGGCAAGGTCCTAGCTATGGAGAGGTTGTAAACACAAGAGATGTACGAGTTCAGGCCCTTCTCGGAGGAAGTAAAAGCCCTACGTCTCGGAGCCCGGAGGCGATCGAGTGGATTATGTGTATATGAATTACAGGGTGCCGAACCCCTCTGCCTGTGGAGGGGGGTGGCTTATATAGAGTGCGCCAGGACCCCAGCCAACCCACGTAATGAAGGGTTTAAGGTACATTAAGTCCAGGGCGTTACTGGTAACGCCCCACATAAAGTGTCTTTACTATCATAAAGTCTACTCAATTACAGACCATTGCAGTGCAGAGTGCCTCTTGACCTTCTAGTGGTCGAGTGAGTCTTCGTGGTCGAGTCCTTCAAGTCAGTCGAGTGAGTCCCTCGTAGGTCGACTGGAAGGTGATCTCTTCTAAGGGTGTCCTTGGGCAGGGTACTTAGATCAGGTCTGTGACCCTACCCTAGGTACACGACTCCATCAGTCCAGGTTATGCTCGTCTGCTGGATCCTTCCGTGTCAACAACGGGCCTTCAACCTGTGGGAGTTCGACCCAGCGCAGCACCGAACTTTGAGCAGGCTCTTCGACACGACGTACGAAGATGCCTGGAAGGTGCTATTCTAGGGCGCCGAGGCTCCCGCATCCGCTTTCGAGGATCGCGGATTCAGCACGCAGCGTCAAGCTAGTGCGGTGAGCTATCTTTACCTTTTATAGGGTATTTAGTTTTTCATAGTTCGACTCTATGCGGGATCTAAGCTCCCTTACCTTTGACAGGATTGGCAGGTGAAAGTCCGAACAGATCAACTATCCGGCTCCTTTGCCCGAAGACCCAGCCAATGCCCACATAGGGTGTCGGTGAAGAAGGCCACAGGAACTCGAAAGAGTTCCCAGCGTATGGTGGTGTCGGACTCATCGTCCGACGACTATGAGACGCACTCCTCCCATGAAGACGAGGAGGAGGAAGAAGAAACCTCTCCCCCTCTAGCGGGGGGAGGAAAGAAGAGGAAGGCCGCCCCGGCCAGGGAGGCCGAAGGGTCCAAGAAGAGGAAGACCCCTCCTCCAGACTACTCCGTCGACGCCGATGATGGCAAAGAGGAGTGGCCGCACAGGGCCAATCGCCCAGCAAAATCGTAAGTATTCGGATACCAGAGTGATTCATAGTACTCCTTTATGGCACACCTTTCCTTATGTCGAATACAATTATGCAGTCCGCCCAAGGCTGGGCTCGACGAGTTGTCTAGCGGCTCCCTGGACTCGTCGGATGTGAATTCACTTCCGACGGCTACCTCCCCCCGCCTCACGGGCGACGCCGAAGTGGCATCGCGACAGGTTCCTCCCCAAGAGGAGGTGGTCCTGGAGGAGCCGCAAGGCGACCTCCCGGACTCCAGGAGTAAAGGGGATAGAACCCCCCAGGGCTCCAAGTCCGGCTGTGAGCCGGACACCGCGCCGGAATCCTCAACGGTTCCGGACTACGGCAGGCGACCTCCTTCTAAGAGGAGCAAGCCTACTGAGCCGGCGGCCCCCCTCCAACCGGAGGCGCCGGACAATCTGCTGGAACTGCTTAAGGGCGCCTCCATCGACGAGGAGCACCGCACTATTATGAGTGCGGTGATCCAGAAGGTTCAGTCCGCCAAGAGCGGACTGACTGAAGCTTGTGCCAGCCTTCTAACAGGCTTTAGGTAAGTAAAAAATATGTAAGAATATTACCGCATAGACAGTAGCCCCTGATGCTCTGTTTGGTGTTCGGAAAGAAAAGCCGAATAGAGGATCTAATAAAATGCGCAGGAGTCTAACAATAAATCAGTCAATATGCGTATGCAGGCTTCGCTGCTAGCGACCGCCGCACTGACTGCAGAGGTGGGCACACTGAACCAGGGCCTCGAGCAGTCCGAGCAAGAGCTCGACCTTGCCAAGCGGCAGCTCGAGGAGAAAGAAGGTAAGAGGTACCTTAAAGAAAAAATATATAAAAGATGCAATTGCAAAAAATGACAGGATTAACGTGGCTTATTGCAGGGGCCACAACTAAGGTGGCGACCCTCAAGCCGGCGCTGTCCGAGGCCGAGAAGAGAGCGGCTACGGAGCGCACCGAGCGGGAGAGATATGAGGCGCAGGTTGGCGAGGTGCGGCAAGAGCTCCAGGCTCTCATGAAAAAACATGAGAGTTTGGAGCTTGACTCGAAGACGCGAGCGTCCGAGCTCGCGGCGGCCATTGAAACTGCCAAGTCTGCCAAGGCCGAAGACCAGAAGGCCCTTCAGGAGGTGGATGTGGTGAAGAAAATAGCGGCGGGTAAGGCATTCTTTATGCAAAGCAAACATGTAAAAGTGAGTTACTTGTTACTTACCCGAATCCGGAGCTCTCTAGGAGCATTCGCAGATTTGCCCCACAGCGTATCCGATGCCGCCGCATTCTACCAAGCCGAAGAGGGCAGCTCGACGGAGAAGGTGTTCTGGTCTCAGTATGCTGAGGCCGGACACCCTGTGCCCCTGAGTGACCAGCTGAAGCAACTGTTCGAGCTCCACAAGGTGGCTGAACAGGCCATGAAGGGCCTCATAGTTCGGCTGTGGACTAGAGAGGCTCTTCCTGGGAGCTACTTCGGACTGGTGCGGCGACTGGTGGAGGCCTGTCCAAGGCTCGAGGTCATCAAGCGCTCTGTCAGCATCGAAGGTGCCCTTAGGGCCCTTGCCCGTGCTAAGGTGCACTAGGGCAAGTTGGATGCTGAGAAGCTTGTGAAGGACGGGCCTCCGCTGGGGAAAGAGCATCGCAAGCCCGAGCTGTATTATGAGGGCGTTCTGAAGGGTGCCCGCCTTATGGCGGATGAATGTTCCAGGGATGTAATATTTGAGTAAACTCGCTAGTTTTGTCCTGCGCGCTGAAAACTTGTTCATATGCGCTAAGCAATGCTTTTTGAATTTAAAATATTACCTTCTGTGCGGCTGTTTATCAAAATTGAGAGATGGCGAGTCGTCGGCTTCTGCCCCCATGCCACTAGTGCTGGGGTGTTCGGGATAAATCTGAGCGCTCTTTTTCCCATGTTTGGGTCCTTCGAGGGAGGCGCTCAGCACAACGAACAAGGCAATCAGACTATAATGCTTGAACACTCTCACTTAGCCATAGAATTCTAAAATTTTAAATTTCGGCGAAGACCCTAGTATTCGGAACACCGAGTTCAGGGCGCTATCCACGCCTTTGGCCGGACAAAGCCGACTCCTCGCTCTAAGCGGCATAAGTCTTTAGGGACTCGAAAAACCTCTCGAACAGCGATCGGTCTCTCGCTTTATCATGACAGTTAGTTTTAGCTTTCTCTACTGAGGTGCTCCGCCCAGCTCAACTGGGGCACAATCGCAGTAGTTCTCCTAGTACTACCTTAGCCAATATAACGGAACGTAAGGCACCAAAACATAGGAGCCGGGCAAACCCAACTATTGACCAAAGACATGATTCGGAGCCGATGCATATAATGCTATAAGTTTGGGGTGCCGCACTTGTGAAAGTGTTCGGACTTCTCACACCATATTGAGGGGTACTTAAGCCCCTAGTGTATTAGCCGTACCAGAGTGTACGGGTGCGACATGTCATTAATGAACATATATAAAAGAGATTAATGCAACAATAGACGAAAGCTATGCATTGTTTATAGAAAGGCTACAATCAAAGCAGAACGATACAAATAGTGCGATAAGCAAAAAGTGGGACTATTTAACATGTCCTTTCCAGGGGCAGGCTGCGGAATAGTATGTGAAACAGGTATACTGCTCGTGATAGAGACCACCTGGGAGTTCTATAATGCAGCGTAGCTTTTCTACTTCCCTGGTTCTTGCATCGTTTGTGTGGCACTTGTATTGCCAAACAGGTCTTCCGAAGAATGGAGTCCTGAAAGTAAGAGAAAATGAAGAGATCGGCAGCCCCTAGTGTGGTTTAAGCTGTGTTTCGGTCGTGCCGTGATGGTGCCCCACCTCCTATGCCCATGGTATTTCAAGAGAGTAGTTATGTACGCGAAGCACTGGTTTCGCTATTTCGCGAGGGCTGGGGTTGAGGCCGTATTGCTACGCCTGCTCGGAACGTGCCAGGCGGTTTTGTTGTAGGTTACTCCGGGCGCGCTTGACAGTGTCCGGACGTTTAACGGCCGGACTGGAGAACTGCCTTGAGAGGCTGCTTTGTACTTCCGCTGTGAGGGCTGCCGTGTGCTCCTTCATTCAGAGGGAGCGTTCGGTGTTTCCATTGACCGTGATTACACCTCGAGGGCCTGGCATCTTGAGCTTAAGGTATGCGTAGTGCGGTACTGCATTGAACTTTGCAAATGCGTTCGCCCGAGCAGTGCGTGATAGCCACTGCGGAACGGGACTATGTCGAAGATTAACTCCTCGCTTCGGAAATTATCCGGAGATCCGAAGACCACTTCGAGTGTAACTGAACCTGTACAGTTGGCCTATACACCTGGTATGACGCCTTTAAAGGTCGTTTTGGTGGGCTTAATCCTCGAGGGATCTATGCCCATTTTCCGCACTGTATCCTAGTAAAGCAGGTTCAGGCTGCTGCCGCCGTCCATAAGGACTCTTGTGAGATGAAATCCGTCAATAATTGGGTCTAGAACCAATGCGGCGAATCCGCCATGACGGATGCTAGTGGGGTGGTCCCGTCGATCAAAATTGATCGGGCAGGAGGACCATTGGTTTAACTTTGGGGCGACTGGCTCCATCGCGTATACGTCCCTTAACGCACGCTTCCGCTCCCTCTTGGGGATGTGGGTTGCGTATATCATGTTCACCGTCCGCACTTGTGGGGGAAAACCCTTCTATCCACTGTTGTTCGGCGGCCGGGGCTCCTCCTCGTCATCACTATGCAGCCCCTTGTCTTTATTTTTGGCATTTAACTTGCCCGCCTGCTTGAACACCCAACAATCCCTGTTGGTGTGATTGGCTGGCTTTTCGGCGGTGCCATCTATCTGGCACAAGCGGTCGAGTATTCGGTCCAAACTGGACGGGCCCTGAGTATTTCTTTTGAATGGCTTTTTCCGCTGACCGGATTTATAGCCCCTGAATCCGGCATTAACTGCCGTATCCTCAGAATTGCCGCCGTTAATGCGGCGCTTTTGCTTGTTCTGACGCGACCTGCCACTGTTATCCTTGATATCCGAATTACCAGGGTTCGTGGTCAAGTTATTGCTGCAAGCTAGCCAGCTGTCTTCTCCCGCGCAAAAGCAGGTCATGAGTGTCGTGAGTGCTGCCATGGATTTCAGCTTTTCCTGTCCAAGGTGCCGGGCAAGCCACTCGTCACGGATGTTATGCTTGAAGGCTGCTAGGGCCTCTGCGTCCGGACAGTCGACTATTTGATTTTTCTTTGTTAGGAACCGTGTCCAGAATTGCCTGGCCAATTCCTCTGGCTGCTGAATTATGTGGCTTAGGTCATCGGCGTCTGGTGGTCGCACATAAGTGCCCTGGAAATTTTCGAGGAATGCGGCTTCCAGGTCCTCCCAACAACCGATTGATTCTGCTGGCAGGCTGTTAAGCCAATGACGAGCTAGTCCTTTAATTTTGAGTGGGAGGTATATGATGGTGTCTAGATCATCGCCGCGGGCCATGTGGATATGAAGGAGATAATCCTCGATCCATACCGCGGGATCTGTTGTGCCATCGTAGGATTCGATGTTCACGGGTTTGAAACCCTTAGGGATTTGATGATCCATTACTTCATCTGTGAAGCATAGTGGGTGTGCGGCGCCTCTGTATTGGGCTATATCGCGACGCAGCTCAAATGAGCTTTGTCTATTTTGTTCAGCCCGGCCGGATTTACTATATCCGGAGTGACGATCACCGTCACGCGCCGTGGGTTGCCCGCGCGATCCGTAGATCGATCTTGTTTGCCTTTCCTTGTTCTCCAATATATCTCGCAGGTCTGGCGCATTTTCCCGTGCCTTGGTAGTTTTTGAGTGGCGCCGGGGTGCGGCTTGAGTGGAGGGCCGAGGGGCCTCTCTGTCGCGGCCATGAGGTGGCCGGTCGGCCGTATCATGCGTTGGTGTGGTAGGTTTAGGTGCTTCCTCCTCAAATCGGGGTAGAACCCTGCGCTTTGGGTATCTCTTGGAGGGGCGTTCGAGTTCATACTCTTCGGCCGCAAGGACTTCAGTCCATCTGTCAGCTAGCAAATCTTGATCAGCTCTAAGCTATTGCTATTTTTTCTTGAGGCTGCTTGCTGTGGCCATTAGCCTGCGTTTGAAACGCTCTTGTTCGACTGGATCCTCTCGCACGATGAATTCGTCGTCATCGAGGCTTGCCTCGTCTTCGGAGGGAGGCATGCAATTATCGTCCTCGACCTCTCTGTCTGCCGCTCTCTCGTGAGGGCTGGCTTCTCCATCCTCCTATGATGAATCTTGCTGGAGGGGGTTTTCTTCGGTACTGTCCAGAGTGTTATTATCTCCCGTGCCGGAATCACCATTTTTGCTTTGGTGGGATTTAGAGCGGCGCCGCTTACGCCGGCGCTTAGGCTGTTTCTTGGAGGGGTCATCCCCCGCTGTTCCATCGCCGTCTCCTTCTTTTGGAGTATCCACCATGTATATGTCGTACGACGAGGTGGCTTTCCAGTGCCCTATAGGTGCTGGTTCTTGATCGTCTCCTGCATCGGCGCCCATACCATCGATGTCTTCGGAGTCGAAGTCGAGCATGTCGGTTAAATCATCGACAGTGGCTATAAAGTGGGTGGTGGGTGGGCTTTGAATTTCTTCATCGTCCGTATCCTAACCTTGCTGACCGTAGTCCGGCCAGGGCTCTCCTGATAAAGAGAGAGACTTTAGTGACTTTAGAATATCGGCAAAGGGCGAGTGCTGAAAGATGTCCGCGGCGGTGAACTCCATGATCGGCGCCCACTCGGATTCAATCGACAGTGGCGCGGAGAGCTCGGAGTCCGGATAGGAGTCCGGCTCCTTAGAGTCACGAGCCTCGTAGAGGACAGGGCTGGTGTTCGGCTCGATTGTCGTAGAGATTTCAGCCCCCGAGGTGGTGTCCAACCACCCATCCTCGATCGACGCAGTTGGCTCCGAATTAATGGTCGGAGCTTACGTGGGTGCGGTCTCCAGGGCACTGTTCGGCGGCAGAGCTAGATCGTGCCCATCGTGATAGTGCGGCGCGCCCGGCTGTGGCTCGAATCCGTCGAAGATCAAATCTCCGCGGATATCAGCCGTATAGTTCAAGCTTCCAAATCTGACCTGATGGCCAGGGGCGTAGCTTTCGATCTGCTCCAGATGGCCAAGCGAATTGGCCCGCAGTGTGAAGCCACCGAAGACGAAGATCTGTCCAGGGAGAAAAGTCTCACCCAGGACTGCATCGCTGTTGATGATCGGAGGAGCCATCGGGCCCAAAGGTGACGGCACAGAGGAACTCTCAATGAAAGCACCAATGTCGGTGTCAAAACTGGCGGATCTCGGGTAGGGGGTCCCGAACTGTGCGTGTAGGCGGATGGTAACAGGAGACAAGGACACGATGTTTTACCCAGGTTCGGGCCCTCTTGATGGAGGTAAAACCCTACGTCCTGCTTGATTAATATTGATGATATGGGTAGTACAAGAGTAGATCTACCACGAGATCAAGGAGGCTAAACCCTAGAAGCTAGCCTATGGTATGATTGTTGTTGTTGTTGTGTCCTACGGACTAAAACCCTCCGGTTTATATAGACAACGGAGAGGGTTAGGGTTACACAGAGTCGGTTATAATGGTAGGAGATCTACATATCCGTATCGCCAAGCTTTCCTTCCACGCCAAGGAAAGTCCCTTCCGGACACGGGACGAAGTCTTCAATCTTGTATCTTCATTGTCCAGGAGTCCGGCGGAAGGTATACTCCGGCTACCCGGACACCCCCTAATCCAGGAATCCCTCACCCGATGACAAGCCAAGCAATTGTTTCATACTTTAGTAATCTCAAACTCATAAACCTTCACGCAATACATGAGCGTGAGCCATGGATATAGCACTATGGGTGGAATAGAATATGATGATGGGGGTTATGTGGAGAAGACAAAAAAGGAGAAGATCTCACATCAACGAGGCTAATCAATGGGCTATGGAGATGCCCATCGATTGATGTTAATGCAAGGAGTAGGGATTGCCATGCAACGGATGCACTAGAGCTATAAATGTATGAAAGCTCAACAAAAGAAACTAAGTGGGTGTGCATCCAACTTGCTTGCTCACGAAGACCTAGGGAACTTGAGGAGGCCCATCGTTGGAATATACAAGCCAAGTTCTATAATGAAAAATTCCCACTAGTATATGAAAGTGACAACATATGAGACTCTCTATATGAAGAACATGGTGCTACTTTGAAGCACAATATATGAGACTCGCTATATCATGGTGCTACTTTGAAGCACAAGGGTGGAAAAAAGATAGTAGCATTGCCCCTTTTTATTTATTATCTTTTTTTGGGCCTTCTTTTTTTTTCTTTAGCCTTTCTTCTTTTTTTTGGGACAATGCTCTATTGAATGATGATCATCACACTTCTATTTATTTACAACTCAATGATTACAACTCGATACTAGAACAAAGTATGACTCTATATGAATGCCTCCGGCGGTCTACCGGGATATGCGATGAATCAAAAGTGACATGTATGAAAGAATTATGAACAGTGGCTTTGCCACAAATACTATGTCAACTACATGATCATGCTAAGCAATATGACAATGATGAATGTGTCATGAAGAACGATATGGTGGAAAGTTGCATGGCAATATATCTCGGAATGGCTATGGAATTGCCATAATAGGTAGGTATGGTGGCTGTTTTGAGGAAGATATAAGGAGGTTTATGTGTGAAAGAGCGTATCATATCACGGGGTTTGGATGCACCGGTGAAGTTTTCACGAACTCTCGATGTGAGAAAGGGCAATGCATGGTACCAAAGAGGCTAGCAATGACGGAATGGTGAGAGTGCGTATAATCCAAGGACTCAACATTAGTCATAAATAACTCATATACTTATTGCAAAAATCTACAAGCCATCAAAAAACAAAGCACTACGCGCATGCTCCTAGGGGGATAGATTGGTAGGAAAAGACCATCGCTCGTCCCCGACCGCCACTCATAAGGAGGACAATCAAATAACACCTCATGTTTCAAATTTGTTACATAATGTTTACCATATGTGCATGCTACGGGACTTGGAAACTTCAACACAAGCATTTCTCAAATTCAAAACTACTCAACTAGCACAACTTTAATATCACTACCTCCATATCTCAAAACAATCATCAAGCATCAAACTTCTCTTAGTATTCAACACACTCATAAGAATTCTTACAAATCTTTTATGCTTAGCATACTAGGATTTTTAAGCACATTACGATGCTATTTAAGACTCTCAAAATAATATAACTGGAACATGAGAGTTCATATATTTCTTCAAAATAAATCCACCATGCTCTAAAAGATATAAGTGAAGCACTAGAGCAAACAACAAACTAGTCCGAAAGATATAAGTGAAGATCAATGAGTAGTCGAATAATTATGCAACTATGTGAAGACTCTCTAACATTTAAGAATTTCAGATCTTGGTACTTTATTCAAACAGCAAGCAAAGCTAAAGAAAATAAAATGATGCTCCAAGCAAAACACATATCATGTGGTGAATAAAAATATAGCTCCAAGTAAAGTTACCGATGAACGAAGACGAAAGAGGGGATGCCACCCAGGGCATCCCCAAGCTTAGACGCTTGGTTATCCTTCAATATTTCCTTGGGGTGCCTTGGGCATCCCCAAGCTTAGGCTGTTGCCACTCCTTATTCCATAGTCCATCGAATCTTTACCCAAAACTTGAAAACTCGTAAGCTCCGTTAGCGAAAGTAAACAAAACACCACTTCAAGGTACTGTAATGAACTCATTATTTATTTGTATTGGTGTTAAACCTACTGTATTCCAACTTCTCTATGGTTTATAAACTATTTTACTAGCCATAGATTCATCAAAATAAGCAAACAACACATAGAAAACAGAATCTATAAAAAACAGAACAGTCTGTAGTAATCTGTAACTAACGCAATTTTCTGGAACTCCAAAAATTCTAAAATAAATTGGTGGACCTTAGTAATTTGTCTAGTAATCATCTGCAAAAAGAATCAACTAAATAGCACTCTCCAGTAAAAAGTTCTAGCTAATCTCGTGAGCGCTAAAGTTTCTGTTTTTTACAGCATGATCATAAAGACTTCACCCAAGTTTTCCCAAAGGTTCTACTTGGCACAAACACTAATTAAAACACAAAAACACATCTAAACAGAAGCTAGATGGATTATTTATTCCTAAACAGAACCAAAAAGCAAGAAACTAAAATAAAATTGGGTTGCCTCCCTACAAGCGCTATCGTTTAACGCCCCTAGCTAGGCATGATGATTTCAATGATGCTCACATAAAAGATAGGAATTGAAACATAAACAGAGCATCATGAAGAATATGACTAGCACATTTAAGTCTAACCCACTTCCTATGCATAGGGATTTTGTGAGCAAACAACTTATGGGAACAAGAATCAACTTGCATAGGAAGGCAAAACAAGCATGACTTCAAAACTTAAAGCACATAGAGAGGAAACTTGATATTATTGCAATTCCTACAAGCATATATTCCTCCCTCATAATAATTTTCAGTAGCAACATGAATTAATTCAACAATATTACCAGCACCTAAAGCATTCTTTTCATGATCTACAAGCATGGAAAATTTAGTACTCTCCTCATAAGCAAAATTCTTCTCATTCGGAATAGTGGGAGTATCATAAGAGACTTGAATACTATAAATTGTTTCCACATTAAAAGAGTAATGTTCAGAGAAAGGGTACTCATAATCATGACAAGTTTTATAAATATAATCATCACTACTCTTTATAGCATAAGTTTTATCACAATAATCATCATAAGTAGCAACTTTGTTCTCATTATAATCGATTGAAACCTCTTCCGAAATAGTGGATACATCACTAAATAAAGTCATGACCTCTCCAAATCCACTTTCATAAATATTATAAGATTCAACATCCTCCAAAATAGTGGGATCACTACTTCCTAAAGTTGACACTCTTCCAAACCCACTTTCATAAATATAATCATCATAGGTAAAAGGCATGATATCATCACAACTATTCTGCATATCAAAACTTGAGAGGCTAAAAATACCATCATTATTAAACATAGCATCCCCAAGCTTGGGACAAACATTAATTGCAGCAAATATATTCTCAAATATGTCATCCTCATCAAACATAGCTTCCCCAAGCTTGGGCCTTTTCGTATCATAAGCATAATCACTCTCATCATTAATAGTATGGATAGCACCAATAGTATAGCAAACATTATTATCATATTTTTCCAAGCAAGTGCCAAAAAGATTTTCAAGATCATAAGAACTATCATTATCTTCCCAATCATAATCATCACAACATGCAATGGGCATAACGAGATCATCACCAAATGTATCATCTTCATTTTCATGAGGCACAACAATAATAGGAGCAACTTTATTTGGGAGAGATACCTTTTTACCTCTCTTCCTTTTTCTTTTCTTCTTCTTTAGCACGTCATGTGTGGGTTCAATCCTCTTTTTGGAGCTCCTTATTAATGAGATTGGTTGAATAGAAAGCTCCTCCTCGTTACCCAAGAGCAATTGGGAAGTCTCTTCCCTTTCATTAGTATTCTCTTCATCCTCTATTTGTTTTCTTTTCTTTATGTAATTGGCAATATAAGGATTTTCAATGCAATTCACCGCACAATACATATAAATTTCTTCTAGATTAAAATGAAGAACTTTATCAAGGACAAATTTTGGAATCTTTAATTCTATGTTTAATTTCTTCATAACCCAAGAGCAAACTAAGTTCATTATGATGTGCAAGGGAAATCAAGTCATCACAATTTTTGGACACGATATGCTCATGAAACAATTTGCATTGGGTACTAGAATGATCACGTTCATTGCAAAGTTCACAAGTAGGACTAAGAAAATATAATTTTTCAGCACATTCATCTAGCTCTTCTTGCAACAATTTGGTTTCTAAGTACTTATGCCTCTTGCAATATCTATCTTCCCTATTTGGTGTGTACTTACAAACCCAATGCACTCCACAAAAATTGACATGTTTATAGGAGACGTTTTCATCATAACTAGTGCAATCATCATTAGCATCATGGATATTCAAAGAAT
This sequence comes from Triticum dicoccoides, assembly GCF_002162155.2. Taxonomy (NCBI): domain Eukaryota; kingdom Viridiplantae; phylum Streptophyta; class Magnoliopsida; order Poales; family Poaceae; genus Triticum; species Triticum dicoccoides. Next base: position 702,419,278 of record NC_041388.1, on the reverse strand, counting down.
TTGTACTAACAATATTGCAATCATGCTCATCATTCAAATATTTAGTGCCAAACATTTTAGAGATTTCTTCTTCTAGCACTTGAGCACAATTATCCTTTCCATCATACTCACGAAAGATATTAAAAAGGTGAAGCGTATGAGACAAACTCAATTCCATTTTTTTTGTAGTTTTCTTTTATAAACTAAACTAGTGATAAAACAAGAAACAGAAAGATTCAATTGCAAGATCTAAAGATATACCTTCAAGCACTAACCTCCTCGGCAACGGCGCCAGAAAAGAGCTTGATGTCTACTACGCAACCTTCTTCTTGTAGACGTTGTTGGTCCTCCAAGTGCAGAGGTTTGTAGGACAGTATAAAATTTCCCTCAAGTGGATGACCTAAGTTTTATCAATCCGTGGGAGGCGTAGGTTGAAGATGGTCTCTCTCAAGCAACCCTGCAACCAAATAACAAAGAGTCTCTTGTGTCCCCAACACACCCAATACAATGGTAAATTGTATAGGTGCACTAGTTCGGCGAAGAGATGGTGATACAAGTGCAATATGGATGGTAGATATAGGTTTTTGTAAACTGAAAATATAAAAACAGCAAGGTAGCAAGTGGAAAAAGTGAGCGTAAACGGTATTGCAATGATAGGAAACCAGGCCTAGGGTTCATACTTTCACTAGTGCAAGTTCTATCAACAATAATAACATAATTGGGTCATATAAATATCCCTCAACATGCAACAAAGAGTCACTCCAAAGTCACTAATAGCGGAGAACAAACGAAGAGATTATGATAGGGTACGAAACCACCTCAAAGTTATTCTTTCCAATCAATCCGTTGGGCTATTCCTATAAGTGTCACAAACATCCCTAGAGTTCGTACTAGAACAACACCTTAAGACACAAATCAACCAAAACCCTAATGTCACCTAGATACTCCAATGTCACCTCAAGTATCAGTGGGTATGATTATACGATAAGCATCACACAATCTCAGATTCATCTATTCAACCAATACATAGAACCTCAAAGAGTGCCCAAAAGTTTCTACCAGAGAATCACGACGAAAACGTGTCTCAACCCCTATGAATAGGTTCATGGGCAGAACCCGCAAGTTGATCACCAAAACATACATCAAGTGAATCAGCCCCGAGGATGAACTACTCCCTCCTCGTCATGGAGAGCGCCGGGATGATGAAGATGGCCACCGATGAGGGTTCCCCCCTCCGGCAGGGTGCCGGAACAGGATCTCGATTGACTTTTGGTGGCTACAGAGGCTTGCGGCGGCGGAACTCCAGATCTAATCTCTGTTCTGGAAGTTTTACAATATGTAGGTATATATGGGTGAAAGGAGTACGTCGGTGGAGCTACGGGGCCCCGCGAGGCAGGGGGCGCGCCCTAGGGGGTGGGCGCCCCCCCCCCCCACCCTCGTAGCCAGCTCCCGTATCTTCTGACATAGAGTCCAAGTCTATCAGGTGGGTTTCCTTCCAAAAATAACTTCTCCAGTTGATTTCGTTCCGTTTCGACTCCGTTTGATATTCCTTTTCCTCGAAACACTGAAATAGGCATAAAACAGGAAATCTGGGCTGGGCCTCCGGTTAATAGGTTAGTCCCAAAAATAATATAAAAGTGGATAATAAAGCCCAATATTGCCTAAAACAGTAGATAATATAGCATGGAGCAATCAAAAATTATAGATACGTTGGAGACGTATCACTGGCCTACTCCAGTCATTGCTACAAACGGCTGTTACAGCAGTATGTTAATTTCCTATGATATCATGATGGCTTGCTTATATTACTGTCAACATTTGCTGAAAAAATATTCATGCTCATAACATGTTGTTCTTAAGATTGACTAAACCAAGAGCCCTTTTTTATTTGACTCCAACTTGATATGATGTTGTAGGCCGCCTGGTGTCCCTACCCTTCCTAATCCCAGAACCTTTCAAAGAAAAGCGGCATGGCAGTTGCAGGTGGTTCCTGGCTCAATCAGATGATGGCGAAAGATTAATGATCGTTCGCACGTACCGGACGTGTTGTTTCACGGAATACAATCACAGTCACTGCAAGGTCTTTGAGCAGGATCCCGGTTTCTCTGGGCCTACAGGAATTTTTGACTGGAGACTGAATTATTCGATTAACCAGGAGATAACCGACGGCAAGGATCATGATGGCAGCGCGGTTTCGTTCATCAGGCAAAATTGTGTGTACACAGCGTATCATGCGTCTTTGCATGCACCATACCCTGATATGTGCCGCCACGCTCTGCAGCCCAAAGTAGGAGTGAGAGAGTCCTGGATTAGGGGGTGTCCGGATGGCTGGACTATACCTTCAGCCGGACTCCTAGACTATGAAGATACAAGATTGAAGACTTCGTCCCGTGTCCGGAAGGGACTTTCCTTGGCGTGGAAGGCAAGCTTGGCGATACGGATATGTAGATCTCCTACCATTGTAACCGACTCTGTGTAACCCTAGCCCTCTCTGGTATCTATATAAACCGGAGGGTTTTAGTCCGTAGGAAGAACAACAATCATACCATAGGCCAGCTTCTAGGGTTTAGCTTCCTTGATCTCGTGGTAGATCTACTCTTGTACTACCCATATCATTAATATTAATCAAGCAGGAGTAGGGTTTTACCTCCATCGAGAGGGCCCGAACCTGGGTAAAAACATCGTGTCCCTTGTCTCCTATTACCATCCGCCTAGATGCACAGTTCGGGACCCCCTACCCGAGATCCGCCAGTTTTGACACCGACATTGGTGCTTTCATTGAGAGTTCCTCTGTGCCGTCGCCATCAGGAAGGATGCCTCATCCCATCTTTAAAGACGGCACCGTTGCTAAGGGAGCTTTGGCTGTCGGCCAAACTCTCCGGCTAGGCGGTTTTCTTATGACCGCCTGTTTGGCAGCTGCGCCGACGATGACCTCTCGGGTCATCAAAAGAAATCTTCATGTCAGCTCGGAACTCGCCGAGCAGTTAGATCCAATGGAGCTCTCCTCCATAAACGAGCTCTTGGATCATATCGCCGCCCTGGGAGTCGCTACGGATTACGAATAGATTGGGCCTAAACCCGATCTGAGAGAGATTAACTCTCCCTAGGTCACCCATCACGTTGTCGTGGTAGAGGGACAGTGCGGCGACCCTTCATCTATCTTAAGGACTAGCTACGTCCGTATTCCCGATCCCTCCAAGCCGGATATCCGCGGAGGGGAGGACATCACTCAAGACCTGAACTTAGAGTCAGGCGACGGGCTAGATTCATTGGACAACATCCAAGAATCCAAACTTTCGAGTTCGGAAACTCCTTGGCCTCTAAATCTCAGATTGGGTGAGGTTTCGTTTTTAATTCCACCCACCCACCCGGGCATACGCAATCTATCCCAAATTAGGCAAAAGCCCGAAGAAACAGTACGTCATTACTAGGCCAGATTCCTCCTGGTTATGAACATGATCGAGGACTGCCGCGAGGAAGACGCAATCTCATTCTTCTGCAATAATTGCACGGACAAGGAATCCTAAATGCCATAAGTCGCCGTGATATTACAGGCTTCGCTGACTTGGCGTCCATAGTATGAAAGTACGGTGCGATGGAAAGCGCCTGGAAAACCGAAATAAAATTTTGGGACAATCCGGCCCTGAATACAAACCCAGTCCGAAATAAAAGGGTGCATCTTCCCAAGACACCCGGGTTAAACACCAAAAAGCAAAAACCCTCTACAGGGCATGGAACCGTACTGTAACGATGGCTTAATGGACCCTATAAAATTCACAGTACAGAGGGCGCCACACCAACTCACAGCCTTGGAGCATGTTGGATACTCCGGCAGGTGGCCAAAATTCGCGAAGATCTTCTAATTACTTTTAATGCCAGTGACGAACCTAAATTCCGAACAGCCCGAGCACCAGCCGCATTGGTCCTCAGTCCAATAGTGGACGGCTTTCGCCTTACCAAGGTACTCATGGATGGAGGCAGCGGATTTGTAAGTGCATCTAGTGCCACCCCTAGTTGGTTTTGGAGTATTGATGACAAATTTGGTTGAGGGACTAATGTGTTTGTGAGAATTGCAGGATAACACAGGTAGTAGTCCCTCATTGATTCGGTTTACCTACTGGAGATGACCCCTAAAAATGTATGAAGACATTGACGACAATGGTGGTATGCGAAGATATTCATATTGAAGACTATGACATGAGAAGACATTGAGTGAAGACTATGGAGCGCGAAGACTGTGTCGTTTCGTTGTTTCCTTTTCTTCTTTGTTGAGTCATAGGAACCACCGTACTGTTAAGTGGGGTCCAAGTGAACAAAGTCAGAATGACTGAAGTGATGCTCAACCCAAATCCTATGTCTTCGAGCGAAGACAATGAGAGCAAATCTTATCCAGAGCTGGATAAGTCAGCTTTGCTTGTAGCCCAAGTAAAGTTGCCGTGTGTGTTTGAGATCTGACCGTTGGAACACGTGTCAGTTCCTTAGTGACCCAAGGTCATTTCGGACATATCAGGTCGGGTTGCCTAGTGGCTATAAATAGCCGACCCCCTACACCATAAATTGGTGGCTGCTCAGAGTTAGTGCACGGCTTTTGTCATTTGAGAGCAACCCACCTCGAAGCCTTCGAGAGAGAGAAATCCTTGCGAGGACAAAGCCCAAACACCCAGAGCCAAAGAGTGTTAGGCATCACTGAAGTCTTTCTCTCTGCGTGACCTGAAGACTTATTACACTTGAGGACTGTGAATCCTCCAGCCGGTTAGGCGTCGTGTTCTGAGCATCCAAGAGTCATTGTGGATCGCCGGTGAACGAAGTCTGTGAAGGTTCGGAAGTCTACCATGAAGACTTACCAGAGTGATTGGGCGAGGACTGTGTGTCCTTAGCTCAAGGGGAATAAGGTGAAGATGTGGTCTTCTGAGTTGAATCTCAGCCTCCCTAACCAGATGTACAGTTGTCACAGCAACTGGAACTGGTCCAACAAATCCTGTGTCTTCAACAAGTGACTGGTTCTATCCTCTCCCTCTCTTTACTTAGAGTTTGTCTTTGTGAAGTCATTGCCTGTTTGTCATACCTGTTTGACTTCATTGCTTGACTACTATTGTTGTTTGGCTTCATACCATCTTCCATCCTGATCCTTATTACCTAGCTGCTATTAGTCTTTGTACTCTCACGTTATTGCATACTTGACAATGGCTTGCTTAGTGTAGTTTATCTTCCGCTGCATATCAATAGGTTCATTTCTGCTGTTTGTCTTCGAAACTTCCATGTTTTGAAGACTTCCATAAAAATAGCCTATTCACCCCCCTCTAGTCGATAACTAGCACTTTCAATTGGTATCAGAGCAAGGTACTGCTTGTTCTGTGTGATTCGGTTTAACCACCTGGAGTTTTAGCCATGTCGACTGCAGGGATAATCAAAGTCTCCGCTGCTTGCCCCGTCTTCGATGGAACTGAATATCCCTACTGGAAGAATAAGATGCGCATGCATCTTGAAGCCATTGATGTTGACCTCTGGTATGTCGTCAAGAACGGCGTTCCCAAAACTGGTGAAGGTTTCACCCCTGCTGATGTCAAGAAGTTCATTCAACTGGACTCTACTGCCAAGAACATCATCTGTGGTCATCTGACCAAAGGACAGTATGGCCGTGTGAGTGCTCTGGAAACGTCAAAGCTAGTCTGGGACTGGCTGTCCAAGGTCAACGAAGGCGTCTCAACCCAGAGAGATCAAAGGATCAGTGTTCTTCGCAACCTCTTCCACCGCTTCAAGAGAAACGACAATGAAAATGTCCAGCTTACGTTTGATCGCCTCACCGACATCACAAATGAGCTTCGTCCTCTCGGCGCCACTGAGATTACCAAGCATGAAATCGTCAAGACACTACTGAGATCACTTGACAGCTCCTTTGACACCCTTGCCCTCATGATACAAGAACGCCCTGACTTCAAGACACTCGATCCGTCTGATATACTTGAGAGGCTCAACACACATGAGTTCTAGCTTTCTGAGAAAAGAGATATCTATGGTCCCAACTATGGCCGAACTCGTGCTTTGAAGGCAAAAGTTGTTTCCTCATCTGAAGAAGAATCTGACTGCAGTTCTGATGATCCTAAAGACATTGGAAAGGAACTTGCTATGCTTGTGAAGAAGTTCCAGAAGTTCACTAAGAAGAAGGGCTTCAGAAAGTATTCATGATCCAGCTCAAGAAATGATGAAGCTTCCACTCATGACTACAAGAAGAGAACATGTCACAAGTGCAAGAAATCTGGACACTATATCTCTGAGTGTCCATAGTGGGACAATGAGAAGAAGAAGAAGAAGAAGAGCAAGGAATATGATTCTGATGACAAGAAGAAGAAGAAATCTTCAAAGTCTTCTTCCAAGTCCTCATCAAAGTCTTCATCTCATAAGAAGAGCTCATCTGGAAAGGCTCGTGCTTTTGTTGGCAAGGAGATGGATTCAGAGGAGTCTGCTTCTGAGGAGGCGGAGGTGGAGTCTGAGGAGGAGTCCGACCCTGGTGTTGCAAGTCTGGCTCTAGCCACAGCCTATGTTGCCAAGTCCATCTTCAACTCTGATGACAATAACTTCCACACCAACACTGAAGCTGATGACAAGGACGACCCTGCTCCCACCTACTGCTTCATGGCACGTGGTGCCAAGGTAAAATCACGTGATGCTTACTTTCAAACATCAAGTGAAGATGACTCTGATTGGGAATCCAAACCCAGCTACAAAACACTTGCTAAAATTGCAACTGAAGAACAAAAAGCTATGGAACATACTCAAAAACTGTTAGACAAAAGCGATGACCTGTTGGACGCGGAAATGACACGTTCACAGTCCTTAGTTGAAGACATAAAAAATCTTCATGCTAAGTAACAAGAACTTGAAAGTCGTCATGAGACGCTCTCAACCACTCATGAAAAGCTCTCCTATGATTATCTTCAAAGGAAGCAAGAGCTTGAGAAATTGAGAGCGGCTCATGAAGATCTTCAAAAAGAGAATGAGTCACTTCGCGCTCAACAGATCAGTCCCGCTCAGGATGGATTTGAACCACCCTGTCTAAAATGCCTTGAGCGTGACAACGCTACCTCCATTGCTGAATGTTCTACTGCTGCTACTGTTGCATTGTCTTCAACTACTGATGTGGTAACTAACCCCTCTGCGGAGGATACCACTACTATTGCTGATGAAAATGCTAGGTTGAAGACATTGCTTGAAACAAGGATGTATAAAAGTCTGAAAGGGCATCAGACACTTTGCGATGTCCTCAAAAAGCAGATTCTGAACCAAAACCCTAGGAAAGAGGGTGTTGGGTTTGAGAGGAAAATGAATGTTGATGGTTCCTACTGGAAGCCTGAGCAGTATCCCAAAACCACATGGGTTACTGCAAAGGGACCTTCAGTGGATCCATCCACCTTATCTGGCTTTACCTGTGCTAATCCTATTATCATTGATGAATCCTTTGATGCAAACTATAAGCTATTCAAAAATCAGAATGGTGAAGTGTTTGCCAGGAATATTGGTACTAACTGCAGGAATGGACCACCTATGAAGAAGATCTGGGTTCCCAAAAGATGTCTTGAGAATCTTCCAGTGAATGTCATCATGACACCACCCGGGAAGAAGACAAACCCCAGACCTAAGGCGTCATATGGTCCAAAGGCTTCATACAGACAGAGGACTCACCTGAGTCACCCTAACGCCAATGTTTTGCAGGGAAACCGTACTCAAACTTATGAATATGAGCGTGTGTCTTCAAACCGCTATGTTCATAGAACTAAGAACTTTTCTGCTTATTCATATGAGCATCATTCATCTCCTGCAAGGCTATTTGCTAGGGCTCCAAAGCCGAAGTTCTCAAATGCTGCACTTAGACTCATTGCTTCTAAGCCACCCCTGAAGATGTGGGTGGTTAAGAAGAATTAACTTTCTTTTGCAGGGAAAGGTCTCCAGCCGAAAATCAAAGGCATCTGATGCTATTGCTGGGGACCTAAAACATCTTGTAGGGCGCAAGATTAAATGCCCAAATGGTCTCACTATGTATTTTGTTCCTGAATCGCTTGCCATTCATCCTATCAGTCCTAATCTTGATCTGAGCTTCAATAATCCTCTTGCCCGTCAAATGTTTTTTCTTCACAATACTCTTGGTGAAGCCTATCCCCCTAACTGTACTGTCGGGTATGACACCTCGTGCTTCAGAATGGATTATGGACAGCGGATGCACTAATCATATGACTGGTGATCGAAGTCTTCTCATGGACTCAACCTTACGTCCATCAGACAAGAGTCACATCACATTTGCTGACACTGGTAAAAGCAAGGTATTGGGTCTAAGTAGAGTTACAATCTCAATGGATCAACACATGGATAAAGTGATGCTTGTTGAATCCATTGGTTTCAACTTAATGTCTGTCTCGATGCTTTGTGCCTTGAACATGATTGTGCTATTCGGAAAATATCATTGCCTTGTACTAATGGAATCTGACAAGTCTCTAGTCTTTGAAGGGTACAGAAAAGATGATCTATACATGGTAGATTTCTCAGCAGGTCCACAGCTTGCCGTATGTCTTCTTGCAAAAGCTTCAGAGTGCTGGCTCTGGCATCGGAGGCTGGGGCATGCTGGCATGAGGAACTTACACACACTCGCCAAGAAGAAGCATGTCATTGGCATCGAGGGCGTCAAGTTCAATAAGGATCATTTGTGTGGTGCCTGCGAAGCAGGAAAGATGACAAGGGCCAAGCATCCCTCGAAGACAATCATGACGACATCTGAACCCTTCGAGCTATTACACATGGACTTATTTGGCCCTACTCACTACTCTACCCTCACAACAACTGCTTGTCTCTATGGCTTCGTCAGTGTTGATGACTACTCAAGATACACATGGGCGCACATAATTCTCTACAAGACTGAAGTGCAAGGTGTCTTCAGACGCTTCGCCAATCGAGCCATGAACAATTATGGCGTCAAGATCAAGCATATCAGAAGTGACAACGACACTGAGTTCAAGAACACCGGACTTGATCTTTATCTGGATACAATGGGAATCACTCATGAGTTCTATGCTCCCTACACACCTCAGCAAAATGGCATCGTAGAACGCAAGAACAGAAACCTCATTGAGATGGCTCGAACGATGCTCGACGAATACAAGACACCAAGAAAGTTCTGACCTGAAGCTATTAATACAACATGTCACGTCATCAACCGTGTTTACATCCATAAGCTTCTGAACAAAACATCCTATGAGCTCCTCAATGGCAAGAAACCAAATGTCAGCTACTTCAGAGTATTTGGAGCTAGGTGCTAGATCAAGGATCCCCATCACAAGTCAAAATTTGCACCAAAGGCTCACAAAGGCTTCATGCTCGGTTACGGAAAGGACTCGCACTCTTACAAAGTCTTCAACCTCTATCTCTACAAAATCATCGAAACTGTGGACGTGCGGTTTGATGAAACCAATGGTTCACAAAGAGAGCTCCTGCCAAGTACACTAGACGAAGCTCCACCCAGCGAATCTATCAAGCTAATGGGAACTGGTGAAATCATGCCTTCTGCGGCACAGCCTGAAGAGGAACTTATCATATCTGCACCTAACCAACCTGAAGACAATGCTCAGCCTGAAGACAATCCTCCCAATGATGACAATGATCAGCAAGAGCAAAGTCTTCGCCCAGTTCATCCTCGTGTTGCAAATGAAGTAAAATTGAGAAGATAATCGATAGCATCAATGCACCTGGTCCACTTACTCGCTCAAGAGCAACACAGTTAGCCAATTTCTGTGGGCACTTCTCTTTTGTGTCAATATCAGAACCCAAGAAAATTGCTGAAGCCTTTATGGAACCTGAATGGATTCAAGCTATGTAAGAAGAGCTTCAACAGTTCAAGCTGAATAATGTTTGGGAACTTGTCAAGCGTCCTTACCCTCGCAAGCATAACATTATTGGCACAAAATGGATATATCGAAACTAGAAAGATGAGCATGGTCAAGTTGTCAGAAACAAAGCACGTCTCGTCGCTCAAGGATATACTCAAGTTGAAGGGATTGACTTCGATGAAACATTTGCTCCTGTGGCTAGGCTTGAGGCTATTCGCATACTGCTAGCCTATGCTAACCATCACAACATCTTGCTATATCAAATGGATGTGAAGAGTGCATTTCTTAACGGCAAGATTGAAGAAGAAGTATACGTCGCACAACCTCCTGGCTTTGATGATCCAAAACATCCTGATATGGTGTACAAGCTAAACAAAGCACTGTATGGCCTCAAACAAGCTCCTCGCGCTTGGTATGATACGATCAAAGACTTCCTAAAGAGCAAAGGCATCAAACCTGGATCCCTTGATCCCACACTCTTCACGAAGACATATGATGGTGAACTATTTGTGTGCCAAATATATGTGGATGACATTATCTTCGGCTGCACCAACCAGAAGTATAGTGATGAGTTTGGATACATGATGCAAGAGCAATATCAGATCTCCATGATGGGTGAGCTGAAGTTCTTCCTTGGTCTTCAAATTCGTCAGCAAAGGAATGGCATCTTCATATCTCAAGAAAAATACCTCAAAGATTGCATGAAGAAGTTTGGAATGCAAGATTGCAAAGGTTACAAGACGCCAATGCCAGCCAAACACCATCTGGGTCCCGACGACAATGGTAAAGAGTTCGATCAAAAGATATACCGCTCCATGATTGGTTCTTTACTTTACCTATGTGCATCTAGGCCAGATATTATGCTTAGTGTTTGCATTTGTGCTCGATTCCAAGTGGCACCAAAGGAATCGTATCACTTAGCTGTGAAGCGAATTATTCGATTTTTGGCTCACACCCCAACACTAGGATTATGGTATCCAAAGGGCTCAGAGTTTGATCTGGTTGGATTCTCGGATGCTGATTATGCTGGTGACAAGGTGGATCGCAAGTCTACATCAGGCACATGCCACTTTCTGGGATGATCACTTGTCTGTTGGTCTTCAAAGAAGCAGAACAGTGTATCACTCTCAACTGCTGAATCTGAATACATTGCTGCTGGATCTTGCTGCGCTCAGCTTCTATGGATGAAGCAAACTCTCAAGGACTATGGCATCAATCTGAAACAAGTACCTCTCTTCTGCGACAACGAAAGCACCATCAAGATTGCCAACAATCCAGTCCAGCACTCGAAGACAAAGCACATTGAAATTCGTCATCACTTTCTCAGAGATCATGTCATGAAGAAAGATATTGATATCATTCACGTCAACACTGAAGAGCAACTGGCAGATATCTTCACAAATCCATTGGATGAGAAAAGGTTTTACAAGTTACGGTGTGAGATAAATATCTTGGAATCCTCAAATGTCCTGTGATCAGGCACACATCCTAACACTTATGCATGTTGATGACTTAGATGTGCAACACACGAAGTAAAGTATATCTTCAATCAATGAAGACTTACATTCTGAGTGTGAATACATTAACGTGGAATTTGACTTTGGAGCACCACGATAATTGTGAGCCGTGTCTGGGTCTAATACTTCCTATACGGTGGGCAACGCCACCACCAAATTTTCTGTTTGAAGTGTTTCACTCATGGCGTTACATTTGATATGTCTTCGCATTTGGTTTGTTTTCAATTTCAATTTGTCTTCATGATTATCTTCACTATGGTGATTTGATTGCTTTCTGATATATATATACTAGTGTTTTCTCCTCTACAGCATTCACTTATAGCTATGTCTTCCTAGTTGAATCTTTTGAAGTAAGTGAATGTGATCGGACCCTAATCTCTCTATGCTTTCTATCTCAAACTCTATCTGTCCAAATCATATGCATTCTATTGAAACTGTCGAATGTCTTCTCTGCGTCCTTGTCAGCAGAAGATACAGAGACAAACATTAAGTCTGTTTTAAATGATTCATCCTTATTGCTTGAAATCCAGAGAAGCCGGAACGATCATCTGACAAACCTGGCGGGCGTGGGAACATGGGACAACTCTGAGTATGTTGCATGCTTGCCACGTGCCCCTCAGATGTGAACCGCCAGGGGCACCTGCGTAATTGCACCATGCCGCACACTTCCTTATAAATACATGTCCCATGCGGTCAAGAAAACCTTCTTCCACCTCTCCACCTCGTCAAAACCCTAGCGCCACCGCTAGCTCTCGACGACGCCGGCGACGAAGCGCTTAGCTGCCGCGACTTCTCTGACGCCGTCCTCACGCCGGCCGCGGACATCGTCCTCTTCGCCGCCACTATAGGTGTCCTCCGTCACCAAGTTAGGGCATGGTGGATTGAACTGCTCAGTCTCCTACTGTTCCCATCTAGCAGTTCTTCGCGTGGTAAATATAACTCTATTTTTACTGTCTTTTTATCCTCAAAGATTCATCTTGTTCACCAAAATAGGTTTTTGCCTATACAATGTTAGATCTATCCTGTCTGCATCTCATACTGCCTAGTATATTCACTTAAGCTTCATATCTAGTTAGATTCCTCACTTGTACTTATTCGCGGATTCGTACAAATCTGCAACCAACTCTCAACATATAAGTGAATGCCTTCGCATCATGAGGTCAATGTCTTCAAACTAATTTATCTTCAAAATCTTCTGAGAATGCATATGACCTCTTCGCCTTCCCTCGCATCTCTAATGCTGTCACAGGTACATGTCCGTAGGAGAATCCCTTGGTTCTCATAGTCTGCATTCATTTGCAAAATTCTTACAACATCACATTAACTCTCCCGAAGCCAGTTCCTGTTTGTCCAGCAAGCGAAAGCCTTTGAAGCCTTTGAACGTATTGAAACCATTCAGTTTGAAGTTCATGGCTGCAGAGAAATCAGTTAGGAAGGGTGGCAGACAGCATCGTGGGGGAACATCAAGAGATTTGCCTGATGACCTCTCAGAGCTTTACAAGACAGATCCTGAAGAGGATTATAATCAGCGCAAGACAAGAATCCAATGGATTCGAATATATTGGGCTGAACAATGGTTCAAATACAAGTTCGTGACCCAGGAATATGCAGAGAAAAATGCCATCAAACGACCATGGGGGGATACTTTGTACAAAAATATTTCACCCAGGTCCAGAGCTGAAGCCATTGAGCAAGGCTTCTATCCTTGCATGGTCCGTGGGCCACAACCAGCTGATGCCGACCCATCATCTTTACTCTGGTGTCGCGAAGACAATCTGTTCAAATGCAATTATCAGTTTTCGAAAGCCTCAGCAAAGAAGAACAAAGATTATTTGGGGTTAGACTTCAATCCTGGTCCTCCTGCTCCCCGTGTCGATGGCACTCGCGATGCAGAACTAAATATCATCGGACCCTTCTACAACCTTGTTGGCCTTATCACTCACATCTCGGTTCAAGGTGCCAAATTGGATCATTCTTATGATGATGCTGACACTAATGAAGCCCCAGCTCCTACTCCAAAGCCGCAGAAGCCAAAGAAGGCTAAGGCTTCAAGATTAGCTGCTCCTCCTAAAGTTTCTCGAGCGAAGCCACTGGCCACTGCACCTCCTGAAGACATTGTGCAGTCTGAAGATCTATCACGCATCTCCAAGAAGACGGAGAAGAAGAAGAAAATCGTCAAGAATACTGATCAGACACTGACTCCTGCTGCCATTCTATGAGAAGAGCACATTGATCTGTCCAGCGATGAAGATCTTGCAGATGATGCCCTTGAGCAACTGATCAAGAGCAAGGAAGAGGTAGAGATCTTCAATGATTTGCCTCTCTTTGATGTGGCAATCATCCATAACTTCATTGATGAATGGTTTGACACCCCAAATCTCAGCTTTGAAGATCTGCAACTTCCCATTGGCCTCAGCGTCTCCTTCAATGGCGCCATTGCTTCTGAGCTAGCTCTTGCTCAGCGCATCATTGAACTGAAGCACAAGATCGACTATGAGAAAGCTCAGTTCAAGAAGCACATGGCAAAGCTCAGCGTGCAAGATGTCAACAACTTCAAGGTTATGCTGCACGAGCTCAAAGAAGCCTTTCTCAAGAAGCGCGAAGAAGCTAAAGGTTCTCGTGAGCGCATGAAGAGTCAGGCTGACAAATGCGTGCAAGCCTACAATGAGGCTGAGAAACGCAAAGCTCTTGGTCGTCCTGGCATTGATCCCATAATGGCTGCAAAGAAGAAGAAGCCGTCAACTGATCAATCTGCACCTTCAAGGCAGGAAGAGCTGCGCATTGTCTTCCCAAGAAGCATGACCGGCTCGAAGCCTAAGGTCAGTGTAACACCCTCGATGCGACTATAGCTCCCACGTGTCGAGGCACGACTTAGAGACATAATCGCATTGAAGGCATATGTCGCAAGTGAGGTAATCTTCACACAACCCATGTAATACATAAGGGAAAAAGATACATAGTTGGCTTACAATCGCCACTTCACACAATTACATGAATAAAGCATTACATCATACAGATACAATCAAGGTCCGACTACGGAACCAAAATGAAAGAAGAACCCCAAATGCGACAAAGGTCCCCAATCGACCCCAACTGGGCTCCACTACTGATCAACTAGAACGAATCAACATAAAGAACACGATCTTCATCGAGCTCCTCCTGAGCTTGGTTGCGTCATCTGCACGGACTCATCGACACCTCCAAGCTGGTTTTGGAAGTATCTATGAGCCACAGGGACTCAGCAATCTCGCACCCTCGCGATCAAGACTATTTAAGCTTATGGGTAAGGTAAAAGGTATGAGGTGGAGCTGCAGCAAGCGACTAGCATATATGGTGGCTAACATACGCAAATGAGAGCGAGAAGAGAAGGCAAAGCACAGTCGATAAAAGTATGATCAAGAAGTGATCCTATAGCAACCTACGTCAAGCATAACTCCAACAACCGTGTTCACTTCCCGAACTCCGCCGGAAAGAGACCATCACGGTTACACACATTGTTGATTCATTTTAATTAAGGTCAACTTCAGGTTTTCTACAACCGGACGTTAAGAAATTCCCATCTGCCCATAACCGCGGGCACGGCTTTCGAAAGTTCAAATCCCTGCAGGGGTGTCCCAAGTTAGCCCATCACAAGCTCTCACGGTCAACGAAGGAATAGACCTCCACCCGAGACGTTCCGATCAGACTCGGTATCCCGGTACAACAAGACATTTCGACAGGGTAAAACTAAACCAGCAACACAGCCCGAATGTGCCGACAAATCCTGATAGGGGCTGCACATATCTCTTTCTCAGGGCACACTCAGATGAGCCAGACGTCGGGTAAGCCAGCCCAGAGTTGCCCCTGGTAGCCTCGGACATCGCTTAGTTGGACCAACACTCAGAGGAGCACTGGCCCGGGGGGGAAAATAATGATGACCCTCAGGAGCGCGACTCGCAAGGGAAAAGAAAAGGGCTAGGTGGCAAATGGTAAAACCAATGTTGGGCATTGCTGGAGGAGCTTTACTTAAGGCGAACTGTCAAGGGGTTCCCATAATAGCCCAACCACGTAAGGGACGCAAAATCCGGGAACATAACACCGATATGACGGAAACTAGGGCGGCAAGAGAGGAACAAAACACCAGGCATAAGGCTGAGCCTTCCACCCTTTACCAAGTATATAGATGCATTAATTAAATAAGATATATCGTGATATCCCAACAAGTAAACAATATTCCAACATGGAACAACATCTCCATGTTACAACAAGGAACAAACTTCAATCTTCACCTACAACTAACAACGCTATAAGAGGGGCTGAGCAAAGTGGTAACATAGCCAATCAACGGTTTGCTTGGACATGGTGGGTTAGAGGTTTGACATGGCAATTGGGAGGCTGACAAGCAAATGGTAGGCATCGTAGCATTGGCATAGCAAAGAGCGAGCAAACTAGCATAGCAAAGATAGTAGTGATTTCGAGGGTATGATCATCTTGCCTGAGATCCCGCAAGGAAGAAGAACGAGTCCATGAAGAAGACAAACGGAACGTAGACGAACGAATCCTCACGACAGGACGTTATCGGAACCAACCCGAAGAAGCACACCGGAAAGAAGAAGACAACATAGTAAACAACCATGACATAATCATGGCATGATGCACAAACAAGTATGATGCATGTCCGGTTTAAGTATGCATGGCATGGCAAAGAGCACAAACAATCCTACAAATTAAGTGGAGCTCAAATATGCAACGAGTTGCATATTGACGGAACACCACGATAAGTTATTTAGTTTGATCCCGTTTATGTACCCAACAATATTAAATGTTGTTAAACATGGCAAGAGGGTGAAGCACAACAAAACTACCTATCTAGGCAAGTTTAAATGAGGCCGGGAGCAACGAACAACAAATCCGGAAACTCCTCATGAGCATAAATTAGGTTTGGTACTGTTCTGCCCTAAACACAATTTTAGGGTTGTCAAACATACAAAGTAAGGCCACCATGTTAAACTAGGAAAAATTCTACCCCATTTACATATAAAGTTTGTTTAAATCCGAGCTACGGTTATTTAGTTATGAATTAAATCATTTTAACATGGCATAGGAGCAAATTAATGCAAACAACATTTTTAACATTTCAAACATAGATGAAACTTGGATATTATTAATCTACACAAAATTCTGAGCAAGTTTCATATATAAAACATTTTAATCCGATGCACGGTTCATGAGTTATTAAATGCATGAACATGAGGGTCTAATCTGCAAAACTGCAATCTCCGGAAAAATAGCTAAATTCGTAGAACTGGGAAAAACATGGCACGGGCCGCATCTGGGGCAAGCCCAACAGCAGAAGGAAAAAAAACGAGAGGAGGGGCGCTGAGGGTGTGGCTCACCCAGTGGGCCTCGGCCCGGTCGGAGGAAGAGGCAGGTCGAGGCGGCCGGCTGGGCCTGATGCGGAGCTGCGCTGGGCCGGGAAGCTGACAGGGCCCACGAGGCGCTGGGCGTTCCCTTCCTCGATCCCGCCTGGATCGAGGGAGGCAGGGGGCGACGGTGGTGGCTCGATCCGGCGACGGGGATGGCCGGAGCCGCGGCGGGCGGCGCCGGATCTGAAAACAGGCGGCGGTGGCGGTCCTCCTCGGGCTCGGATCGAGGACGGAGGAGTCCGAGACGGCGGCGGGGATACGAAGACGGTTGCTACGGCGCGGCGGCATGAGTGCTCGACGGCGGCCGGCGATGGTGGTGGCGGTGCCGGTCGGTGGCAGAGCGGGGCGGCCAGCGCCGGTGGACAGGAGGACGAAGGCGGCGCCTCCCGGGCGGCTGCGCAAGGAGATGGGCCCGCGCGGGCCAGATCTGGGCCCCGCGGGCCGGCGGCGAAGTGGGGCGGCGCGCAGGCTGAGGTGGCGGTGTGGTTGGAGGCGGTGGACGCGTCCGGCGGCGGAGTGGTCATGTCCGGCGGCGCTGAGGGAGGAGTTTTAGGGTTTCGGGGAAAAGATCCGAGAACAAAAATGAAGGGATCTATTTATAGAGGTAGAGGGAGTTAGGAAGCTCCAAATGAGGTGCGGTTTTCGGCCACACGATCATGATCGAACGACCGAGATGATGGAGAGGGTTTAGGTGGGTTTTGGGCCAAATTGGAGAGGTGTTTGGCTGCAACACACACAAGGCCTTCTCGGTCCCTCGGTTAACCGTTGGAGTATCAAACGAAGTCCAAATGGTACGAAACTTGACAGGTGGTCTAACCGGTGGTAAACCAAGGCCGCTTGGCAAGTCTCGGTCCAATCCGGAAATGTTTAATCCCCACACACAAAAGAAAGGTAGAAATGACCACCCGAGGAGAACGAAGCGCCGGATTGCAAAACGGACAACGGGGAAATGCTCAGACGCATGAGACGAACACGTATGCAAATGAAATGCACATGATGACATGATATGCAATGCATGACACGCAAGCAATGACAAGGCAACACCAGCGAATAACTGAACCACAGCTGGCACATCGGTCTCGGGGCGTTACACTCAGGTCAACAGCTTCAGAGCTGAAGAAGACGAGAACTGCCGAGGCTGAAGCTAGAAAAAGGAAAAATCTTGAAGCCTCTGATGCTGCTCCCTCCAAGAAGAAGCGCAAGACCAAGAAGGATCGGGCTGCTCCCATAGAGCCCTTAGTTGTTGAACCTATATCAATGGTTCGCCCTGCATCTGAACAACAAGAACGACGAATGATTGTTCATGAGCCTGCTCCCACAGAGGCTCATGAAGTTGAAGACATTCCAGCAGTTGACCCCACCGATGCTGAAGACATTGGTCACCATGACAATGTTGAAGATGATGTAGTTCTTCCTCAGATCGAACATAACTTGGTATCATTCCCTGTCCTCACGAACAGCGAACTCATCAGCATTGGTCGTCCTCTGACGCCAACTGCTCAGGATGCATCATGGGCTGATCACCCACAACAACAAGAGACCCCAAGTACTCCCGAACAACAAGCTACCCCATCTGTGCAAGAAGAAGATGATGACTTTGAGGCCCAGCCAACTCCATCTCCAAAGGCATCGCCAGCATTACGCAGGCTTCGCAGAGGACCAAGGCCTCAAGTCCCTCTTTCGAGCGTTCCAGAAGGAGAAGTGCACCATCAATCTGTTGCATGTCAAGTGTTTCCAGATGCCACTCCTACTGTGAATGTCTTCGAGTCTGAAGCCAAAGGTGTTGGAGACAATCCGAATGCATCAGCCGAAGACAAACAAGAAGAAGAACGTGTCCCTACTCCCGCTATTACTGAAGAAGTTGTTCCTGAAGTGAACTTGCTAGTGCCCGACCCTCCATCTCATCAAGTGGAGGTTGAGAATCTCGAGGCTGCCACCACCAACACAAATGAAGCCAATGACCTAGTCATGGCTGAAGCAAATGTGGAGCCTGCACCAACAAATGTGCCAGAAGCCAATGATGCAACTGCTCCTGAAGTCTCTGCTGTGCAGCCTGACGCCTATGTTGATGCCACTGCTCCTGTTCCGCCACCAAGGCCACATACTATCGAGCAAGCATACAACTATGGCCAGCTTATTACTGTCAAATGGCCCGTTCTGGTTCCTCCGCCTAATGCCTCTGGTCCTCAGCTTGATTATCATGTTGAGCATAGGCCTCTGGTCCAGAAACCAACGCCAAGACTGCCAAGGTTCGCAGGTACTGCCACCTCTACAGGATCCTTCAATGCAAATGGCTTCAAAGCTCACAACACCTTCTTTGATAGAGCAAAGAACCCCTACTCAAGGCCAAGAATATCATCTGATCGTTTCTGGAGCTATCATCAGCGAAGATATTACTCCTGCGTTCTGTATGATCAAGGGCGCATTTTCCCTCATATGCACCTCGACACTAAAGCCATTGCTAGACTACAATGCTTAGAAGAAGCACTTGATTGCTTTCGTGATGCAGGTCTGCTCAGCTTTGTGACAGACAAAGAACATTGGAATGAGGAACTTTTGCTTCAATTCTATGCTACCCTCCACATTCGCGGCTACTACAGACATACAAAGACATGGGATCTCGAGTGGATGATGGGAAATGTTCATCATGAAGCCAAAGCTCTTGACGTCATTGAGCTTATAGGCCTACCCACTCCCGGAGAGCTTTTCGAACCTGACTGTCAACTCCACCGCAATGCACTAGAGAGCATCTTCCATAAGCGAGAGCCCAACATGAGCCAGATGTTGAGCATGATGAAGCCTTTGCCACCTGATGCTGAATACCCAAAGGAGTTCTTTGTTGATGACCTTGAGTATCTGCCCCGCACCATCTATCACATCATAAGGCAAACTCTATGGCCTATCAAAGGACATTCATCAGCTGCAAAACTTGAAGGAGCCATGAAGACATTGGTCTTTTACATCCTCAATGGCATTAGCTTCAATACACAAGAATTCTTTATCCGACAACTGGCTGCGTCTGGCTCTGATCTTTTTGGCCTGAAATTCTATGCTCCATGCGTCATGCGCCTCATCAAGCTACACTCTACTATCAACTGTCAGCCCTCTGCTCGCAATCATCTGATCTTTCTACCAGAGGTTGATATGTCAGTTGAAGCCATATACCCTGAGCCTGCTAAGAAGCCTCTTTGTCTTCAAAATGCTGATCACCAAAGCTTCACTCAACCCATTGAAGGAGTCCAAGCAGTCACTCGTGTCTATCCAATGGCTGGGAACACTCATCTGCCTCACCGTGCACAAACTGAAGCTACTGAGAGCACAATTGCCCAAAGGCCTAAGAAGCGCTCTCGTGTCCTGAATGACCGAGAACTTCTTGTGGCACTGCATCAAAAACAAGATAAGCATCACTACTGGCTCAAGCGACAAATGCAAAGCCTCTTGGTGGATGTAAATCACATTCGCAATCTTGCCACCAAGAATTGTTTTGTCACTCACGAGACCTGTCGGCAATCATGGAAGAGTTTGACACTGCTTAGTGCTGAAGTAGATCTTCAAGACGATGGCTTCACTGAAAGATTCAAGTTTGACTCCACTCCTCCACGGAATGTTGTCCTATGTTGAACTCCATCCCTTGAAGACTCTGATTGTTCTTCCTCCGCGGTAACTGTGAATGCAAAAGTGATCGATGATGAAGACGATGCTACTTCACCGCCCCCTTCTACTGCACGGATCGACACCGCACCAAGTTCGTCTGCACCGCCAACCGACACCGACAACCCTGTTGCTTCACCTACTCCTCATGGGAACGAGTAGATGCTCTATGTCTTCATACCTTTTTGGTCCTTACTGACAAAAGGGGGAGAAGCGTATGAGTTTGATAGTCTTCAAGCGGGTTCATATGGGCGGTTGCTTTATAATTTTTGCCTGGTGTTTACAACTCTCGCTTTTGATCCATTTGGTTCTTTGAGTTGTAACACTTAAACTCGATGGTCGTCTGCTACTTATTTGCTACTCTGTGATGAGATGATAAATTCCGCATGTGCAATGATAACTTCCGCACTTAGATCATTCTGCAGACGTCCATTTTTCATTATGCATGCCATTCTCTTTGTTAAATCATATCATGCATGATGAATTATCTTCATAAGTTGAAGAGGATCTCCACAAGTACAACCTGCCATGTGCATTTGCATTCCAAAAGCAAATTATTTATATGCACATCTTCAGGGGGAGCCTTTGCCACTTATGAAGACAATACCCATCCTTTACAATTTCACATACTTTATCCCCGTTGAAAACTTCAACCAGTTTGTCATTAATCACCAAAAAGGGGAGATTGTAAGTGCATCTAGTGCCACCCCTAGTTGGTTTTGGAGTATTGACGACAAATTTGGTTGAGGGACTAATGTGTTTGTGAGAATTGCAGGATAACACAGGTAGTAGTCCCTCATTGATTCGGTTTACCTACCGGAGATGACCCCTAAAAATGTATGAAGACATTGACGACAATGGTGGTATGCGAAGATATTCATATTGAAGACTATGACATGAGAAGACATTGAGTGAAGACTATGGAGCACGAAGACTGTGTCGTTTCGTTGTTTCCTTTTCTTCTTTGTTGAGTCATAGGAACCATCGTACTGTTAAGTGGGGTCCAAGTGGACAAAGTCAGTATGACTGAAGTGATGTTCAACCCAAATCCTATGCCTTCGAGCGAAGACAATGAGAGCAAATCTTATCCAGAGCTGGATAAGTCAGCTTTGCTTGTAGCCCAAGTAAAGTTGTCGTGTGTGTTCGAAATCTGACTATTGGAACACGTGTCAGTTCCTTAGTGACCCAGGGTCATTTCGGACAAATCAGGTCGGGTTGCCTAGTGGCTATAAATAGCCCACCCCCTACACCATAAATTGGTGACTGCTCAGAGTTAATGCACGGCTTTTGTCGTTTAAGAGCAACCCACCTCGAAGCCTTTGAGAGAGAGAAATCCTTGCGAGGACAAAGCCCAAACACCCAGAGCCAAAGAGTGTTAGGCATCACTGAAGTCTTTCTGTCTGCGTGACCTAAAGACTTATTACACTTGAGGACTGTGAATCCTCCAGCCGGTTAGGCGTCGCGTTCTGAACATCCAAGAGTCATTGTGTATCGCCGGTGAACGAAGTCTGTGAAGGTTTGGAAGTCTACCTTGAAGACTTACCAGAGTGATTGGGCGAGGACTGTGTGTCCTTAGCTCAAGGGGAATAAGGTGAAGACATGGTCTTCTGAGTTGAATCTCAGCCTCCCTAACCAGACGTACAGTTGTCACAGCAACTGGAACTGGTCAACAAATCTTGTGTCTTCAACAAGTGATTGGTTCTATCCTCTCTGTCAGTGTCAAAACCGGCGGATCTCGGGTAGGGGGTCCCGAACTGTGCGTCAAGGCCGGATGGTAACAGGAGACAAGGGACACGATGTTTTTACCCAGGTTCGGGCCCTCTCGATGGAGGTAATACCCTACTCTTGCTTGATTAATATTGATGATATGGGTAGTACAAGAGTAGATCTACCACGAGATCAAGGAGGCTAAACCCTAGAAGCTAGCCTACGGTATGATTGTTGTATATGGAGTTGATTGCCTACGGACTACAACCCTCCGGTTTATATAGACACCAGATAGGGTTAGGGTTACATAGAGTCGGTTACAATGGTAGGAGATCTTGAATATCCGCATCGCCAACCTTGCCTTCCACGCCAAGGAAAGTCCCATCCGGACACGGGACGAAGTCTTCAATCTTGTATCTTCATAGTCCTGGAGTCCGGCTGAAGGTATAGTCCGGCTACCCGAACACCCCCTAATCCAGGACTCCCTCAGTAGCCCCCGAACCAGGCTTCAATGACGACAAGTCCGGCGCGCAGATTGTTCGCCATTGCAAGGCGGGTTCTTCTCCAAATCTTGTGTACCTGTAGGAATGATGTCCGATTTTTGTAATGTAGTGCTCCTCGGCTTCCACGGCCAATAATTGCCGTCTTCCACGTGTCAAACGAATGCGAAAAGCTGGGTCGTTTTTACATCCACACCCCTAGCCGTATAAACGAGCCTCCTATTTAATAGGATGGGGATTTAGGTCCAAACCAAATCTTCTTCTTTCCGCGAGTTATCATCAGAGCGCTTCCAGCAAAGGTCCGTTCCAACATGACCAGCCGTTGCAGCTCCTCCCCTCGCCCCTCTGGTCCCAAACCCGGGGACTGGGAGAGTTGCACCATCCCGCATAGCGAGTTAGTGTCGCTTCAGGCCAAGGGATTTCTCCCTCAGGCATACATGGTCCCGGTCCGAGCCGGTCTCGCCACCTACAATGGCGGAAAACAAGCAAAGAGCACCCCCAATCCTTCTAAAGGAGAGCGGGTGTGCCTCGTCCCCTATCTAATAAGGGGACTGGGATTTCCAATTCATCCATTTCTCCGCGGGCTTCTGGAGTTCTACGGCCTCCAGCTGCACAATCTCACGCCCGCCTCCGTATTGCATATTGCGGGTTTCGTCGCCCTTTGCGAGCTATTTTTAGGCGTTGAGGCTCATTTCGCGCTGTGGAAGAGGTTATTCTGCCTGGTGGCCCATTCTCAAAAGAGGTCTATATACCAAGTGGGTGGAGCCGAAGTATGGCGCATCGCCTGGACCGGATACCTATCCGGAACCCCAAAGAAGGCGTCCGAGGACTGGCCTTCGGAATGGTTTTATATAGATGGCGTCTCGCTACCGGACCCTATCCGGGTCGGTCTCCCTGAGTTCAACAGTGCTCCATTGAAGAAATGCTTGAGCTGGTGTCCACGGAGCTCTCAGAGAGAAAGCGACAGAGACGTCCTTTACCTGATGGGCCGGATAAGACTGTTGGCTCATTCCGGACTAACCATGATTGGAGTCATGGCCGCATGCATTATGGGGGGGTGCAGCTGCTTCAATATAGAGGCCACCCCATGTGGGATTTCAACGGGGAGGATGACGCCACACGTTATGGTCGTAAGGGACCGGCCTCAGCCGCCACCTTAGTAAAGATCTTATCCTCTTTGTACAAGGGAGAAAAGGAGGAATTCCTCCGCGTCAACCCGCGGGCCAGATTCAGTATGTACGATCCCCCAAGTTGGGTAAGTGAACAATTGCGCTTGTCCGTTTGTTTTATACTCCCATGGTTAGATAGGTAGTCTAACGACTTCAATGCAGGAACTGCGACAGGAGGTAAAGGATATAAGTAGCCGCCCTCCACAGCCCGAGGACCTAGAACAGTCCCTCAATCCCGACTCCGAAGAGGATCCGGACATATCGGTGGAGCTTATTGACGGGGTGTTCCATCAACTAAGCAAGGACAATACCTTAGTAGCCATCACGGCTGATTACCCAGGGTTAATCCCGGCCTCCCAGGTGACAGAAACCGGAGTCTCATTCCCTTGAGAGAGATTCCACTCTCACGTATTCCGGTGTTTCTGACGACAACCGTCTTTTGCAGGGGAGATTTCCGAGGCAGGAGGCCGAACCTGCGGTGGCTAGCCAACGAGGGGCCACAGGGCCCCGTGGGGCAAAAAGGAATGTAGTCCAGACTGAGATGCCGGCGCAAAGGTATAGCGCACCCTCTGTTTCCCTGGTGTTATTCTGTCAGGGCATATTAACGTTCGTGCTATCTTCAGAACGAAGAGACCTCGCCGGACTACATCCGGAGAGGTTGCCAATCGCGCCTCCACCAGCCAGGCTCCAACGTCTGGCAAGGAACCGGAGGCGAGCACAAGGCGCACACCGGACACTCCTCCGACAGAGGATGCGGATAGGTTGTCTGCCACAAATTCTGAAGTGGAGAGTGCCATGAACCATAGGCGTCGCCGGACAGTTCTACGCGACGCTTGTTTCTCCCAAGAGGCTTTAGATGCCTTTAATTCGGGAGATGCGTACCTCCGTGCCGCTCAAAATGGTTTAGCCAGAGCCACGGAGCAGTATGTAAAAGACATACGGGTAAGAAAATTTTGGTCAAATATATATATACCAGTAGCCCCCGAGACTTGAAACAGTTAGAGCAACTGATTTAAGGATCATTTAATATGCAGGTTCTTACAGAGAAGAATACTGTACTGTCCCAGGAGCTAGAAAAGTGCAAGGCCCAACTAGAGGCCGCACTAGCCGCAGCAGGGGAGCCAGAAGAGACCCCCTCAGGTAAGATACACTTTGAAAGATTAGTATTGTGCGGTGTGGGTGCAAATCTGACAAATCATGTTGCAGATGGCGCCGGACTCGATCCAGAAAAGCAACAACTCATACGCCGGCTAAAAGCCGATGAGAGTACGTTGACAAAGGTGAGGCGAGAGAAGAATGATCTTCAGGATGCCAACACCAGGCTGGACGTCGAACTTAAAGATGTTCGTGGCCAGCTATCGGACTCCACGAAGGAGAATCACCGGCTTCGATGCGGCATATTTAGTAAGTGCTTGAACGAACTTTGAAAAAAGAGTTCGACGAGGAAGTCGACTAACAGAGTAATGTCTGTAGGTATGCTCACAAGTCGTCCTGCAGAGGAGATGCCCGGTTCTACGGGTGACCTTCTTCCCGAACTCGTGCAACTGCACGAGCGAATTCGGCAGGCGATGCGAGGCGTTGCCCAAGCCTTATGGCCTGCCCACTCCATGCCCGAGGGCCTTGGAGAGCTTGCGGAGAAGCTGAAGGGAGCTCGGCGGCGCTTACGGTTGTGCAAGATATCGGCCTGCCGACAAGGCGCTAGGGAGGCCTGGGCCATGGTGAAGACCCGTTTTACGAAGTCTGACCCAAACCACATGGCCGAGGTCGGACCAGTGGGGCCTGACGGGAAGGAGATCCCTGTAAGCTTATATACGGCCAAGTAGAGTTAGCCGCGAAGTATTCCCAGCAGGACTGTAAATTAGACAGCCTGTTAGATGGTATAGAAGAGGAATACAATCAGTCAGAATGACTATGTAATTTTGAATTGACATGTGTAATGCCTTCTAGCCGGATTGTAGATCATTTGTCGTTGCCGACCTTTTCGCTTCAACCTCGGGACCTGACGGTCCGGAGTGTGTCCGAATACCATAGCGGTTATATAAGAACCGGGGTATGCGTGGAGACCAGGCGTAGGGGTCATTAGTGCTTTAGCAGACAAGTGCCCAACTAGTTATGTTATATTACATGGTTAGTAAGAAACATCTTCCAGAGAGAATAGTTCCGTTAAGGGTTCCTTTCGCTGGGAGGCATGCCCTAAAGTGCATGTCCAGACTGTGTGAAAAGACGCAGAAAAAGCATCTGGGGGCGCATAAAATGAGTAAAAATATCATCTTTTATTTCACCGACCGAATATTCTCTCAAGAACGCTAGCTTTCGGCTTCACCCAGTCTGAGGTACACATCCGTTTGACCCGGCAGTAACAATCGCAGAGGTGCTCCCTTTACCGCCTAGCCGAACAATCGGGAACGTAGGGTAAGCACAGGAGCCAGGCAACCCAGCTTGGCCAAAACTTAAGTCATATCGATGCATATAATGGTGAAGAAAAAGGTACATGCGGAAGTTTGACGCATGTGTTGGGCGTTTAGCCCGTATAAATAAGCTTCTGTTAAAGAAGCCCCCTGGTTTAATGAGCGCGAGTGGCGCGTCACTAGATGAGCCTTTAAGGGCTATAAAAGAAAAGAGGGGAAGGAGAGAAATGTAAGACAAAAAATGCAAAAAAATGGACAGAGGAAGGAGACGAACACAGGATCGGGCGCTAGGCATAGAATCTTCGGAGACGGGTGGCGTTCCACGGGTTCGGCTCGAGTCGGTTATCCGATGCATCTCGCAGGCGGTACGCCCCACTAGTCAGGACTTGGTCGATTATGAATGGACCTTCCCACTTGGGCTTGAGTTTGTCCTTTTTCTTATCCGGCAGGCGTAGAACTAGTTTGCCAACATTGTAATTTTTGGCCCGTACTTCTCTGCTTTGATATCTTCGGGCCTGCTGTTGATAAAATGCGGAACGGGCTTTTGCCACGTCACGCTCCTCCTCCAAGGCGTCCAAGTTGTCCTACCGATCGAGCTCGTCTTCTCTTTCTTCGTACATGCGCACTCTAGGTGAGTCATGAATTATGTCGCAGGCAGAACTGCCTCTGCGCCGTATACCATAAAAAATGGTGTGTATCCGGTGGTGCGATTTGGCGTGGTCCGCAGCCCCCATAGCACGGAGTCGAGCTCCTCTACCCAGTGCGTATTAGATTCCTTGAGGGACCGCACCAGTCTGGGTTTAATGCCCATGTTTTTGCACCAGAGTTTTACCTCGTCGGCGGTAAAGTTTGTACCGTTATCAGTTATGATGCTGTGGGGGAGGCCATAACGGTGTACAACCCCGGATATGAAGTCTATCACAGGTCCGGATTCGGCCGTTTTAACAGGCTTGGCTTCTATCCATTTGGTGAACTTATCCACCATGACCAGTAAGTATTTTTTCCTATCGGTCCCACCTTTAAGGGGTCCGACCATGTCAAGCCCCCAGACCGCAAAAGGCCAGGTGATGGGTATAGTTTGGAGTGCGGTGGGTGGCATATGGCTTTGGTTGGCAAAAAGTTGGCAACCAGCGCATTGTTGGGCTAGGTCCTGAGCGTCTGCCCGGGCCGTCGGCCAATAAAAGCCTGTATGGAAAGCCTTGCTAACAAGGGACCGAGCAGCGGCGTGGTGACCACCGAGTCCGGCATGAATTTCAGCAAGAAGGTTCCGCCCTTCCTCTTCGGAGATGCACCTTTGAAGGACTCCGGTAGTGCTTTTCTTATAAAGCTCTCCCTCATGGACTCTATAGGCTTTAGATCGCCGCACTATGCAGCGGGGACTCGTTTTGGTCCTCCGGGAGTTCCTGCCTAGTAAGGTAGGCTAGGAATGGTTCTGTCCACGGGGCGATAACCGCCATTATTACGTGGGCTGAAGGTGTAATTTCATTGGCAGAGCCTCCAATTGTGTCAGATTGTTCGGCATCGAGTGGTGTGGCTGGGTCCGGGCTGTTATTTGCGGGTTCCCCCTCCCATGCTACGGATGGCTTGAACAATCTTTCCAAAACGATGTTGGGGGGGACTGCATCGCGTTTTGCTCCGATGCGTGCCAGGACGTCCGTTGCTTGATTGTTTTCTCGGGCTATATGGTGAAACTCCAGCCCTTCGAACCGAGCTGACATTTTTAGGACGACGTTGTGGTAAGATGCCATTTTTGGGTCCTTGGCGTCGAAGTCTCCATTTATTTGGGATATCGCGAGGTTTGAATCCCCGCGTACCTCTAGGCGCTGGATACCCATGGATACTGCTATCCGGAGACCATGTAGGAGGGCCTCATATTCGGCTGCATTGTTGGAATCCGTGTACATGATCTGGAGCACATATTGGAATGTGTCTCCTGTGGGGGACGTCAGGACGACGCCAGCACCCAGTCTGGCCAACATTTTGGAGCCGTCGAAATGCATAATCCAGTTTGAATATGTGTCGTACTCTTTAGGTAGCTCGGCCTCCGTCCATTCTGCGACGAAGTCGGCCAAAATTTGCGATTTAATAGCTCGCCGTGGCTTATAGGTTATATCGAACGGGAGAAGCTCGATGGCCCATTTTGCAATCCGGCGCATTGCATCGCGATTGTTGATAATATCGTTTAGTGGCACTTCCGAGGCTACTGTTATGGAACACTCTTGAAAGTAGTGTCGTAGCTTCCGGGATGCCATGAATACCGCGTATGCAATCTTTTGATAATGCGGGTACCGTGATTTTCATGGAGTGAGGAAAGTGGACACGTAGTAGACCGGCCTTTGAAGGGGGAATTTGTGTTTGTCCGTTTCCTGCTCGACAACGAGCACTGCGCTGACAACTTGGTGTGTTGTTGCAATGTACAATAACATTGGTTCGCCGGTGATTGGCGCGGCCAGCACTGGGTTTGTTGCCAATATGGCTTTTATTTCATCAAGTCCGGCCATGGCGGCATCCGTCCACTCGAAGTGTTCGGTGCACCGAAGGAGGCGATAAAGGGGTAGTGCCTTTTCTCCCAAGCGGGAGATGAAGCGGCTTAAAGCCGCCACGCACCCGGTTAATTTTTGTATTTGTTTAAGGTCCTTTGGGACATCCCATTGTGACAAAGCTTGGATCTTGGCTGGGTTTGCTTCAATTCCTCTACCGGATACAATGAAGCCCAAGAGCTTTCCGGCTGGAACGCCGAAGACGCAATTTTCTGGGTTGAGCTTGATGTCATATTGTCGGAGGTTATCGAATGTAAGCCTCAAGTCGTTTACTAGGGATTCGACATGTCTTGATTTGACGACCACATCATCCACATACGCCTCCACTATTTTGCCGATCTGGTTTGCCAGACATGTCTGGATCATGCGCTGATATGTTGCGCCGGCGTTTTTTAGCCCGAAGGGCATTGTGTTGAAGCAGAATGGGTCGTATGGTGTGATGAATGCTGTTGCAGTTTGGTCTGATTCTGCCATCTTGATTTGATGGTAACCGGAGTATGCGTCGAGGAAACACAACGAATCGTGTCCTGCGGTGGCATCGATAATTTGATCGATGCGGGGGAGGGGGAAGGGATCCTTTGGGCAAGCCTTGCTAACGTCTTTAAAGTCGACACACAGGCGCCAGGATTTGTCCTTCTTTGGTACCATCACTAGGTTTGCTAGCCAGTCCGGATGTTTTATGTCTCTGATGAATCCGGCCTCCAATAGCTTGGCTAGCTCCTCTCCCATAGCCTGTCTCTTGGGTTCGGAAAAACGCCGAAGGGCTTGTTTGACAGGTTTAAATCCTTTTAGGATATTTGGGTGATGGTGCCAGGCGAAGATGTCCCAATTCTCTCATAGGAACTCTTGTAGTGCGGCATCTGCATCAGGGTTCAGTCGTGCCCCGATTGAAGCTGTTTTATTGGGGTCCGTTGGATGGACCTGGAATTTGACTATTTTGTCGGCTGGCTTGAAGGATGTGGATTTGGATCTCTTATCGAGTATCACATCATCCCTGTTAACCGTGGAGCGCAACGCAGTCAGTTCCTCGGCCACTAAGGCTTCGGATAGCGCCTCAAGGGCTAATGCGGCTGTCTTGTTTTCGGCGTGGAGTGCTATGTCCGGATCACTAGCTAGAGTGATAATTCCATTCGGCCCGGGCATCTTAAGCTTCATGTACCCGTAATGGGGTATTGCTTGGAAGATTGTGAATGCTTCCCGCCCTAGTAAAGCATGATATCCGCTCTTAAATGGGGCCACCTGAAACGTGACTTCTTCGGACCTGTAATTATCTGGCGTGCCGAACACCACATCTAGTGTGATTTTTCCTGTGCAGCACGCTTCCCGACTGGGGATTATTCCTCTAAAGGTTGCGCTGCTTCGCTCGATGCGGTTCCAATCTATTTCCATTTTTTGAAGGGTTTCCTCATAAATGAGGTTCAGTCCGCTGCCTCCATCCATGAGCACCTTGGTCAGGCGAAAGTCGTCCACTATGGGACTGAGGACCAATGCGGCTGGTGCTCGGGCTGTTCGGAATCTAGGTTCATCACTTGCGTTGAAGGTAATAGCAGTGTCGCTCCATGGATTTATTGTTGCAACTTGATAGACTTCGGCGAGGCTGCGGAGTGTTCTTTTTCGCATATTGTTCGATGCGAAAGTCTCGAAGACTGTGAGAACGGTACTGGTGTCCTCGGGCTGGCTTTCTGCGGCCTCCTGAATTAAGAGGTCCTCGCCAATTTTGGCCACTTGTCGGAGTATCCAACATGCTCTAAGGCTGTGAGTTGGTGTGGCGTCCTCTGTACTGTGAATTCTACAGGGTCCATCAAGCCACCTTTCCAGTACGGTTCCATACCCTGTAGAGGGTTTTGGCTTTTTGGTGTTTATCCCGGGTGTCCTATGATGATGCACCCTCTTAGTTCGGACGAGATTACTATTCAGGGCCGGATTATCCCAAAATTTTATTTCGGTTTTCCAGGCGCTTTCCATCGCACAGTATTTTTGTACTATGGATGCCAAGTCAGCGAAGCGTGTAATATCACAACGACTTACGGCGTTAAGGATTCCCTCGTCCGTGCAATTACTGCAGAAAATTGAGATTGCATCTCCCTCGCGGCAATCCTTTATCATGTTCATAACCAGGAAGAATCTGGCCCAGTAATGATGTACTGTTTCCTCGGGCCTCTGCCTGATTTGGGAGAGATCGCTTATGTTCGGGTGGGCGGGTGTTGTTGAATCTGAAACCTCACCCAATCCAAGATTCGGAGGCCGAAGAGTTTCCGAACTCTGAAGTTCGGATTCTTGGATGTTGTCCAACGAATCTAGCCCATTGCCTGATCCTAAGCTCAGGTCTTGAGTTACATCCTCCTCTCCGCGGGTATCCGGCTTGGAGGAGTCGAGAATTCGGATGTAGCTAGTCCTTAAAATAGACGAAGGGTCGCCGCACTGCGCCTCTACCACGGCAACGTGGTGGGTGACTTGGGGAGAGTTAATTTCTCTTAGATCGGGTTTAAGCCCAACCTGGTCATAATCCGTAGCGACCCGCAGGGCGGCGATGCGATCCAGGAGCTCGTTTACGGAAGAGAGCTCCATTGGATCTAGCTGCTCGACGAGCTCCGATCTGAAGTGTAGGTTGCTTTTGATGACCCGAGAGGTCACCGTCGGCGCAACAGCCGAACAGGCGGTCATGAGGAAACCACCTAGCCGGAGGGTTTGGCCGACAACCAAGGCTCCCTTAGCAACGGCACCGTGTTTAAAGACGGGAGGAGGCATCCTTCCTGATTGTGACGGCACAGAGGAACCCTCAATGAAAGCACCAATGTCGGTGTCAAAACCGGCGGATCTCGGGTAGGGGGTCCCGAACTGTGCGTCAAGGCCGGATGGTAACAGGAGACAAGGGACACGATGTTTTTACCCAGGTTCAGGCCCTCTCGATGGAGGTAATACCTTACTCCTGCTTGATTAATATTGATGATATGGGTACTACAAGAGTAGATCTACCACGAGATCAAGGAGGCTAAACCCTAGAAGCTAGCCTATGGTATGATTGTTGTATATGGAGTTGATTGCCTACGGACTACAACCCTCCGGTTTATATAGACACCGGATAGGGTTAGGGTTACATAGAGTCGGTTACAATGGTAGGAGATCTTGAATATCCGCATCGCCAACCTTGCCTTCCACGCCAAGGAAAGTCCCATCTAGACACGGGACAAAGTCTTCAATCTTGTATCTTCATAGTCCTAGAGTCCGACTGAAGGTATAGTCCGCCTACCCGAACACCCCCTAATCCAGGACTCCCGCACTCTCCCTCTCTTTACTTAGAGTTTGTCTTCGTGAAGTCATTGCCTGTTTTTCATACCTGTTTGACTTCATTGCTTCACTACTATTGTTGTTTGGCTTCATACCATCTTCCATCATGATCCTTATTACCTAGCTGCTATTAGTCTTTGTACTCTCACGTTATTGCATACTTGACTATGGCTTGCTTAGTGTAGTTTATCTTCCGCTGCATATCAATAGGTTCATTTCTACTGTTTGTCTTCGAAACTTCCATGTTTTGAAGACTTTCATAAAAATCACCTATTCACCCCCCCCCCCCTCTAGTCGATAACTAGCACTTTCAGGATTGAACCTCATTTATGAGGTACTGTCGGTGTCAAAACCGGCGGATCTCGGGTAGGGGGTCCCGAACTGTGCGTCTAGGCCGGATGGTAACAGGAGACGAGGGACACGGTGTTTTTTACCCAGGTTCGGGCCCTCTCGATG
>NC_041388.1:702385739-702386609 GCF_002162155.2 Triticum dicoccoides | reverse complement strand
CGATGGAGGTAATACCCTACTCCTGCTTGATTAATATTGATGATATGGGTAGTACAAGAGTAGATCTACCACGAGATCAAGGAGGCTAAACCCTAGAAGCTAGCCTATGGTATGATTGTTGTGTATGGAGTTGATTGCCTACGGACTACAACCCTCCAGTTTATATAGACACCGGATAGGGTTAGGGTTACATAGAGTCGGTTACAATGGTAGGAGATCTTGAATATCCGCATCGCCAAGCTTGCCTTCCACGCCAAGGAAACTCCCATCCGGACATGAGACGAAGTCTTCAATCTTGTATCTTCATAGTCCAGGAGTCCGGCTGAAGGTATAGTCCGGCTACCCGAACACCCCCTAATCCAGGACTCCCTCAGTAGCCCCTGAAGCAGGCTTCAATGATGACGAGTCCGGCGCGCAAATTGTCTTCGGCATGGCAAGGCGGGTTCCTCCTCCAAGTCCTTCATAGAAGATTGTAAACACCAAGAGTCGTGTCCGGCTCTGCAAAATAAGCTTCCACATATTGCCATAGAGAGAATAATATTAACACAAATCAAATCTGCTGCCGTATTCCGCAGCGTGACATCACACTACGACCAAGTTCTTTACTCGAATCGTTTTTACTTTTCCACCTCAGCATGTTTTGCGAGGCGGTTTCCTTGGCACGTCTTGTCAAACACTGGTAGAAAAAGGGCCTATAGTCCTGGTTCGTAAGGGCCTTTAGTCCCGGTTCCGGAACCGGGACTAAAGTGTCGGTACTAATACCTCCCCCCTTTAGTCCCGGTTCAATCCAGAACCGGGACTAAAGGCCCTCCACGTGGGCAGTGTGCAGAGCCCAGTCAGGAGACCATTTGGTCCCTGTTGGTGCCACCA
>NC_041388.1:702351214-702385480 GCF_002162155.2 Triticum dicoccoides | reverse complement strand
TGGGGGGTTAATTTAGGTGTTTCATATATTGTGTTAGCTAGTTATAATTAATAGAGAGAAGTGTCCTCTGTTATGTCCGTGCTTGGTCGACGCTACGTACTATACATACGTATATAGAGAGGACTAGACACGCTAGCTAGCTAGTAAGCAAATGAAGGAAACTGAAGATCGTCATGAACATATATGCATATATACAGAGAGAAGTGATATCGACCACCTCTCCTTCTCCGAGAGATTGGTCGAACAACAAGCTCTCGTATATCTATCTGACACTACCGGCTACATATATACAATAATTATTTCTTACAAATATAATCATACGGACTCAGGGTCCACATAGAATTCTCCGTCTTCAGGGATCACATGGTCAAGAAAGAATGCCACCAATTCCTCTTGAATTGCTCGCATGCGAGCTGGTGCTAGGAGTTCATCCCGCTTCCGAAACATCTAATTTGAAGAAGGGGGTCAATACATATATATATATATATATATAAATGAATGAAACTCAACACAAATGATGGTAATAAAATAAAATTGTGAATGTTGTTATTTACGTACTTCATATTGTTCGTTAGAGTACCCGCTCCGCTCACAGGTCGTGTGGCGGATGGACTCGCAGATGTAGTATCCACAGAAATCATTCCCTTGTTCCTGCCACAACCACTTTATAAGAAATAGAGGTCAATCAAACTGATAAGAAAGAATGCTAAATGGTATTGATGAAACTAGCGCTTGAATCACTAGGAGATGCGCGGAACATGCTACTATAGTACTTACTTTCGGGTGTCTAAATTCCAGCTCCTTCGGCAGTCCCGGAACTGTTTTGGTGAATTTTCTCCAAACCCTGCCGGACAAAGAAAACAATTACTTGATATCAGGAAATGAACAAAGTTGCTGATATGGTGGATAATGATCGATTTAACTTACTTCTTGAGGATTTCAGTCATGTCCGCATACTCCTTGGGATCTTTTCGTTTAGAGTCCAAGACGGTTACTACTCCCTGCTCAAGCTTAATCTCTAGGAGAATATAGTGGAAACTGCACACACATGCATAACTCATGAATTACATTACTATAACCTTGACTAATATATAAGGGAAACTGAATATGCACAAGACAGTAACACTCACCTGAAGTTGTAAGGAAAGAGTATTATATCTTTGTTTTGATTTATTACGAACGATCGTAGCAAGCTGGCCTCGGTAGCTGCGGCATGAAGTTTAACCTGAGTTGCATCTATGAGATATGTGTTAATGAACCCAATATCACCGACTTGTCTTTTCTTCAATTCGGCGATCTTCAATCTGCATAATATAGTGAGGATGATTATAAATACATGCAATGAAAGAGCTAAGCTATATAGAGAAACTTAATGACAGAAGTAGTACTACTTACAGACAGTAGCAGGCGATCGTTGTTTTATCGAGGGCCAATTGATTGAAAAACTGATAGAACTCCTCAAATGGAACAGGCAACAGATCAATTCCAACGAGGTCATGCTCCTTTTTAACTTTCACATACAAAGTACTCCTCCCCCCAGAGTCTCTGCAGATTTTCAAGTACCAATCATGCAATCTTCGCATCATCGTTGATAGAGATCTTTCATCTTTGACGAGAGGCTTCCCATACTCGTATCTTAGCACCTGCACCTCCATGGGTTCATAATGTACTTCGTCGGGCAGGTAATCTGCAAGATTGCTATAACCGGGCACCATCCTCGGATCATTATCGACGTTGTGGCTAGGCACCTTGAGCCGGGGGCACGATTGCTTCGCTTGTTCGCCGAGATGGGCAATTTGTTTCCCAGCTCGTCGTTCTTTCAGCCTTTGATCACTGACAGTACTTCCCAACCGCTCCGCTTCGGCAAATTCCTTTCCAATAATGCGGTCATAGTTTCCTTTCGGCGGATCAGACTTCGGTGGTTTTGTCAGGGCAGCCAGAGTGCGCTTCACTTTCACCCGATCTACCTTCTCCTCTGGAGGTGGATGTTTCTTTGCTTTCACCCCTTCAAAGAAGTTCCTCACTTCTTCTCGCGCGATCTCGGCGTTCTCCTCCAGGGTCCTCTCATATGGTAACTTCTCTGGAGTCTTCAGAGAAGGACCGAATCTGTATGTCCTCCCGCCTCTGGTTGTACTGCTAGACGCCGACCGAGCAGACAGAGCGGTTGTCTTCTTTACTTGCTTAAGCGGCAGAGGAGAAGGACTACGACGCGCCGGATCAGCTGGAGCGGCGGCAGGTCTCTTCCGCCCTTGCTGACGAGGCGGAGAAGGAGGAGGCTGGCTGCTCGGGTGCGTCGTCGCAGGCGGAGAAGGAGGCGGAGTGCCACCACGCGCTGGAGAAGGAGCCGGCCGAGGGCCCTGATCGTCACTCGCCGGAGGAGGAGGTGGTGGAGGTGGAGTGCCCTGACTCGCCAGAGGAGGAGGAGGAGGCGGTGGCGTCCAGTTCGGAAGGTTGATGAGCTCCTTCCGCCATAGGCATGGAGTCTTCAGAGCAGATCCCAGTCGAGTCTCCCCTTCACCGGTAGGGTGGTCAAGCTGGAGGTCCTCAAATCCCTCCGCTATCTCATCCACCATCACCCTAGCATATCCTTCTGGAATCGGCCGGCAGTGAAAAGTTGTGCCGGGTTCAGTAGGATAAACAGAGCCAACAGCCGCCTTGACCTTCAAATTCATCCATTGCATCATAAGGTGGCAATTTTGAGACTCCGTTATAGCATCCACAGGATAGCTGGCAGGAGCCGTCAAGGCAGGCTCCAGCTGAAGCAGCTCGGTGGAAGCCATGCTGCTTCTGCGCTGAGATGGCGGGGTAGCTTCGGGGGAGGCTTCGGCAGTACGTTTGCTGCGATTTGCTTCTCGTTCCTCTATCGCGTCTACCCTTGCTTGCAGCGCCTGTATTTGGGTCTGCTGCACTTTTTTCCTCCTCTCATGGGATTTGTAACCGCCTGCGTCCGGAAACCCAACCTTCCACGGAATGGTGCCTGGCGTGCCTCGTGTCCATCCAGGGTGCTCAGGATTCCCGAGGGCCATTGTGATCTCGTCGTTCTCTCTGTCTGGAAAGAACGTCCCTTCCTGCGCTGCTTCGATATACTGCTTAAGCTTACTGACTGGTATGTCCATTAGATCGTTCGTCCAAATGCACTTCCCTGTTATAGGGTCCCGTGTTCCGCCAGCCCGGAAGAACCAAGTCCGGCAACGGTCTGGCCAGTTAATTGTCTCTGGTTCGATCCCTTTATGAACCAGATCATTCTCAGTCTTGGACCACTTAGGTCGGGCTACGAGGTAGCCACCTGACCTCGTGCGATGGTGAAGCTTCTTCTTCGCAGCATTTTGCTTGTTTGTCGCCGACATCTTCTTACTCTTTTCTGGTGTCTTGTGGGCCACAAATGCGGGCCAGTGATCTCTGATGTTCTCATATCTGCCCTTGAATTCTGGTGTCTCATTATTTTCGACAAACTTATTCAGCTCTTTCTTCCACCTCCTGAATAGTTCTGCCATCCTCTTCAGAGCAAAAGACTTGATTAATTTCTCTTTAACTGGGTTCTCTGGATTATCCTCAGGCGGTAGGGTGAAATTTGACTTCAGCTCAGCCCAAAGATCATTTTTCTGCATATCATTGACATAAGACACCTCAGGGTCTTCTGTAGCCGGCTTAAACCATTGCTGGATGCTTATCGGGATCTTGTCCCTAACCAGAACCCCGCACTGAGCAACAAATGCGCTCTTTGTCCGGAGGGGTTCAATAGGTTGGCCGTCGAGCGCGATTGCTATGATCTCAAACTTTTCATCCGAGCTCAATTTTTTCTTCGGGCCTCGTCTCTTTACCGAAGTTGTGCTCGATTCGGAGGGCTAGAAAAAAGAACAAACACTTAATTAATATGTGTACATACCCAAACAATGAATGCATCAATCAGCTAGTCAGCATAGGCTTAACTAATATATATACCTGGCCAGACTCGGTTCGGTCACCGGAGCCTTCATCACGGTCTCCTTCTTGCACCGGCATTGGGTCACCGGAGCCGTCCTCATGTTCTTCTTCTTGCACCAGCATTAGGTCACCGTAGCCAGCTTGTTCACCCTCTCCTTCCAGACCATCGGTCTCGTTGAGAAACAACGAGATGGCATCACTTCCTTCTACGATTATGTCCCTCAACAACGCTTCTTTTGTTGCTTCGTCTAGGGCGGTGTCCATAGTTTCTACAAATATTTACAACATGGCAATTATTATTCAAACATGACAGATGGATATATTAGTGCCAAACGTAGAACTAGCTACCTAATCATAGTAAGCTATCGGGAGGGGGTATATATCGACAACGACGACACTACATCTATGTCCCTTGACGACCCTCGTTTCCGATAAAAAAAAGAGGAAGAAGAAGAAAAATAAGAGGAGAAGAAAGAATAGAGGAGAAGATCTCCTCTATTCTTTCTTCTCCTCTTTTTTTTCTTCTTCCTCTTCTTTTTTTATCCTCTTCTTCCTCTCATGTTTGATAGGATCGCCGAGGGGTCGGGAGGTTGCCTAGTGTCAAGGGATTCAACAAAACCAAGTCTTCATCATTAGGCGAAAGTAACATGTGCATGATGGTACGAAGCTCTTCAAAGTTGTTCTGGAACGGAGTCCCAGGTAGGATAATTCGCTTTTTGGTACAAAGTTCAGCAAGAGCCTTCCGAATATCGCTATTTGGAAGGCCTTTGCTGAATTCGTACCAAAAGGCGGATTATTCTATCCGGGACTCCATTCCAGAACAACTTTGCAGAACTTCGTACCAACATGCCCTGGTTACTTCCGGCTAATGATGAAGGCATGGATTTCTTCAATACTTTGACACTAGGAAACCTCTCTCTACTTCCGGCTAATAAGAATAAGAAGAAGAAGAAGAAGAAGAAAAGAAGAAAAAAAAAGAGGAGAAGAAGAAAGGAATAGTGGAGAAAAGGGAAAAGAGAATATATTCTATTTTCTCTTCTTCTCCACTATTCCTTTCTTCTTCTCCTCTTCTTTTTCTTCTTTTTTCTTCTTCTTATTTATTTCTCCTCTTCTTTTCGGTAGAGGAAACCCTAAATAGCTAGCAAGTATCATGGGTGTGAGATACATGTGGCCTTCGGTGTCGGACACTACATCCACGTCCCACAAGTGACGTGGGCGTCGAAGCCTGCGCCACTTGTGGGATGTGGGTGTAGTGTCCGACACCGCACACCGACGATACTTTCTATTTAGGGTTTCTCCTCTACCGCTCGGCGACCCTCTCGATGACCCTCGTTCCCGATAAAATAAAGAGGAAGAAGAAGAAGAAAAAAAGAAGAGAAGAAAGAATAGAGGAGAAGACTTCCTCTTCTTCCTCTCCTCTTCTTCTCCCTCTTCTTCCCCTTCTTCCTCGCCTCTCTCATGAATGTCTGACGTTCTCGACCCCCCCCCCCACGTGTCGAAGAAAAAAAAGAAGAAAAAAAAGAGGAGAAGAAGAAAGGAATAGTGGAGAAGAAGAGAAAATAGAATATATTCTATTTTCTCTTCTTCTCCACTATTCCTTTCTTCTTCTCCTCTTCTTTTTCTTCTTTTTTCTTCTTCTTATTTATTTCTCCTCGTCTTCCTCTCCTCTTCTTCTTCTTATTTAGTTCTCTCGACCCCTCGTCCCTCTCTCGACCCCTCGATGACCCTCGTCCCGGATAACATATTTTCTCTCCCCTCAACACCTCTCGACCTCTCGTCCCACTCTCGACCCCTCATCATCATCTATCACCCCCTCGGTTTCTTTAACATATATCCATGAACAAAATAGAGGAGAAGATCGAAGAAAAAAAAAGAAGTCTTCCTCTTCTTATTTTCCTTTTTCCACTCCTTCCTTTTCTTCTTCTTCTTCTTCCTTCTTCCTCTTTTCTTCCTTTTCCTTACTTTACTTTTTCCTCTACACTAACCTAAAATCGATATCTACTAATTAACAACCTAAATAAAAAAATGAATACATATATGAAAAAAAACATCATATAAAAAACATTTTTGACATATTTAGCATATTCTGATCCATAGTTCAAAATTTTCAAATTTCATTCAAATGAAATTTGAATTGGATTCAAATAACTTGTTGAAAACCTATTCTAAACCTCTCCAAAAATTCTGAAATTTTGCCATCGCCTTTGTCTTGCATTAGTACCTCACCACAATTTTTTTTTAAATTCCAAAAATGCCCAAAGCCATCTAGCATTTCATCAAACACCTTCTATATGGACAAAAAAATTCAGAATTTCCAAAAAATTCAGAAAAGTGGATAGCGCGTTCCTGCTGCTCCACTTCTCCTCTCCTCTACTTCTCCTCTCCTTCTACTCTTGAATGCATCGGGGCCGGCGGCGACCATGGAGCAGGGGCGGAGCAAGGGTGCTCGGGCGCAAGAGTGGCACTCGAGAGGGGGGCTCACTTTGAGGGGGGCGGCGACGGCTGGAGTCCGGCGACGAGGACGGCGGGCTCGGGGCGGTACGCGGTGATGGGGACGGCAGCCTCGGGCCGGGCGGCATGCGGTGACGGCCGGGGACAAGGAGGCGGGCTCGGGGAGGCACGCGGCGACGGGGACGAGGGCGGCGAGCTCAGGGATGCCGACGACGAGGACGGCGCGGGCTCACGGAGGGCTCGGCGGCGACGAGGACGAGGAGCAGCCTGGCAGCGTCGTCGGAGGAGAGGACGAGGAGATCGATCGAACTGAATCGAGAACTTCACAAGTCCAGCTTATATACCAAAAGCATTGGTCCCGGTTGGTGCTACGACTCGGGACTAATGCACCCTTTAGTCCCGGTTGGTGCCACCAACCGGGACCAAAGGTCAATTTTCAGCAGCACAAAGGGCGGGAAGCGGCGGCCTTTGGTCCCGGTTGGTGGCACCAACCGGGACTAAAGGGGGGCATTGGTCCCGGTTCGTGGCACCAACCGTGACCAATGCACCCTTTAGTCCCGGTTGGTGCCACCAACCGGGACCAATGGCCTTTGCTGCCCCGAGCCCAAAAGTTTAGTCCCACATCGCTAGCTGAAGGGCGCCGGCACTGGTTTATAAGCGCTGGTGTTCCTACCCATTCGAGCTCCTCTCTAATGCAGGCTTTCGGGCCTAAACTTGCTACTGCATGTGGGCCTATTGGGCGTTCTGCGGGCCTGAATCCTGGCCCATGTAGGGTTTCTAGTCGTATTCAGGCCGTGGAGGCCCAGTAGGAGGCATTTTTTTTTGGTTTTTTCTTTTTTATTTCTACATTTTGTTGGTTTTTTATTTTTTTTCTTTCTACTTAAAACTAAATACTTATAGTTTTTTAGTGATTTATCTTTGCATTTAGGTCACAAAAATTATAAACTTTCTATTAGTGCCATTAGTTTTAAATTTTGAATAGTTTAAATTTGAATTTTTAAAAATTTGTGTGAATCACTAGTTTCTGAATAACTTTACTATAAAAATAGAATTTTTTTCTATTTATTTTTTATTTATACTTAAAACTAAATACTTATAGTTTTTTAGTGATTTCTTTTTGCTTTTAGGTCACAAAAATTATAAACTTTCTGTTAGTGCCATTAGTTTTAAATTTTGAATAGTTTAAATTTGTGTGAATCACTAGTTTATGAATAACTTTACTATAAAATTAGAAATTTTTTCTTCTTTGCTATTTATTTTTTATTTATACTTACAATTAAATACTTATAGTTTGATTTTAGGTCACAAAAATTATATTCTTTTTGCTATTGAAGAATATTATAGTTTTATTTTAGTTGATCATAACATAATATTTTAATTGATTATTTTTATTTTCATAAAAGTTTTGTAGTTTATTCTGTTTGCTATTAATTCATTCTTTGAGCTAAATGACTCTGAAATTGGAAAGCATTTCAAAATGAACTCTGAAAAGGTTGAAAGTTGGCATGGTATCATCATTTCACCCACATAGCATGTTCCAAAAAGTAGAGAGGGTTACGACAAAAACTTGATGCACTTCGTGTACAAAATGGACAATCACTTTCGAAGTATCAAAGTTTCAAACCATAAGACATGAAAGCATTTCAAATGAACTCTGAAAAAGTTGAAAGCTGGGATGGTATCATAATTTCACCCACATAGCATGTGCATGTACAAAACGGACAATGGTAGCATGTTCGTCTGTTACAAACTTGGCATGGTATCATCATAATAGTTGCGGGAGAAAGTATTCACTTTTTCTTCGCTTGTGTCATTTGCTTATTGCGCCGTAACCATGGATAATCTTCATTGTTTATCAGGATGCTTGGGTCAGCCTTGACATTGAAGGGAGGAATTTCATGAAACTTTTCACAATCTTCAGACATGTCTGTCTTGCCGTCCACTCCCAGGATGTCCCTTTTTCCTGAAAGAACTATGTGGCGCTTTGGATCATCGTATGATGTATTCGCTTCCTTATCTTTTCTTTTTATCGGTTTGGTAGACATGTCCTTCACATAGATAACTTGTGCCACATCATTGGCTAGGACGAACGATTCATCAGTGTACCCAAGATTTTTCAGATCCACTGTTGTCATTCCGTACTGTGGGTCTACCTGTACCCCGCCGCCTAACAGATTGACCCATTTGCACTTAAACAAAGGGACCTTAAAATCAGGTCCGTAGTCAAGTTCCCATATGTCCACTATGTAACCATAATATGTGTCCTTTCCGCTCTCGGTTGCTGCATCAAAGCGGACACCGCTGTTTTGGTTGGTGCTCTTTTGATCTTGGGCGATCGTGTAAAATGTATTCCCATTTATCTCGTATCCTTTGTAAGTC
Source organism: Triticum dicoccoides (assembly GCF_002162155.2). Classification (NCBI taxonomy): domain Eukaryota; kingdom Viridiplantae; phylum Streptophyta; class Magnoliopsida; order Poales; family Poaceae; genus Triticum; species Triticum dicoccoides. The sequence goes on along the minus strand of NC_041388.1, from coordinate 702,376,726 downwards.
AATACAGTCAAAGATGGTCCCCTGGACAACAAGTACAACTCATCACAAACAGTGTTGTCACCTCTGAAACGTGTTTCCAACCAACTGCTGAAAGTCGTGATGTGTTCACACGTAATCCAGTCGTCGCACTGCTCCGGGTGTTTGGAGCGCAGACTGTTCTTGTGTTCATCGACATACGGGGTCACCAAGGTAGAGTTCTGTAGAACTGTGTAGTGTGCTTGAGACCAAGAATATCCGTCCCTGCATATTATTGAGTCTCTTCCAAGAGTGCCTTTTCTAGTGAGTGTCCCCTCATACCGCGATTTAGGGAGACCTATCTTGTTAAGGCCAGGAATGAAGTCAACACAAAACCCGATAACATCCTCTGTTTGATGGCCCATGGAGATGCTTCCTTCTGGCCTAGCGCGGTTACGGACATATTTCTTTAGGACTCCCATGAACCTCTCAAAGGGGAACATATTGTGTAGAAATACGGGCCCCAGGATGACAATCTCGTCGACTAGATGAACTAGGACGTGCGTCATGATATTGAAGAAGGATGGTGGGAACACCAGCTCGAAACTGACAAGACATTGCGCCACATCACTCCTTAGCCTTGGTATGATTTCTGGATCGATCACCTTCTGAGAGATTGCATTGAGGAATGCACATAGCTTCACAATGGCTAATCGGACGTTTTTCGGTAGAAGCCCCCTCAATGCAACTGGAAGCAGTTGCGTCATAATCACGTGGCAGTCATGAGACTTTAGGTTGTGAAACTTTTTCTCTGGCATATTTATTATTCCCTTTATATTCAACGATAAGCCAGTCGTGACCTTCATACTGAGGAGGCATTCAAAGAAGATTTCTTTCTCTTCTTTCATAAGAGCGTAGCTGGCAGGACCTTTATACTGCTTCGGAGGCATGCCGTCTTTTTCGTGCAAACGTTGCAGGTCCTCTCGTGCCTCAGGTGTATCTTTTGTCTTCCCATACACGCCCAAGAAGCCTAGCAGGTTTATGCAAAGGTTCTTCGTCACGTGCATCACGTCGATTGAGGAGCGGACCTCTAGGTCTTTCCAGTAGGGTAGGTCCCAAAATATAGATTTCTTCTTCCACATGGGTGTGTGTCCCTCAGTGTCATTCGGAACAGCTAGTCCACCGGGACCCTTTCCAAAGATTACGTAGTGTAAATCATTGACCATAGCAAGCACGTGATCACCGGTGCGCATGGCGGGCTTCTTCCGGTGATCTGCCTCGCCTTTGAAATGCTTGCCTTTCTTTCGACATTGATGGTTGGTCGAAATAAATCGACGATGGCCCAGGTACACATTCTTCCTGCATTTGTCCAGGTATATACTTTCAGTGTCATCTAAACAGTGCGTGCATGCGTGGTATCCTTTGTTTGTCTGTCCTGAAAGGTTACTGAGAGCGGGCCAATCGTTGATGGTCACGAACAGCAACGCCTTAAGGTTAAATTCCTCCTGTCTGTGCTCATCCCACGTACGTACACTATTTCCATTCCACAGTTGTAAAAGTTCTTCAACTAATGGCCTTAGGTACACATCAATTTCGTTGCCGGGTTGCTTAGGGCCTCGGATGAGAACTGGCATCATAATAAACTTCCGCTTCATGCACATCCAACGAGGAAGGTTATACATACATAGAGTCACGGGCCAGGTGCTGTGATTGCTGCTCTGCTCCCTGAAAGGATTAATGCCATCCGCGCTTAAAGCAAACCATACATTCCTTGGGTCCTTTGCAAACTCATCCCAGTACTTTCTCTCGATTTTTCTCCACTGCGACCCATCAGCGGGTGCTCTCAACTTCTCACTGTGCCATCGCATCAACTTGGCATGCTCTTCGTTTCTGAACAGACGTTTCAACCGTGGTATTATAGGAGCATACCACATCACCTTCGCAGGAACCCTCTTCCTGAGGGGCTCGCCGTCAACATCACCAGGATCATCTTGTCTGATCTTATACCGCAAGGCACCGCATACCGGGCATGCGTTCAGATCCTTGTATGCACCGCGATAGAGGATGCAGTCATTAGGGCATGCATGTATATTCTCCACCTCCAATCCTAGAGGGCATATGACCTTCTTTGCTCCGTATGTACTGTCGGGCAATTCTTTATCCTTTGGAAGCTTCTTCTTCAATATTTTCAGTAGCTTCTCAAATCCTTTGTCAGCCACAGCATTCTCTGCCTTCCACTGCAGCAATTCTAGTACGGTACCGAGCTTTGTGTTGCCATCTTCGCAATTGGGGTATAACCCTTTTTTGTGATCCTCTAACATGCGATCGAACTTCAGCTTCTCCTTTTGACTAATGCATTGCGTCCTTGCATTGACAATGACCCGGCGGAGATCATCATCATCGGGCACATCGTCTGGTTCCTCTTGATCTTCAGCAGCTTCACCCGTGGCAGCATCATTGGGCACATCGTCTGGTTCCTCTTGATCTTCACCAGCTCCCCCCGTTGCAGCATCACCGTATTCAGGGGGCACATAGTTGTCATCGTACTCTTCTTCTTCGCCGTCTTCCATCATAACCCCTATTTCTCCGTGCCTCGTCCAAACATTATAGTGTGGCATGAAACCCTTGTAAAGCAGGTGGGAGTGAAGGATTTTCCGGTTAGAGTAAGACCTCGTATTCCCACATTCAGTGCATGGACAACACATAAAACCATTCTGCTTGTTTGCCTCAGCCGCATCGAGAAACTCATGCACGCCCTTAATATACTCGCGGGTGTGTCTGTCACCGTACATCCATTGCCGGTGCATCTGCCTGCATTATATATAATTAACTGTCCAAATTAATAGAAGTTCATCATCACATTAAAACCAAAGTGCATACATAGTTCTCATCTCACAACATATAGCTCTCCAGAGCATCTAATTAATTAAACCATACATTGAAACTATGTAAAACATTTCAATGCGAAAACAAATGCGATCATAATCGCAACCAAGGTAACAATTGATCCAACGGCATAATGATACCAAGCCTCGGTATGAATGGCATATTTTCTAATCTTTCTAATCTTCAAGCGCATTGCATCCATCTTGATCTTGTGATCATCGACGACATCCGCAACATGCAACTCCAATATCATCTTCTCCTCCTCAGTTTTTTTTATTTTCTCCTTCAACAAATTGTTTTCTTCTTCAACTAAATTTAACCTCTCGACAATAGGGTCGGTTGGCATTTCCGATGCACATACATCCTAGATAAATAAAATCTATGTCACGTTGGTCGGCATAATTTTCATAAACAATAAATGAACCAATAGTTATAAAAATAATATACATACCAAATCCGAATCATAGATAGGACGAGGGCCGACGGGGGCGGATACCAAAACCATCGCACTATATAAGATGCAATAATAAATGTAAGAAAATGATACAAGTATCTATCTAAACATACAAGTAAGAATATTTTTCCTTTCAGAAAGAAGATAAGAACAAGAGGCTCACCACGGTGGTGTTGGTGATGGGATCGGCGCGGGTGATCGACGGCGGTGAAGACGGGGACGGGGCATGACGGACCGCTAAATCTAGACAAATCTCGAGGAAAATGGAGCTTGGAGGTCGAGCTTCGAGAGGAGAAAGCTTAAGTAGTGTGGCTCGGGCATTCCATCGAACACCTCATGTGCATAGGAGGTGAGCTAGAGCACCACAAAGCCCTCTCCCACTCGGCCAGAAAAAATAGAGCACTGTGCTCTGCTCTTGCGCGAGGGGGTATGTATAGACACTTCATTGGTCCCGGTTGGTGGCATGAACCGGGACTAAAGGGGAGCCTTTGGTCCCGGTTCAAGCCACCAACCGGGACCAATGGTGGTGGGCCAGGAGCGAGGCCCATTGGTCCCGGTTCGTCCCACCAACCGGGACCAAAAGGTCCAGACGAACCGGGACCAATGGCCCACGTGGCCCGGCCGGCCCCCGGTGCTCACAAACCGGGACCAATGCCCACATTGGTCCCGGTTCTACACTGAACCGGGACTAATGGGCTGAGCCGGCCTGGACCATAGCCATGTTTTCTACTAGTGAAAGCAGAGATCGTGTACCCCCTTTTACGGGATTCTCATCAATACGGACGTGGATAACCCAACTGCGCCATTTATCACGGCGCTTGGGAGGCAAGCGAGTTTTACTAGGATGATGGGGACACACAACCGCATCCGCCCATATAAGGGGATAAGGATCCACCTTTTTACCTACGCCTTCTTCCTCCTTTGCCTATCCATCTCCTACGCACTCGAGCTCCAGCGCCCAAGCCCGCACTTCCCACCTCAACCTTCTCCAGCAATGTCCGGAGCGGGAGGCAAGTGGATGGTCTCCTCCGTCATGGAGGGCCATGTCAAAAAGCTAAGGAAGGCCGGATACTTGTCCAAAGACATCGCGCACTGGCTTCCCGAGGAGGGGCAGCTTCTCCCCACCCCAAGGCCCCATGAGAGGGTAGTATTCCTTCCCCACTTCCTCTGCGGATTGGGTTTCCCACTCCACCCATTTGTCCAGGGGCTCATGTTTTACTATGGCCTGGATTTCCACGATCTGGCCCCAAACTTCGTCCTCAACATCTCGGCGTTTATCATCGTGTGTGAGGCTTTCCTCGGCATCCGCCCCCATTTCGGCCTCTGGTTCAAGACCTTCAACGTCAAGCCCAAGGTGGTGCGCGGCAGCCAGGCGGAGTGCGGAGGCGCCATGGCGGGCAAGATGGACAACGTCCTATGGCTCGAGGGATCCTTCATGGAGACCCTGAAGGGGTGGCAATCGTGGTGGTTTTACATCACTAAGCCGCGTGATCCGAAATGGATCGCAACCCCCGAGTTCCGATCCGGACCCCCCACGCGGCTTATGTCCTGGAAAGAGACGGGCCTGTCATGGGGCGACGAAAAAGAGGTGACCGGACTGCAGACATGCATCCAGTCCCAGGTGAGCAAGCCGATCAAGCTCGTCAATGTAGTCCAGGTTATGCTCATCCGTCGGATCCTCCCGTGTCAACAACGGGACTTTAATCTGTGGGAGTTCGACCCGGCGCAGCACCAAACCCTTAACAGGCTCTTCGACACGACGTATGAAGACGTCTGGAAGGTGCTAACCAAAGGCGCCGAGGATCCCACATCCGCTTCCGAGGACCGCGAATACAGCTCGCAGCGTCACGCTAGCGAGGTAAGCTATTTTCACCTTTTACAGGATGTTAAGTGTTTTCATAGTTTGACTCTATGCGGGATCTAAACTCCCTTGCCTTTGACAGGCTTGGCGGGCGAAGTCCGGATCGATTAACTGTCCGGCTCCCTTGCCCGAAGACCCAGCCCCTACTCTCCTAGTAAAGCTGCTGGTTCCGGCGCCTTATGTGGTGTCGGAGAAGAAGGCCATGGGGACTCGAAAGAGTGCGCGTAATGTGGTGGTGTCGGACTCGTCATCCGACGAGTCCGAGATGCCCTCCTCCCGCGAAAACGAGGAGGAAGAAGAAAACCCTCCCCCCGAGCGGAGGGAGGAGAGAATAGGAAGGCCACCCCAACGGGGGAGGCCGAGGGGTCTAGGAAAAGGAAGACCCCTCCACCGGACTACGGCCCCAACGCCGAAGAGGGCAAAGAGGAGTAGCCAAACAGGGCCAAGCGTCTGGCGAAATCGTAAGTTCGGATATCAGAATAACTCATGATGTTCCTTTGTTGCACAGCTATCCCTAATGTCGAACATAATTATGCAGCCCGCCCGGGCCGAACTCAATGAGTCGTCGAGCGGCTCCCTAGATTCATCGGACGTGAACTCAGTTCTGCCCGCTGTCTCCCCCCGCACTGCGGACGACGCCGAAGTGGCGTCGCAACAAGCTCCGGGGCAGGAGGAGGTGGTCCTGGAGGAGCCGCAAGGCGACCTCCCGGACCCCAGGAGTAAAGGGGACAAGACCCCCCAGGGCTCCAAGTCCGGCTTTGTGCCGGACACCGCGCCGGTCTTCAACAGTTCCGGACCGCGGTAGGCAAACTCCTTCCAAGAGGAGCAAGCCTTCTGAGCCGGCGGCCTCCGTCCAACCGAAGGTGCCGGACAATCTGCTCGAGGTGCTTGACGGCGCCTCCATCGACGAGGAGCACCGTACTATTATGAGTACGGTGATCCAGAAGGTTCAGTCCGCCAAGAGCGGACTGAGTGAAGCTTGCGCTAGCCTCCTAATAGGCTTCGAGGTAAGTAAAAATATGTAAAAATATAACCGCATAGACAGTAGCCCCTGATGCTCTGTTTGGCGTTCGAAAAGAAAAGTCGAATAGAGGATCTATTAAATTTCGCAGGAGTCTAACAAAAAGAGTCAATATGCGTATGCAGGCTTCACTGCTATCCACCACCGCACTGACTGCGGAGGTGGGTGTCCTGAAGCAGGACCTCGAGCAGACCGAGCAAGAGCTCGGCCTTTCCAAGCGGCGGCTCAAGGAGAAAGAAGGTAAGAAATACCTTATAGAAAAAGTGCCTATAGAGAGGCGTGATTGCAAAAAATAAGAGGATTGCACTGCTTATTATAGGGGCCATGACTGAGGTGGCGACCCTCAAGCAGGCGCTGTCCGAGGCCGACAGGAAAACGTCCGCGGAGCGCACCGAGCGAGAGAAACTTGGGGCTCAGGTCGGCGAGGTGCAGCAAGAGCTTCAGGCTCTCATGAAAAAACATGAGAGTTTGGAGCTTGAGTCAAAGACCCAAGCGTCCGAGCTCGCGGCAGCCGTTGAGACTGCCAAGTCTGCCAAGGCCGAAGCCCAAAAGGCCCTCCAAGAGTTGGAGGAGATGAAGAAGATAGCAGTGGGTAATGCATTCTTTATGCAAAGCAGAAATATAAAAGTAAACTACTTGTTACTTACCCGAATCCGGAGTTCTCCAGGGGCATTCGCAGATCTTCCCCGCAGCGTATCCGCCACCACCGCATTCTACCGAGCTGAAGAGGGCAGCTCGACAGAGAAGGTGTTCTGGTCTCAGTATGCTGAGGCCGGACACCCTGTGCCCTTGAGCGACCAGCTGAAACAGCTGGTCGAGCTCCACAAGGCGGCCGAACAGGCCATGAAGGGCTTCATAGTTCGGCTGTGGCCCGGAGAGGCCCTACCTGGGAGCTACTTCGGGCTGGTGCGGCGGCTGGTGGAGGCCTGTCCAAGGCTCGAGGTCATCAAGCGCTCCGTCTGCATCGAAGGTGCCCGTCGGGCCCTTGCGCTTGCAAAGGTGCACTGGGGTAAGCTGGACGGTGAGAAGCTTGTGAAGGACGGGCCGCCGCCGGGGAAGGAGCATCGCAAGCCCGAGAACTACTACAAGGATGTTCTTGCAAGTGCCCGCCTTGTGGCGGATGAATGTACCAAGGATGTGATATTTGAATGAACTCGCTCGTGTTTATCCTATGCGCAGAAAACTTGTTCATATGCGCTAAGCAATGCTTATTGAATTTAAAATATTACTTTCTGTGCGGCCGTTTATCCAAAATTGAGAGATGGCCAGTCGTCGGCTTCTGCCCCCGTGCCACTAGTGCTAGGGTGTTCGGGATAAACCTGAGCGCTCTTTTTCCCATAGTTGGGTCCTTCGAGGGAGGCGCTCAGCACAATGAACCAGGCAATCGGACTATAAATTAGACAGCCTGTTAGATGGTATAGAAGAGGAATACAATCAGTCAGAATGACTATGTAATTTTTAATTGACATGTGTAATGCCTTCTATCCGGATTGTAGATCGTTTGTCGTTGCCGACCTTTTCGCTTCAACCTCGGCACCTGGCGGTCCGGAGTGTGTCCTAATACCATAGCGGTTATATAAGAACTGTGGTATGCGTGGAGACCAGGCGTAGGGGTCATTAGTGCTTTATCAGACAAGTGCCCAACTAGTTATGTTATATTACATGGTTAGTAAGAAACATCTTCCAGAGAGAATAGTTCTGTTAGGGGTTCCTTTCGCTGGGAGGCATGCCCTAAAGTGCATGTCCGGACTGCGTAAAAAGACGTAGAGAAAAGCATCTAGGGGCGCATTAAATGAGTAAAAAGATCATCTTTTATCTCACCGACCGAATATTCCCTTAAGAACGCTAGCTTTCGGCTTCACCCAGTCTGAGGTACACATCCGGCTGACCCGGCAGTAACAATCGCAGAGGTGCTCCCTTTACCGCCTAGCCGAACAATCGGGAATGTAGGGGTAAGCAGAGGAGCCAGGCAACCCAGCTTGGCCAAAACTTAAGTCATATCGATGCATATAATGGTGAAGAAAAAGGTACATGCGGCAGTTTGACGCATGTGTTGGGCGTGAAGCCCATATAAATAAGCTTCTGTTAAAGAAGCCCCCAGGTTTAATGAGCGCGAGTGGCGCGTCACTAGATGAGCCTTTAAGGGCAGAGAGGCTATTTATCAAAGCCGAACGATACAAATAGTGCGGTAAGCAAAAGATATTGGACTATTCAGTATGTCCTGACTAGGGGCAGGCCTCGGAATTGTATTTAAAATAGGTATACCGCTCGTAACAGAGACCACCTGGGAGTTCCATAATGCGGCATGGCTTGTCTGCCTCCCTGGATCTTGCATCGTTTGTGCGGCAGTCGAATTGCCGAACAGGTCGTTCGAAGTATGGAGTCTTGAAAGTAAGAAAAAATTAAAAAAAGAATCCGTCAGCCCCTAGTACGTTTTAAGCCGTATTTTGGGCGTGCCGTTATTGTGCCCCTTCCCCTGTGCCCATGGTATTTCAAGGGCGTAGTTATGTACGCGAGGTACTGGTTTCGCTATGTTGCGAAAGCTGGGGTTGGGGCCGCATTGCTACGCTTGCTCAAAGTGTGCCAGGCGGTCCTGCTGTGGGTTACTCCGGGCGCGCTTGGCAGTGTCTGGCTTTTTAATGGCCGGACTGGAGAATTGCCTGAGAAGGCTACTTTGTACCTCCGCTGCGAGAGCCGCCGTATGCTCCTCCGTACGGAGGGAGCGTTCGGTGTTTCCGTTGACCGTAATTACTCCTCGAGGGCCTGGCATCTTGAGCTTGAGATATGCATAGTGCGGCACCACATTGAACTTTGCGAATGCGGTTCGTCCGAGCAGGGCGTGATAGCCACTGCAAAACGGGACTATATCGAAGATTAACTCTTCGCTTCGGAAATTGTCCGGGGATCCGAAGACCATGTCAAGTGTTACTAAGCCTGTACAGTTGGCTTCTACACCTGGTATAACGCCTTTAAAGGTCGTTCTTGTGGGCTTAATCCTTGAGGGATCTATGCCCATTTTCCGCACTGTATACTGATAAAGCAGGTTCAGGCTACTGCAGCCGTCCATGAGGACTCTTGTAAGATGAAATCCGTCGATGATTGGGTCAAGAACCAATGCAGCGAAGCCTCCATGATGGATGCTAGTGGGATGGTCCCTTCGATCAAAAGTGATCGGGCAGGAGGACCATGGGTTGAACTTTGGGGCGACTGGCTCTATCGCGTATACGTCCCGTAGCACACGCTTCCGCTCCCGCTTGGGAATGTGGGTTGTGTATATCATGTTCACCGTCCACACTTGTGGGGGAAATCCCTTCTGTCCATTGTTGTTCGGCGGCTTGGGCTCCTCGTCGTCGCTGTGCAGCCCCTTGTCTCTGTTTTTGGCCCTTAACTTGCCTGCCTGCTTGAACACCCAACAATCCCTGTTAGTGTGATTGGCTGGCCTTTCGGGGGTGCCATGTATCTGGCACAAGCGATCGAGTATTCGGTCCAAACTGGACGGGCCCTGAGTATTCTTTTTGAATGGCTTTTTCCGCTGACCGGATTTATAGCCTTTGAATCCGGCATTGACTGCCGTGTCTTCATTGATGTCGCTGTTAACACGGCGTTTTTGCTTATTCCGACGTGTCCTCCACTTTTTTCCTTGGTATCCGAATTACCAGGGTTCTTTGATAAGTTGTTACTGCGATCTAGCCAGCTATCTTCTCACGTGCAAAAGCGGGTCATGAGTGTCATGAGGGCTGCCATGGATTTCGGCTTTTCCTGTCCCAGGTGCCGGGCAGGCCACTCGTCGCCGATGTTATGCTTGAAGGCTGCTAGGGCCTCTGTGTCCGGATAGTCGACTATCTGGTTTTTCTTTGTTAGGAACCGTGTCCAGAATTGTCTGGCCGATTCCTCTGGCTGCTGGATTATGTGGCTTAAGTAGTCGGCATCCGGCGGTCGCACGTAAGTTCCCTGGAAGTTGTCGAGGAATGCGGCTTCCAGGTCCTCCCAAGAACCAATTGAGTCTGCTGGCAAGCTGTTGAGCCAATGTTGGGCCGGTCCTTTAAGTTTGAGCGGGAGGTATTTGATGGCGTGTAGATCATCGCCACGTGCCATGTGGGTGTGAAGGAGATAATCCTCGATCCATACCGCCGGATCTGTTGTGCCATCGTATGATTCGATGTTTACGGGTTTGAAACCCTCTAGGATTTTATGATCCATCACTTCATTCATGAAGCATAGTGGGTGTGCGGCGCCTCTGTACTGGGCTATATCACGACGCAGCTCGGAAGAGCTATGTCTGTTGTGTTCGGCCCGGACGGATTTGTTGTATCCGGAGTGGAGATCATTGTCACATGCCATAGGGCGCCTGAGCGTTCGTAGATCGATCTTGTTTGTCTTGCCTTATCTTCCAGTATGTCTCGCAGGTCGGGCGCATTTTCCCGTGCCTTAGTTGAGCGGCGTCGGGGCATGGCTTGGGTGGAGGGCCGAGATGCCTCTCTGTCATGGCCGCGAGGTGGCCGGTCTGCCATGTCATGCGCTGGTGATGTAGGTGCTTCCTCCTCTGATCGGGGTAGCGGCCTGCACTTTGGGTAACTCTTGGAGGGGCGTTCGAGTTCATACTCTTCGGCCGCAAGGACTTTAGTTCGTCTGTCAGCTAGAAAATCTTGGGCAGCTCTAAGCTGTTGCTGCTTTTTCTTGAGGCTGCTTGCCGTGGCTAAAAGCCTACGTTTAAAACGCTCTTGTTCGGCGGGGTCTGATCGTATGACGAATTCGTCGTCATCGAGGCTTGCCTCGTCTTCGGAGGGAGGCGTATAGTTATCATCCTCGACCTCTCGGTCTGCCGCTCTCTCATGAGGGCTGGCTTCTCCATCTTCCTGTGCCGAATCTTGCTGAGGTGGGTGTTCTTCGATGCTATCCGGGGTAGTATTATCTCCCGTGCCGGAATCACCATTTTTGCTTTGGCGGGATTTAAAGAGGCGCCGCTGACGCCGGCGCTTTTGCTGTTTCTTGGGGGCGTCATCCCCCACTATGCCATCGCCATCTCCATATTTTGGAGTATCCACCATATATATGTCATATGATGAGGTGGCCTTCCAGCGCCCTACAGGTGCTGCTTCTTGTTCGTCTCCTACAACGTCGTCCATGTCGTTGATGTCTTCGGAGCTGAAGTCAAGCATGTCGGTTAGATCGTCGACAGTGGCTACAAAGTGGGTGGTGGGTGGGCTTTGAATTTCCTCATCCTCCGTATCCCACCCTCGCTGACCGTAGTCCGGCCAGGGCTCTCCTGATAAAGAGAGAGACTTAAGAGAATTCAGGATGTTGCCAAAAGGCGAATGCTGAAAGCTGTTTGCGGCGGTGAACTCCATTATCGGCACCCAATCGGATTCTATTGGCAGGGGCGCAGGGGCTTCGGAGTCCGGGGAGGAGTCCGGATCCTCGGAGTCAGGGTCGTGCAGAGTGCGGGGCTAGCGTTCGGCTCGATCGTTTTTGGGATCGCAGCCCCTAAGGTGACGTCCAACCGTTCATCCTCGATTGGCGCAATACGCTCCGAGTTAGGGTCGGAACCGATGCGTGTGCGGCCTCCAGGACACTGTCCGGGGGCAGAGCTAGATCATGCCCCTCGAGATAGTGCAGCACGCTTGGCCGTGGCTCGAGCCCGCCGAAGATCAAGTCTCCGCGGATGTCAGCCGTGTAGTTTAAGCTTCCAAACCTGACTTGATGGCCAGGGGCGCAGCTTTCGATCTGCTCCAGCTGGCCGAGTGAATTGGCCCGCAGAGCGAAGCCGCCGAAGACGAAGATCTGTCTGGGGAGCAAAGTCTCACCCTAGACCGCATCATTGTTGTTTTACAAGGAGCCATCGGGCCTAAAGGCGACGACACAGAGGAACTCTCATTGAAAGCACCAATGTTGGTGTCAAAACCGGCGGATCTCGGGTAGGGGGTCCCGAACTGTGCGTCTAGGCCGGATGGTAACAGGAGACGAGGGACACGATGTTTTTTACCCACGTTCGGGCCCTCTCGATGGAGGTAATACCCTACTCCTGCTTGATTAATATTGATGATATGGGTAGTACAAGAGTAGATCTACCACGAGATCAAGGAGGCTAAACCCTAGAAGCTAGCATATGGTATGATTGTTGTGTACGGAGTTGATTGCCTATGGACTACAACCCTCCGGTTTATATAGATTCCGGATAGGGTTAGGGTTACATAGAGTCGGTTACAATGGTATTAGATCTTGAATATCCGCATCGCCAAGCTTGCCTTCCACGCCAAGGAAAGTCCCATCCGGACACGAGATGAAGTCTTCAATCTTGTATCTTCATAGTCCAGGAGTCCGGCTGAAGGTATAGTCCGGCTACCCGAACACCCCCTAATCCAGGACTCCCTCAAAACCCTTCAAAAAATGGAAATAGACTGGAACTGCATTGAGCGAAGTAGCACAACCTTTAGAGGAATAATCCCCAGTCGGGAAGTGCGCTGTACAGGAAAAATCACACTAGATGTGGTGTTCGGCACGCTGGATAATTACAGGTCCGAAGAGGTCACATTCCAAGTGGCCCCGTTCAGTAGCGGATACCATGCTCTGCTAGGGCGGGAAGCGTTTACAATCTTCCAAGCAATACCCCATTACGGGTACATGAAGCTCAAGATGCTCGGGCCGAACGGAATCATCACTCTCGCCAGTGATCCGGACATAGCACTCCGTGCCGAAAATAAGACAGCCGCACTGGCCCTTGAGGCACTATCCGAAGCCATAGCGGCTGAGGAGCTGACTGCGCTGCGCTCCATGGTGAACAGGGACAATGTGATACTCGACAAAATTTCCAAGTCCACCTCCTTTAAACCAGCGGACGAAATAGTCAAATTCCAGGTCCATCCAACGGACCCCAATAAAACAGCTTCCACCGGGGAACAATTAAACCCTGATGTAGACGCCGCACTGCGAGAGTTCCTATGTGAGAACTAGGACATTTTCGCCTGGCACCCTTCAGACATGCCAGGAATCCCACGCAGGCTGGCCGAACACAGCTTAAATATCCTAAAAGGATTCAAACCTGTCAAACAGGCTCTTCGGCGTTTTTCCGAACCCAAGAGACAGGCCATGGGAGAGGAGTTAGCCAAGCTATTAGAGGCCGGATTCATCAGAGATATAAAACATCCGGACTGGCTAGCAAACCTGGTGATGGTACCAAAGAAGGACAAATCATGGCGCCTGTGCGTTGATTTTAAAGACCTTAACAAGGCTTGCCCAAAGGATCCCTTCCCCCTCCCCCACATCGATCAAATTATCGACGCTACCGCAGGACACGATTTGTTGTGTTTCCTCGACGCATATTCCAGCTACCATCAAATCAAGATGGCAGAGTCAGACCAAGCCGCAATGGCATTCATCACACCATACGGCCCATTCTGCTTCAACACAATGCCCTTCGGGCTCAAAAATGTCGGCGCAACGTATCAGCGCATGATTAAGACATGTCTAGCAAACCAGATCGGCAAAACAGTGGAGGCATACGTAGACGACGTGGTCATTAAAACAAGACATGTCGAATCTCTAGTAGACGACTTGAGGCTCACATTTGATAACCTCCGAACATACGACATCAAGCTCAACCCGGAAAAATGTGTTTTCGGCATTCTAGCCGGAAAGCTCTTGGGCTTCATTGTATCCGGTAGAGGAATTGAAGCAAATCCGGCCAAGATCTGAGCTCTGTCACAATTGGATATCCCAAAGGACCTCAAACAAATACAAAAATTAACCGGATGCATAGCGGCTCTAAGCCGCTTTATCTCCTGCTTGGGAGAAAAGGCACTACCCCTTTACCGCCTCCTTCGGTGCACCGAACACTTCGAGTGGACGGATGCAGCCACGGCCGGACTCGACGAAATAAAAGCCATATTGGCGAACAACCCAGTCCTGGCCACGCCAAACATTGGCGAACCAATGCTATTATACATTGCAGCAACCCATCAGGTTGTGAGCGCAGTGCTCGTCGTCTAACAAGAAACGGATGGGCACAAATTCCCCCTTCAAAAACCGGTCTATTACGTGTCCACTGTCCTCACTCCGTGCAAATCAAGGTACCCGCATTATCAAAAGATTGCGTACACAGTATTCATGGCATCCCGGAAGCTGTGACACTACTTTCAAGAGTGTACAATAACAGTAGCCTCAGAAGTACCACTCAACGATATTATAAACAACCGCGATGCGATGGGCCGGATTGCAAAATGGGACATTGAGCTTCTCCCGTTCGACATAACTTATAAGCCACGGCGAGCTATCAAGTCGCAAGTTTTGGCCGACTTCGTCGCAGAATGGACGGAGGCCGAACTCCCTAATGAGTACGGCACATATTCAAACTAGATCAGGCACTTTCATGGCTCCAAAATGTTGGCCGGTCTAGGGGCTTGCATCGTTCTGATGTCCCCCATAGGAGACACAGTTCAGTACGTACTCTAGATTATGTACACGGACTCCAACAATGCAGCTGAATATGAGGCCCTTTTACATGGTCTCCGGATGGCAGTATCCATGGGCATTCAACGCCTAGAAGTGCGCGAGGATTCGAACCTCGCAATATTCCAAATAAATGGAGACTTTGATGCCAAGGATCCAAAAATGGCAGCTTATCGCAACGCCGTCCTAAAAATGTCAGCTCGGTTCGAAGGGCTCGAATTTCATCATATAGCCCGGGAAAGTAATCAGGCGGCGGATGTCCTGGCACGCATCAGCGCAAAATGCGATGCAGTCCCCCCCCCCAACATCTTCTTGTAAAGGCTATTCAAGCCATCCATAGTATGGGAAGGGGAACCCGGCAATAACAGCCCGGACTCAACCGCACTGCCCAACACCGAACAATCTGACATAATTGGAGGCTCTGCCGATGAAATCACACCTTCAGCCCACGTAATAATGGCCGTCATCGCCCCGTGGACAGAACCATTCCTAGCCTACCTTACTAGGCAGGAACTCCCAGAGGACCAAAATGAGGCACGCTGCATAGTGCGGCGATCTAAAGCCTATAAAGTCCATGAGGGAGAGCTTTATAAAAAAAGGCACTACCGGAGTCCTTCAAAGGTGCATCTCCGAAGAGGAAGGGCGGAACCTTCTGGCTGAAATTCATGCCGGACTCGGTGGTCATCACGCTGCAGCTCGGTCCCTTGTAAGCAAGGCTTTCCGTACAGGCTTTTATTGGCCGACCGCCCGGGCAGACGCTTAGGACATAGTCCAGCGATGCGTCGGTTGCCAGCTTTTTGCAAACCAAAGCCATATGCCACCCACCGCCCTCCAATCTATCCCCATCACTTGGCCCTTCGCGGTCTGGGGGCTTGACATGGTTGGACCCCTTAAAGGCGGAACCCACAAGAAAAAATACTTACTGGTCATGGTCGATAAGTTCACCAAATGGATACAAGCCAAACCTGTTAAGACGGCCGAATCCGGACCGGTGATAGACTTTATATCCGGGGTCGTACACTGTTACAGTGTCCCCCACAGCATCATCACTGATAACGGCACGAACTTTACGGCCGATGAGGTAAAACTCTGGTGCAAAAACATGGGCATCAAGCTTGATTATGCTTCCGTCTATCACCCGCAAACTAATGGTCAGGTCGAACATGCAAATGGTCTTATCATGAGCGGCATCAAACCCAGATTAGTGCGGTCCCTTAAATAATCTAATACGCACTGGGTAGAGGAGCTCGACTCCGTACTCTGGGGGCTCGGACCACACCGAATCGCACCACCGGATACACACCATTCTTCATGGTATACGGCGCAGAGGCAGTTTTGCCCTGCGACATAATTCATGACTCACCTCGAGTGCACATGTACGAAGAAAGAGAAGCCGAGCTCGATCGGCAGGACAGTTTGGACGTCTTGGAGGAGGAGCATGACGTGGCAAAAGCCCGTTCCGCATTCTATCAACAGCAAGCTCGAAGATATCAAAGCAGAGAAGTACGGACCAAAAATTACAATGTTGGCGAATTAGTTCTATGCTTGCCGGACAAGAAAAAGGACAAATTCAAGCCCAAGCGGAAAGGTCCCTTCATAATTGACCAAGTCCTGACTGGTGGAGCGTACCGCCTGCGAGATGCATCGGATAACCGACTCGAGCCGGACCCATGGAACGCAGCCCGTCTCCGAAGATTCTACGCCTAGCGCCGGACTCTGTGTTTGTCTCCTTCCTCTGTCCATTTTTTATACTTTCTGTCTTACATTTCTCTCCCTCCCCCCTTCCTTTCTCTCATAGCCTTTAAAGGCTCATAAAGTGACGCACTATCCGTGCTCATTAAACCTGGGGGCTTCTTTAAACAGAAGCTTATTTATACGGGCTTCATGCCCAACACATGTGTCACACTTCCGCATGTACCCTTTATTCACCATTATATGCATCGATATGACTTAAGTTTTGGCCAAGCTGGGTTGCTTGGCTCCTGTGCTTACCCCTACGTTCTTGATTGTTCGGCTAGGTGGTAAAGGGAGCACCTCTGCGATTGTTACTGGCGGATTAGCCGTATGTGTACCTCAGACTGGGTGAAGCCGAAAGCTAGCGTTCTTAAGGGAATATTCGGTTGGTGAACTAAAGATGATTTTTCACTTATTTATTTATGCGCCCCCGATGTTTTTTCCTGCATCTCTTTTTCGCAGAATGGACATGCACTTTAGGGCATGCCTCCCAGGGAAAGGAACCCCTAACGGAACTATTCTCCCTGGAAGATGTTTCTTACTAACCATGTAATATAACATAACTAGTTGGGCACTTGTCTGTTCAAGCACTAATGACCCGTATGCCTGGTCTCCATGCATACCCTGGTTCTTATATAACCGCAAGGGTATTCGGACACACTCCGGACCGTCAGGTCCCGAGGTCGAAGCGAAAAGGTCGGCCATGACAAACTATCTACAATCCGGCTAGAAGGCATTACATATGTTAATTAAAATTACATAGTCATTCTGACTGATTGTATTCCTCTGCAATACCATCTAACAGGGTGTCTAGTTTCTAGTCCTGCTGAGAATACTTTGTGGCCAATTCTACTTGGCCGTATACTAAGCTTACAGGGATCTCCTTCCCATCGGGCCCCACAGGTCCGACCTCGGCCATGTGGTTTGGGTCAGCTTTCGTGTATCGCGTTTTCACCATGGCCCAGGTCTCCCTAGCGCCTTGACGGCAGGCCGATATCTTCCATAATCAGAAGCGTCGCCGCGCTCCCTTCAGCTTCTCTGCAAGCTCTCCAAGGCGTTCGGGCATGGAGATGGATGGCCACAAGGCCTGGGCGACGCCTTGCATCACCTGCCGAACTCGCTCGTGCAGTTGTGAGAGCTCGGGAAGAAGATCACCCGTAGAACCGGGCATCTCCTCTGCAGGACAACCTATTAGCATACCTACATACATTACTCTGTTAGTCGACTTCCTCGCCGGACTCTTTTTTCAAAGGTTCGTTCAAGCACTTACTAAAAATGCCGCATCGAAGCCGCTAATTCTCCTTAACGGAGTCCGACAGCTGGGCACGAACATCTTTCAGTTCAACGCCCAGCTTGGTGTTGGCATCTTGGAGATCGTTCTTCTCCCGCCTCACCTTTGTCAGCACGGTCTCACCAGCCTTTAGCTGGCGTAGGAGTTGTTGCCTTTCCGGATCTAAACCGGCGCCATCTGCAATTTCATTTGTCAGATTTGCACACACGCCGCACTTCACAAAATACTTATGTTTTTGAAGCACATATTACCAGAGGGGGTCTCCTTGGGCTCCCCTGTCGCGGCTAGTGCGGCCTCAAGTTGGGCTTTGCACTCTTCTAGCTCCTGGGACAGTTGGGTATTCTTTTCCGCAAGAACCTACATTGTAAATGATCCTTAAATCGGTTCTTCTAACTGTTTCAAGTCTCGGGGGCTATTGATATATATAACCATTAAAATTTCTCACCCGTATGTCTTTTACATATTGCTCCGTGGCTCTGGCTAGACTATTTTGAGCGGCACGGAGATACGCTTCTCCCGAATTGAAGGCGTCCAATGCCTCTTGGGAGAAACAAGCGTCGCGAAGAACTGTCCGGCGACGCCTGTGGTTCATGGCACTCTCCACCTCGGAATTGGTGGCAGACAGCCTGTCTGCATCCTCTGTCGGAGGAGCGTCCGGTGCGCGCCTCGTGTTCGCCTCCGCCTCCGAACCAGGCTTCGGAGGCTGGCTGGTGGAGGCGCGATTGACAGCCTCTCCGGATATAGTCCGGCGAGGTCTTTTTGTCCTGAAAAGAGCATGAGTGTTAATATGCCTTGAAGGAATAACACCTGGGAATAAGAGGGCGCGCTATACCTTTGTGCCGGTGCCCCAGTCCGGACTGCAGTTCTTTTCGCCCCACGGGGCCCTGCAGCCCCCCGTTGGCTAGTTGCCGCAGGCTCGGCCTCCCGTCTCAAGAACCTCCCTTGCTAAACATGGTTGTTGTCAGGAAACTGAAAACACGCGAGGGTGGATCCCTTTTCGAGCTGCTGGGACTCCGGTCTCAGTTACCTGGGAGGCCAGGAGTAGCCCTGGATAATCGGCCGTAATGGCCACCAAAGCATCGTCCTTGCTCAATTGATAAAACACCCCATCAATCAGCTCCACAATAAGTCCGGATCCTCTTCGGAGGTCAGATCGAGGGACCGTTCTGGATCCTCGGGTTGTGGAGGCGGGTTGTTCATTTCCTTTACCTCCTGGCGCAGTTCCTGCGTTGAAGTCGTTAGACTATATATTTAATAATGATGGGAATATAAAACGGATGGGCAAGTAAAATTGTCCGCTTACCCAACTTGGAGGATTGTACATAGTGAATCCACCTTGTGGGTTGACGCGGAGAAATTCCTCCTCTTCTCCCTTGTACAAAGCGGACAAGATCTTTATTAGAGTGGCAGCCGAGTCCGGCCCCTTACGGCCGTGACGGGTGGCGTCATCCTCCCCGTTGAAGTCCCACATGGGGTGGCCTCTATACTGAAGCGGTTGCACCCCCCGCATGATGCATACAGCCATGACTTCGATCATGGTTAGTCCGGAATGAGCTAATAATCTTATTCGGCCCATCAGGTAAAGGACGTCCTTGTCACTTTCTCTCTGAGGGCTCCGTGGGCGCCAGCTTAGGCGTTTCTTCAGGGGAGCACTGTTGAACTCAGGGAGACCGATCCGAATAGGATCCGGCAACGGGACATCCCCTATATAAAACCATTCCGAAGGCCAGTCCTCGGACGCCTTCTTTGGGGTTCCGGATATATATCCGGTCCCGGCGATGCGCCACACTTTGGCTCCGCCCACTTGATATATTGACCCCTCCTGAGAACGGGGCACAAGGTAGAATAGCCTCTTCCACAGCGCGAAATGAGCCTCAACACCCAAAAATAGCTCGCAAAGGGCTACGAAGCCCGCGATATGCAATATGGAGGCAGGCGTGAGGTTGTGCAGCTAGAGGCCATAGAACTCCAGGAGCCCCCGGAGAAACGAACGAATTGGAAATTCGAGCCCTCTTATTAAGTAAGGGACAAGGCATACCCGCTCTCCTTTGGAGGGATTGGGGGCGCTCTCCGCTTGTTCTCCGCCATTATAGGTGGCAAGTCCGGCTCGAACCGGGACCATATAGGCTGGGGGGAGAAATTCCTTGGTTTGAAGCGACACTAGCTCGCTGTGCGGGATGGAGCATCTCTCCCAATCTCCAGGCCGAGGGCTGGAAGGGCGAGAGGAGGAGCTGCGATGGCTGCCATGGTGGAATGGACCTTTTGTCGGATGCGCTCTGATGAAAACTCACGGAGGGGAGAAGGTGTGGTTTGGATCTAAATCCTCGTCCCTCTAAATAGGTGGCTCATTTACGCAGCTAGGGGTGTGAATGTAAAACCACCCAGACTTTTCGTATTCATTTGACACGTGGGAGATGGCCATTATTGGGCGTAGAAGCCAAGGAGCGCTGCATTTGCAAAAAACCGAACATTATTCAACCGGTACACGGAATTTGGAGGAGAACCCGCCTTGCAATGCTGAAGACAATCTGCGCGCCGGACTTGCCGTCATTGAACCCTGGTTCGGGGGCTACTGAGGGAGTCCTGGATTAGGGGGTATCCGGATGGCCGGACTATACCTTCAGCCGGACTCCTGGACTATGAAGATACAACATTGAAGACTTCGTCCTGTGTCCGGAAGGGACTTTCCATGGTGTGGAAGGCAAGCTTGGCGATACGGATATGTAGATCTCCTACCATTGTAACCGACTCCGTGTAACCCTAGCGCTCTTTGGTGTCTATATAAACCGGAGGGTTTTAGTCCATAGGAAGAACAACAATCATACCATAGGCTAGCTTCTAGGGTTTAGCCTCCTTGATCTCGTGGTAGATCTACTCTTGTACTACCCATATCATCAATATTAATCAAGCAGGAGTAGGGTTTTACCTCCATCGAGAGGACCCGAACCTGGGTAAAAACATCGTGTCCCTTGTCTCCTGTTACCATCCGCCTAGACGCACAGTTCGGGACCCCCTACCCGAGATCCGCCGGTTTTGACACCGACAAGGAGAGAGGGTCGCAAGTATCAGACTTCGACCTGCTGGCTGGAGTTTCCCCCGTCAAGCACCCATCTGGTTCAAGCCGTCAGCCAATCTCCCTAGCTTAATAAATAATAACGTCTAATTGAGCCAGTTAGTTAGATGCGTACACTTGGTGTAGTAGGATCTTTATTTAGTTTGATGCATACACTTGTTCTTTTTTGGTAGCCCTTTTGTAATGATGGTTGATGCTTGGTTTGGAAGAGAGAGATGCGTCTTCACTCTTCTGGCCTGCTTACTGCTTCTATTGCACCCCTAGCTCTGGTTCCTGCTGCTATTGTTTTCAATGTACAATCGGTAGTATATTTCGTCTGTTGGTTGAATAAATGTGTTGTTAGAACGACAAACACAATGTTTTGGAAGTTGTTGCATGGTTCGATCCTTTAGTGCCCCGTACCATACGTAGCGCATACTAATTTTTGTAGGGAACACATTTTCTTTTTTTTTGAAACTCGGAACATACTTTCCACTTGTTGATAACATGCAGCCCATTGATGAAGGCCCAATAAAGAAGCCCATAATTAACTGGAACGGAGGCTCTCACATGAATCTGGCCCAGGTACATGCTCATGGTCCCTTAAACATAAATAAGTAAATAAATAAATAAAGCTAAATGCTCATGCACCAGTTCTTTGGGAAAATAGGTAGCCCAGCATTTCTTTTTGAAGAATACCCAAGCTAGGCCTATTTGTTTTCTCTGAATTACTGGGCTGCAAATCTTTCAAGACGAGGAGGGATGCATTCCAGCCTGGCTTAAGAGTATGGTCAATGTCTGTTAAAAGTAATATCAAAAGGGGTTGAAAATTCCAAAATAAATATAGCAAATGGGATATAAGTTTCTTTTTTTTTGTTTTTGTTCTTCACTGATATCTTATACGTATTTCATTGGATTTAACATGACATAGTACTAATTTATTTTTAAATTTGTTTTAGTATGGCTATTAATTTTTGGATTAAGAATATTTTGTTCCCTAGCAAAAATTTGCGAATTTTCAAAATTTCCCACATATTTAGTTAATATTTTGACCCTCACACTGACCAGAAAATGGCCAGCAATTCTAAAAATGGAAAACATGCTGCAATAAATTCCATATGAATTAGAAAATGGGTAAAAATTATAAAAATAATAGCAAATGGGCTGTACACGCCAGAGATTTCGAGGCTGACTTGTTTACGCAAGGCTTTGTCAGTGAACACACGATTCTAGCAGCAGTTAGTGTTGGATGTCCATCCAATGGCCGACGTGCTTCTTCAATCTCTGATCTTCCTACTCCAGCCGCCTAAACTAGCGCCGGCGGGACTGCCTGCTCCCTCCTCTTGTGGTCCGCTGTGATGCCGCGCAGGCTTCCCCGGCCCACCCTACTCCCTCCGCTGGCCTGGCCACACGCAATCAACTGCCTCCTTATTACGCGGAAAAAATGATTCCTCCCACTGACATCTGGGGCGCACCGGTTGGAGGCTGACCTGTGGGCCAACTAAGTTACGCGTACGCAGGGCTTGTCAACTTAGTCAACAAACGATTCTAGCAGCAGTAACCGTTGGATTTGAATCGAACGGTCCTGCTGCTTCTTCAATTGCTGCTCTTCTTGCACCAGCCGCCCAAACCAGCGCCGGGGAGACCGCCTGCTCCTACCTCCAGTAGCCGGCTATGCTGCCGATGAGGCCTCATTGCCCCCTACTACTCCCACCGCTAGCCAGGCCCTGCGGCGACGGTAGCCTCACACCGCAGCCGAACCAGTGAACCCTCGTACTCCTCTCCGCGTGGGCATCCACTACCGCGTCTTCCCCGGCTCCGCGTCGTCCCCTTCCTAGGCCTCGTTGTCGTCCACCGCCTTGGTGCTCTCGGCGCGGCATGGTCAACATGGTCAACGACATTCAATCGGAAGAGTACTGTACGTGGAGACGCTGACAGCTGGGTCCACGACCACATCCCAGTTTTTTTGTGATTTGCCAAGTAGTAAGTCACTTTGTCAGGCCTGTTGGGCTGCAAATCTTTCAAGACGAGGAGAGCTTTCATTCGGCTAGCCGAGAAAATGGCCCATCAGCAATGAGAAATGGGTTGTACATTTTTTAAACACATCAAACCGGCAATTAGTTTCAAATATCTTTTTTTTCATTTCGAGATTTGAAATTATATTAATTTTTATGCGTCGAGAATTTGTTAGATTTTATATTGATATACATTTATGTTTAAAATCAGTTTGAATGTGAGTCGAAATTTTGGGATTAAAAACAGTTCGGACCGCACCGAAATATGCAAAATTTCATATAATTTTTTAACCGTGGCCACAATATGGGCTGTAATGCTAACAAAAAGAATATGGTCTCCAAAAAAACCTTAATAATTAGCAAATGGGCTGTAAATTATTAGAAATAATGGCAGATGGGCTGTATGCTGTTTTTCACAGATTTGAGGCTTTCCTAAAAAAGGTTGATGCACAAGCAGTGACTGTTGGATGGCCATCCAACGACCGTCGTGCTTCTTCAATCTCTGCTCTTCCTGCTCCAGCCACTCAAACAGGCGCCGGCGGGACTGCCTGCTCCCTCCTCCCCATGGCCGGCTGTGCTGCCACGCAGGCCTCACCGCCCCACCATACTCCCATCGCTGGCCTAGCCATCCCTCTACTCACCCACACCTGTTGTTATTCTCCAGCGATGGCAGAAGAACAAGTAAACCCTCGTACGGTCATACTCCCCTCCGCTTGAGAAACAACTGCCGAGTCTTCCCTGCCTCCGTGTCGTTCCCTTCCTAGGCCTCGCCGTCGTCCACCGCCCTGGTGCTCTTGGCGCGGCTTGGTCAACGTGTTCAATGACCGACATGCATCTGAAGTGGACTTTACGTGGAGAGGCCGACAGCTGGGTCCACGGCCGCATGCAAGGAAATGCCTCCTTATTATGCGCAAAATAATGATTCCTCCACCTGACATTAGGGACCCACCGAAAGGGCCTCTGTATTTCGCTAAAAAAACGTTACCGCCGCTGACAGCTCGGACCCACCAGCTATATCTTCGCACGCAAGGAAGTGCCTCCTATTACGCACAAAAAAATGAATACTCCCCTTGTTAGCTGGGACCCAGTATCATGGCAGGCTGACTTGTGGGCCTACTAAGTTGACGGGGACGGAGGGCTTTGTCAACTTAGTCAATATGCACGATTCTAGCTCCAATGACCGTATGATGTCCATCCAACGGCCGTAGTGCTTCTTCAACCTCTGGTCTTCTTCCTCTAGCCGCCCAAACCAGCGCCGGTCGTGCCTCGTGCTCCTGCCTCCCGTGGACGGCTGCGATGCGGCGGAGGCGTCACCGCCCCCTACTACTCCCACCGTTGGCCAGGATCCCTCTACTCACCCACACCCCCTGTTATTCTACAACGACGGTAGCCTCACACCGCAGTGAACCAGTGAACCCTCGTACTTCTCTATGCCTGGGCATCCACAGCCACGTCTTCCCCGGCTCCGCGTCGTCCCCTTCCTAGGCCTCGCCGTCGTCCACCGCCCTAGTGCTCTCAGCGCGGCGTGGTCAACATGGTCAAGGAACGGCTTCCATCGGACGTGGACTGTACGTGGAGAGGCTGACAGCTGGGTCCACGACCGCAGCAAGGAAGTGCCTCCTTATTACGTACAAAATAATTATTCCTCCACCTGACAGCGGGGACCCACCGGACGGGCCATCGTATTTAGCGAAAAAAATGTTTGCCCCTGACTGCTGGGACCCACCAGCTACATCTTCGCACGCAAGGAATTGCGTCCGGAAAAAAAAACGATTCGCCCCCCTGACTGCTGGGACCCACCAGCTATATCTTCGCAGGCAAGGAAGTGCCTGACAGTCTGGACCCACCTGGTCGAAGCGTACGTAGCGTTGTCATTCTAGTCATGAACGTGTACGTACATATATACTGGTGGATGTAGAGGCGCGCACGTGTCATAGTAGAGGCGCGCACGTAGCATGTACAGGTACATACAACAGCCAGGGTGCAAGAAAGAAAATACAGCTACGTATGTGTACATACGGGCGGGGTCTCGAACGCCTACTCGCGCATACGTACGGCGAGGGCTCGTGTACATGGCTGGGTCGGAACGTAGAAACAGGGTCGTCATCGTGTTCATGGGGAGGCAACGGAATGCGTCGTGTTCATGGGGAGGCAACGGAATGCGTCGTGTTCATCGGGAGGCAACGGAACGTGTGGGAGCTAACCAGGTGGGTCGGAACGAAATGCGTAGTCGTGTTCATCGGGAGGGCTTGGACGGAATAGTCGATGGAAATGAGGCCTGGCGTACCGCACAACGGAGGAAACAGCCTTGTGTTCGACCGGCCACGTTTGAAACGGGATCGTGTTCATTGGGAGGGGTCTGGCGTACCGCAAAACAGAGGAAACGGACCTCCTACGGTCGAAACGGGGGTCCTGTTGATCGGGAGGGGTGTGGCGTACCGCAAAACGGACGAAATGGACTTGTGTTGCAGCGCTACGGTCAAAACAGGGGTCCTTTTCATCAGGAGGGGTGTTGCATACCGCAAAACGGGACTCCACGGGATACTGTTCATCTCCTCCGTCGACCTCCTCCAGCCTCCACGGGCTCCTGTTCATCGAGCCTCCACTGCGCGCTACTCCACCGGCTACTATTCAACCACCCCTCCACCGTCTACTGTTCATCCAGCCCTCCACACCACGGGGTCCTGTTCAACCACCCCTCGACGGGCACCCCTCCACCTTCTACTGTTCATCCAGCCCTCCACACCATGGGGTCCTGTTCATCCACCCCTCCATGGCCACCCCTCCACCGTATACTG
>NC_041388.1:702312077-702350944 GCF_002162155.2 Triticum dicoccoides | reverse complement strand
AGAGGCAGCATCGATCGGCTTCAGTTAGCAGCAGTAGCGAAGGAATCGCTCGATCGGGTTCAGTTAACAGCCATCAATCGATCGCTCGGGTTCAGTAACGCGTAGCCTGGAGTGCAATCGCTCGGGTTCAGTTAGAGCCCAATGCCTCGCACGGGTTCAGTTAGAGCCAACGCCTCGCACACACGCGCGTACGTGTATGAGAGAAACGCGCGTCGCTCGGCCCCCGACCTCCCACCGTAACCGGGAACTCCTTGAAATTTTCCTTGCCCTCGCTTCTACCATGGTTTTTTCCGTCATGGACGGCCCAAAGAATGTCATGCAGCTGCGTCTCCGGCCCGCCCAGGATGAAAAGCCCATTTTCTGTCATGATTTTTTGTCATAGAAGTAGGAGCCCACCACATCTATGATGATACCGGGTTTTGTCACAATTATCGTCATAGAAGTGTCATATGTATGACAAAAAAAATCATTCGGCCCAAAATGTCATGGATGTGTCTTTTTTTATAGTGGTGTCAAAACCGGCGGATCTGGGGTAAGGGGTCACGAACTGTGTGTCTGAGGATCGAAGGTAACAGGAGATAGGGACACGATGTTTACCCAGGTTCAGGCCCCCTCGATGGAGGTAATACCCTACTTCCTGCTTGATTATCTTGGATGAATATGGGGTTACAAGAGTTGATCTACGTCGAGATCGTTATGGCTAAACCCTATAAGTCTAGTGTCGGTGTCAAAACCGGTGGATCTCGGGTAGGGGATCTCGAACTATGCGTCTAGGCGGATGGTAACAGGAGACAAGGGACACGATGTTTTTACCCAGGTTCGGGCCCTCTCGATGGAGGTAAAACCCTACTCCTGCTTGATTAATATTGATGATATGGTAGTACAAGAGTAGATCTACCACGAGATCAAGGATGCTAAACCCTAGAAGCTAGCCTATGGTATGATTGTTCTTCTTGGTCCTACGGACTAAACCCTCCAGTTTATATAGACACCAGAGAGGGCTAGGGTTACACAGAGTCGGTTACAATGGTAGGAGATCTACATATCTGTATCGCCAAGCTTGCCTTCCACGCCAAGGAAAGTCCCTTCCGAACACGGGACGAAGTCTTCAATCTTGTATCTTCATAGTCCAAGAGTCCGGCTGAAGGTATAGTCTGGCTATCCGGACACCCCCTAATCCAGGACTCCCTCAGTAGCCCCTGAACCAGTCTTCAATGACGACGAGTCCGGCGCGCTGATTGTCTTCGGCATTGCAAGGCGGGTTCCTCCTCCAAGTACTTCATAGAAGATTTTGAACACAAAGGATAGTGTCCGGCTCTACAAAATAAGTTTCCACATATTGCCATAGAGAGAATAATATTTACACAAATCTAATCTATTGACGTATTCCGTAGCGTGACATCACCCCACGGCCAAGCCTTTATTCGAATCATTTTTACTGTCCCACCTCAGCGCGTTTAGCGAGGCAGTTTCCTTGGCACGTCTTGTCGAAGCAGAGATCGTGTCCCCTTTATTTATGGGATTCTCATCAATACGGACGTGGGTAACCCCCTCGTGCCCGCTGGTATGTTTTCTCGATCAAAGGCGAGTCCCAAACGGTCACAGGGAGGGCCCTTGGTATTCAGCCTCTTATAAAGAGACCAAGGCCTTACTCCTTTCAATCTCAAACGAGTTCGCCCCTCGTCTCGAGTCCAACACCCAAGGCTCCAGATTTCAGGCGCTTAGGACTTTCGACAATGTCCGGTTCCGACCTTCGAGGCTGATGGATGCCCTCCTCCGTCATGGAGGAGGACGTGCTAAAGTTGAGAGAGGCCAGGTTCTTGACCGGTGAAATTTCTCATAGGATGCCCGCTCAAGGGCAGGTCATTCCCACTCCCAAGCCCGGTGAGAGTGTGGTGTTCGTGTCTCACTTCCTTTAGGGGCTAGGCTTCCCGACGGATACCTTCGTGAGGGGGCTCATGTTCTATTATGGGTTGGAATTTCACGACTTGGCTCCGGAGTCCATTCTCCATATTTCCTCATTCATCGTCGTGTGTGAAGCCTTCCTCCGTGTTACTCCTCACTTCAGACTATGGCTCAAGACCTTCAAAGTAGAGCCGAAGATGATCGAGGGACGGCACGCAGAGTGCGGAGGCGCGGTTATAAGCAAGAATGTCGATGCTCCATGGTCCGAGGGCTCTTTTCGAGAGGAGCTCGGCTTATGGCAACGAGAGTGGTTCTATATCACCGCTCCCAGGGGCACCAAGTGGGTGGCGCTATCTGCCTTTCGCTCGGGTCCCCCACCACAGCTAGCGTCATGGGTCAATAAAGGACTAGACTGGGGGCCATCCAAGGACGTGCCTTTGCTGCAGGGCCGCATCAGGGATCTCTTAGAAAGAGACCTCAGCCTGGTCAAAGTGACGCAGGTCATGCTGATCTGCCGAACCCTGCCTGGCAAACGTCGCTCCCTTCGCCTGTGGGAGTTTAATCCGGAGGGACCGCGAGTTCTCCAACATTTCATGGGCGCAATGCCCGCGGAGATGTATAAACTGTTCTTCGGAGCACAAGCAATGTGTCCGGACTTGATCGAGGACGCAGGTCTAAGCTGCAATCGCCCGGATACTCAAGTAAGTAGCCTTGCGCCCGGACTCGCTATCCGTATATTTGTCATAAACTTGCCCCTAAAGGAGTTGTCCTTTAAACAGGAGTGGATAGCGAAAGCAAAGCTGATCAAGTGTCCGGCCCCCCTCCCCGAGACCACGCCGGATCCCGTGCTAGTCAGGATGTTGGAGGTTGTGCCTTCGGAGGAAGGCGAGGGAGGGGACAAGGAAGCTATGGCCTCCTCGAAGGAGGCTGTTCGGAAGGGAGAAATTGATAATTCCCCTCCTCAGGGGAACAAGAGGATCGCCTCTGACGACCCGAAGACCATGGCCTCGAAGCGGGGGAAGAAATCTTCGTCAAAGGGTCCTGCGCCGGGGGATACTTCGGCCAAATTATGCCCTCAAGGGGATCAGCCCTCCACCGAGCCGTAAGTAGAGAGAAGTTTTCCTTTGAGAGGAATCCTTGCTTTATATCTAAGAGGAGTAACTGAAATTTTACCTTGTAGTTCGGACCTCAGCCCTTCTCAGCAGAGCTCGTCTTCGGGGGATCTTCTTCCGGAGATGATGGAGAGCGGAACGCCTCCCCCTGCCATACCGCCTCGCGAGGCGGGCGACCCTGAGGTATCATCGCAGAGCGTTTCTCCGAATCCGGCAGGGCCGGAAGGTAGCCATATGGCCCCCCAAGGTTCTCCGCCTTCGGCCTTCGAAAGAGGCCATAGGACGAGTCCGGCACCGTCCGGTGCGCGGTCGGAGGAGCTGAAGGATTTGCTAGGGCAAGCATCTATCTCAAAGGAGCACCGTGCATTGATGGGCACAGTGATTGAAAGGATTTCATCCGTAGAAAGCGGATTGCACGAGGCCGTTAGAAGTTTACTGACAGGTTTTGAGGTACGTGAAATAATGCACCCTCTTTGATAGTTGCGCATAAATAAGATGCGCCCTGTGTAGATAGTAGCCCCTGAGACTCTGTGCGTTGTCAAAAGTGACGGCGCGCAGAGGACCATAATCCCAGGTCTAATATGCCACCTTCATACGTAGGTGGCGAAGTGTCTGGTGGCTAGCCGGACTAATGAATTTGCCAAGCTAAAGCGGCAACTTGACGTGGCAGATGCCGACATCGCACTTGTCAACAAGCGGCTTGACGAGGCACAAGGTTTGTAATTCCTCTGGCGGCACCTGGTAAGAGGAGCTTTATGCCAGTATCTTTACAGTATTTGTGCTTGACGCAGATGGTGCCGCTGCCATGGAGAATCTTCGGGTAGAACTTGCCCGAGCCAAGGAGCAAGCCAGTAGAAGTGATGCAGCTGCCGGAAAGGCAATTGAAGAGCTGAAAGCTGAACAGGCTGCTCACTGCCGAAGCAAGAAGGAAATGGCCGAGATGGTCGTGAAGCTGAAGAGCGCTGCTGACCGTTGCAAGCTTCTTAAAAAAGAAGACCGGGCAGAACAGACGAACCTGGAGAAGGCCGTTGCGGATGCCAAGGATGCTCGCTCTGTGATGAGAGCTATGAAGGAGGAGCTACGTCAGGCCAGAGAGATCACGGCTGGAAAGCCCTTTATGCTGCGGAGGAAGTTTTGTGATCCTAAACATGCTCCGTTAGACCGGTTGTGGAGTACGGCAGACACCTATCTGGATTTGGCAGCGAGTGCTGCTGATGCGACCGAACACTTTCGAGATCAAGAAGATCGCGAAGTGGAAAAGCTCTTCTGGTCACAGTTCCACAATCCAGAGCGTCCACTGTCAGTAGCCGATCGTCTGGCCGAATGGGCCGAGCTGAATAGGTTGTCCGGACTAGCCATGAAGTGTTTCATGAGTCATCTGTGGCCGGAGAGACCAGAGCCGAAAAGTTATTTCAACTTGGTGCAGCAGTTCCTTGGCGCGGTGCCGCATATTAATGCGATGAAGAGGTCAGCGTGCATAGAGGATGCGTGGATGGCTCTTGCGTGTGTCAAGACATACTGGGCGGAGATGGAGACCACCGCTGTTGCATCCCGAGATTCGGACGGAAGCCGAGTACCTGCCGAGCACTATTTTCAGGAAGTTCTGCAAGGCGCTCGTGTAATAGAGACGCAGTGCTCGAGGGATGCTATGTTCGAATAGCATATGTTATTGTAAGATAATATTTTGATAACTTGTAGAAGCTTTTTATACTTGTGCCTTCAAGTATTATAACACCTCCTGTGCGGCTGTTTAAGATATATGTATATATAATCTGAAAGATGGCAGTCGTCGGCTTCAGCCCCCATGCAAATAATCCGGGGGTGTTCGCAGAAGGCGCACTTTCACACTTGATCCAACATCTTGGTCCTACAAAGGAGGTGATGGCGCAGCGAACTAGGCAATTGGACTATAATGCTTTATCACTTTCACTTAGCCATAGGAGCTTGACAGTGAGGCTACTTAGATAGCCCCTGGTGGCGCCTGCGCTCGCCCGAATTCGGGGCGCGTATGTGCTTGGACAGGAAACGGCCCTTCATTAATGCGGGGGAATCCTATATATTCCAGTGAGTCATCAAGTGGTTGACCAGTCTCACGCTATATCATGACAGTCAGTTTTTGGCTTTCTCTACTGAGGTGCTCGCCTGGCCGAACCAGGGCACAATCGCAGTAGTTCTCCTGGTGCCGCCTTAGCCGATAGAGCGGAACATAAGGCAGCAAAACACAGGAGCCAGGCAAACCCAACATTTGACCAAAGACATGATTCGGAGCTGATGCATATAAGGCCAAACTCGCGACGCGGAACACTCCCTAAGGTATTCGGTCTTTATGAGGGCGAGCGGGACAACGCCCTTAGTTATAAGCCCCTAGTGTCCAGGTACGCGCAAAATTCTGACGTGGCCACATGCCAAGATGCCAGCCTCCTCCTTGGTATACCAAAAAAACCAGGGGATGTGTACCAACAAGAGACAGTAAAAAAGGCTTACGCAGGGTCTTAATCTGAAAAGAATCCTTGGAACGGGTCCCTGCTGCATGTCTGCGCCTGTGCCTCCGTTGTGTCGTATCCTGGACGGGCGCAGCACGGTGTTCATCTGTAAAAGAGAGGAACTTACTTGAAGAAAGGTCGTGCCAAACAGAAGTTATATTAAATAAACAAAGCATAAGTTGAAATGGGTAAAATTGAGCTCGATTGTCTCTTATGTGCGGAGCCCCTAGTACAGGGGTATACGGCTATTAAGCCTTTACCAATGATATTTTTATGCCGGACTCGTCTAGCCGTGTCCGTGGTCTTAATGACCTGGTTAGATGTTTTGGCTGGTGAAGCCATTTTATTGTCGGGCTGTTAAGGCAGCCGCACAATCTTCCATGCGGGAGGCGCACTTAATGCTTTCCCTTTAATGAGATGATGCCTCGTGGACCGGGCATCTTAAGCGTAAGAGATGCATAATGCAGAATTGCGTTAAAGCGAGCGAAAGCTTCGCGTCCCAGTAGTGCTTGATAGCTGCTTAAAAATGGGGCGATATGGAAGGTTAGCCTTTCACGACGGAAGTTGTCGGGGGAGCCGAACATAACTTCTAGCCGGAGAGAACCCGTACAGTGGGCCACTAGGCCTGGCGTTACTCCTTGAAAGGGAGTGTTGCCATGGCAAATTTTTGTTGGGTCTATCCCCATGCGGTGGATTGTGTCCTGATATAACAGGTTTAGGCCACTGCCGCCGTCCATCAGGACATCTGTAAAGTGGAGTCCGCCAATTATTGGATCTAATACCAAGGCAGTCCAGCCTGCGTACCGGATACTTCTAGAGTAATCCTGATGGTCGAAGGTGATCGCTTTCAACAACCACTGGCGAGACTCCTTTGGGATAGGCCATATGGCGCGTATTATGGGCGCCGCTTGTTTTGTCACGTGAAGTACATATACTGTTTTAACTTCTTGTGGAAAATTCTTTTGTTTCCTGGTGCTCTGCTTGTGGGGTTCGTCATCGTCCTCACTTGGTGTGTCGAGCCCCTTGTGTTCGGCGTTGAGTTTGCCGGATTGCTTGAAAACCCAACAATCTCTGTGGGTATGGTTTGCAGGCTTCCCGGGAGTACTATGTATTTGACATATCCTGTCCAAGATTTTGTCTAGGTTGGATAGCTCGTCCTTGTTATCCTGGAGGGGCGGCTTTTTCTAGTTTTGCTGCAAGCTTTTGAATCCCGCGTTGACTGTCGTGCTCTTTGGGCTGTTTTCCTTATTCCGGCGCTGGTCCTTGCTGCGTCAGGGTTTTCCGTTTCCATCTCTAACTTCGGATGTACTTGGGTCACTGGTGCTGCATCTTGCCAACCAGCTGTCCTCTCCTGCGCAAAAGCGGGTCATGAGGCTTGTTAATGTGGCCATTGTTCTTGACTTTTCTTGGCCGAGGTGTCTGGCGAGCCATTTGTCTCGAACGTTATGCTTAAAAGCTGCTAAGGCTTCGGCGTCCGGACAGTCGACTATCTGATTCTTTTTAGTAAGAAATATGTTCCAGAATTTTCGGGCTGACTCTCCGGGCTGTTGAGTTATGTGACTGAGATCGTCTGCATTCGGAGGGCGGACATAAGTCCCTTGAAAATTTTCCCGGAAAGCATCCTCGAGCTCTTCCCAACTTCCAATGGTGTTTTCAGGAAGGCTTTTGAGCCAATGCCGGGCTGGCCCTTTGAGTTTGAGGGGTAAGTATTTTATGGCGTGGAGGTCGTCTCCTCTGGCCATGTGTATGTGGAGGATATAGTCCTCAATCCAGACTCCAGGGTCTGTTGTTCCGTCGTACGCCTCTATGTTTACGGGCTTGAATCCCGCTGGAAATTCATGGTCCAGAACCTCATCGGTGAAACATAGGGGGTGTGCGGCACCCCTGTATTTGGGTGTGCCGTGATGTTCGGATATTTGTTGTGTTGCATTGCTTACTAGAGCTTGCTTTCTTGGCCCATAGATAGATCTGGCTGGGCCATCTTTTTGATCTGAATCCTTGAGTGGGCCGCGTGCCGGCTTGTGTGCGGCGCCGCTTGCCGCTCCATGCTGGCCATGGGGTCGTCTATCCGACCGGGTGGCTTTCTTACTTTTTGACTGCGGGGGCTCTAAGGCCTCCTCATCGAATTCGGGCAGTAGCTTCCGCTTCGGATAGATTTTTGTGCGGCGACTGCCGCCGTATTTGTCTGCGGTGTTGAGTACTTTGCTCCATCTGATTCTGAGTGCATCTTCCACAGTTTTGAGCTTCCGCTTCTGCTTTTTCAGGCTACGTGCAGTGGCAACGAGCCTTTTGTGGAGGTTCTTCTGCTCAATGAGCTTATCCGGCGTAAGGTCGTCCGGAATGCTGTTTTCGCTGGGGACGGGTTGTTCGGTTGTTTATCCAAGTTGCCCTATTCGGACGGTTGCTCGAAGCCATGTTCGTCGTCCGCTGGCTTGTCCTGCTCTATGGCTAGGTCTGTATGGCTGTTGTCTTTGTCGAGGCGGGGCTTGGAGCGGCGCTTAAGTCACCGCTTTGATTGCTTTTCGAGTGAACGATCCCTCATTGCATCCCTGTGTTCCTTGTCGTCGCTTCCTTTGGGTGTGTCCACCATGTATACATCATGAGATGAGGTGGCAGTCCAATGCCTTATAGGCGTTGGTTCATGTTCGTCTCCTACATCGTCGTCCATACCGTCGATGTCTTCAGAGTCGAAGTCGAGCACGTCATTTAAATTATCGACAGTGGCTACAAAGTGGGTGGTGGGTGGGGATCAAATTTCTTCGTCGTCCACATCCCAATCTTGTCGGTCATAGTCCGGCCAGGACTCTCCTCACAAAGAGAGAGACCTGAGTGAATTCAGAATGTCGCCGAAGGGCGAGTGCTAAAAGACGTCTGCGGCGGTGAATTCCATGATCGGCGCCCAATCGGGTTCGATCGGTGGGGGCGCGGAGGGCTCGGAGTCCGGAGAAGAGTCCGGCACCTTGGAGTCACGGGCTCTGTAGAGGACAAGGCTGGTGTTTGGCTTGATCTCCGTAGAGATTGCAGCCCCGGAGGCGGTGTCTAACCACCCATCCTCGGTTGTTGTGGTCGGCTCCGAGCTAAAGGTCGGAGCGGACATAGGTGCGGCCTCCAGGGCACTGTTCGGTGGCAGAGCTAGATCATGCCCATCATGATAGTGCGGCGCGCTTGGCTGTGGCTCAGATCCGTCGAAGATCAAATCTCCGCGGTCGTCTGCCATGTAGTTTAAACTTCCAAATCTGACTTGACGGCCAGGGGCGTAGCTTTCGATCTGCTCCAGATGGCCAAGCGAATTGGCCCGCAGCGCAAAGCCGCCGGATATGAAGATCTGTCCGGGGAGAAAAGTCTCACCCTGGACAGTGTCGTTGTTGATGATCGGAGGAGCCATCGGGCCTAAAAGTGATGACACAGAGGAACTCTCAATGAAAGCACCAATGTCGGTGTCAAAACCGGTGGATCTCAGGTAGGGGGTCCTGAACTGTGCGTCTAGGTGGATGGTAACAGGAGACAAGGGACACGATGTTTTTACCCAGGTTCGGGCCCTCTCGATGGAGGTAAAACCCTACTCCTACTTGATTAATATTGATGATATGGTAGTACAAGAGTAGATCTACCACGAGATCAAGGAGGCTAAACCCTAGAAGCTAGCCTATGGTATGATTGTTCTTCTTGGTCCTACGGACTAAACCCTCTGGTTTATATAGACACCGGAGAGGGCTAGGGTTACACAGAGTCAGTTACAATGGTAGGAGATCTACATATCCATATCACCAAGCGTACCTTCCACGCCAAGGAAAGTCCCTTCCGGACACGGGGCAAAGTCTTCAATCTTGTATCTTCATAGTCCAAGAGTCCGGCTGAAGGTATAGTCCGGCTATCCGGACACCCCCTAATCCAGGACTCCCTCATCTAGCCTGTATCATTATGATTCTGATCGCCTCTACGGACTAAACCCTCCAGTTTATATAGACACCAGAGGGACCTAGGGTTATACAGAGTCGGTTCACATAGGAAGGAATCTTCATATCCGAACGCCAAGCTTGCCTTCCACGCCAAGGAGAGTCCTATCCAGACACGGGAAGAAGTATTTTGTCTTGTATCATCATGGCCCACCAGTCCGGCCCATGTCACATAGCCCGGACGCCTGAGGACCCCTTAATCCATGACTCCCTCACACCTCATTGCTATGCATCTCCTAGATAGATCTTGCGTGATCGTAGGTAATTTTTTTGAAATATTGCGTTACCTGATGTCTACTACACAACCTTCTTCTTGTAGACGTTGTTGGGCCTCCAAGTGCAGAGGTTTGTAGGACAGTAGCAAATTTCCTCAAGTGGTTGACCTAAGGTTTATCAATCCGTGGGAGGCGTAGGCTGAAGATGGTCTCTCTCAAACAACCCTGCAACCAAATAACAAAGAGTCTCTTGTGTCCCCAACACACCCAATACAATGGTAAATTGTATAGGTGCACTAATTCAGCGAAGAGATGGTGATACAAGTGCAATATGGATGGTAGATATAGGTTTTTGTAAACTGAAAATATAAAAACAGCAAGGTAGCAAGCGGTAAAATTGAGCATAAACGGTATTGCAATGATAGGAAACAAGGCCTAGGGTTCATACTTTCACTAGTGCAAGTTCTCTCAACAATAATAACATAATTGGATCATATAACTATCCCTCAACATGCAACAAAGAGTCACTCCAAAGTCACTAATAGCGAAGAACAAACGAAGGGACTATGGTAGGGTACGAAACCACCTCAAAGTTATTCTTTCCAATCAATCCATTGGGCTATTCCTATAAGTGTCACAGACAGCCCTAGAGTTCGTACTAGAATAACACCTTAAGATACAAATCAACCAAAACCCTAATGTCACCTAGATACTCCAATGTCACCTCAAGTATCCATGGGCATGATTATACGATATGCATCACACAATCTCAATTCATCTACTCAAACCAACACATTAAACCTCAAAGAGTGCCCCAAAGTTTCTACCGGAGAATCACGATGAAAACGTGTGCCAACCCCTATGCATAGGTTCATGGGCGGAGCCCGCAAGTTGATCACCAAAAAATACATCAAGTGGATCAATAGAATACCCCATTGTCACCACGGGTATCCCACGCAAGACATACATCAAGTGTTCTCAAATCTTTAAAGACTCAATCCGATAAAATAACTTCAAAGGGGAAACTCAATCCATTACAAGAGAGTAGAGGGGGAGAAGAAACATAAGATCCAACTATAATAGCAAAGCTTGCGATACATCAAGATCGTGCCAAATCAAGAACACGAGAGAGATAGAGAGAGAGATCAAACACATAGCTACTGGTACATACCCTCAGCCCCGAGGGTGAACTACGCCCTCCTCGTCATGGAAAGCGCCGGGATGATGAAGATGGCCACCGGTGAGGGTTCCCCCCTCCGGCAGGGTGCCCGAACAGGGTCCCGATTGGTTTTTGGTGGCTACAGAGGCTTGCGGCGGCGGAACTCCAGATCTATTCTCCGTTCTAGAAGTTTTAGGGTACGCGTGTATATACGGGTGCAGGAAGTACGTCGGTGGAGCTTCGGGTGCCCCACGAGGCAGGGGGCGCGCCCTAGGGGGGTGGGCGCGCCCCCCACCCTCATGAGCACCTCCCTTAGCTCCTGACGTGGGGTCCAAGTCCATCCGGTAGCTTTCCTTCCAAAAATAACTTCTCCAGTTGATTTCGTTCCATTTCGACTACGTTTGATATTCCTTTTCCTCGAAACACTGGAATAGGCATAAAACAGCAAATCTGGGTTGGGCCTCTGGTTAATAGGTTAGTCCCAAAAATAATATAAAAGTGGATAATAAAGCTCAATATTGCCCAAAACAGTAGATAATATAGCATGGAGCAATCAAAAATTATAGATACGTTGGAGACGTATCATTACCCAACAAGGTTCTCTCTTTGCGAGCCATTAGTTTCATCGAACCGCACATCTACAGTTGCAACAACCTTGTGATGAAAGGTGTTGAATACTCTGTAGGTGTGCGAGTCCTTTCCGTAACCAAGCATAAAACCTTCATGTACTTTCGGTGCAAATTTTGAATCTTGATGAGGATCTATAATCCAACATTTAGCACCGAAGACTTTGAAATAACTCGCATTGGGTTTCTTGTCAGTGAGGAGTTCATATGAGGTCTTTTTAAAGAACTTGTGAAGATATACCCTATTGATGATGTGGCACGCAGTATCAATTGCCTCAGGCCAAAAGCGATAAGGTGTCTTGTATTCATCAAGCATAGTGCAGGCCATCTCAACAAGAGTCCTGTTCTTGCGCTCCACGGTGCCGTTTTGCTAAGGAGTATACGGAGCAGATAACTCGTGAGTAATACCAAGTTCATCAAGATAGTCATCAAGACCAGTATTCTTGAACTCGGTCCCATTGTCACTCCTAATGTGCTTGATCTTCACAGCGAAGTTCATTGAAGCCCTCGAGTTAAATCGTTTGAAGACTTCCTGCACTTCAGTTTTGTAAGTGATGATATGCACCCATGTGTAACGTGAATAGCCATCAACAATAACAAAGCCATATAGAGATGCTGCATTTGTGAATATGGCATAGTGAGTAGGGCCGAAGAGATCCATGTGAAGCAATTCAAATGGACGAGTGGTAGTCATGCTTGGTCATCTTTCCAGCTTCACAAGCTCCACACAGTTGGTCCTTGAGGAATTTGACACCCTCGATGCCAATGATGTGCTTCTTCTTCGCGAGTGTGTATAAGTTCCTCATGCCAGTATGACCTAGTCGTCGATGCCATAACCAGCATTCTGAAGCTTTTGCAAGTAGACATGTGGCAGGGGCTGTGGTCCTATAGAGAAATCAACAATATACAAGTTTCCTCTCCTAAAGCCTTCGAAGACTTTGGAATGGTCAAATTCCAAGATCACAACACAATGATATTTGCCAAAAACGATAACCATATCAAGATCACAAAGCATTAAGACAGACATGAGGTTGTATCCAAGGACTGGACAAGCATGACTTTGTCCATGTGTGGATCCTTTGAGATTGCAACCCTACTTAGACCCAATACCTTGCTTTTGCCTTTGTTAGCATAGGTGATATGCTTCAGATGCGATGGAGATAAAGTAGTGTCCATCAATAAGTTCTTGTCACCGGTCATGTGATTTGCACATCGACTGTCGAGGACCCACTCAGTAGCTTTGGGTTGATCATCTTGCAGATGAATTAGTGCAACTTACGAACGCATATACTTCATCAGTGAAGAATATGACATCAAATTCATCAGATTGAATTTCATCAAGCAGTACAACAGATATAGCAGTATAAGGACATGAGAAATGAATATTCGTTTCTTCATGATTAGCTTGCATCCTTTCAAGCAAATTCAGGTCTCCAGCAAATTCTTTAGATGTTCAAGTGCGTCTGCAGACCTAACCCTGCATAATAGATTAGTTATTTTTCTTCACCACCCACATCTGGAGGGGTGGCAAAGAGTTCATCATTCTGCGAGCTTCATAAGAAAAAAGTGGCATAGAAGCTAGTCCAATTCATTTCATAGAAGAGGGGTTAGAGTAAGCATACGAATAAGGAGAGGAATTCTTCAAGGACTTATGAATATAATGATTTGAAGAATAATGCACATATTCATAGCCCTTAGGCTTTCCCTGCGAAACAGAAGTGTTAGCATGATGATGTCCATATGAGGATTTTGATCCATATGAGGAATTTGATCCACGTGAGGAATTTGGTCCATATGAGGACTTGGATCCATATGAAGACTTTGGTCCATATGAAGAATTTGATCTGGGGTTCCTATTCTTCACAGGTGGTGTCATAATGACATTCACCTGAAGACTTTCAAGGCACCTTTTGGGAACCCAGATTTTCTTCATAGGGGGGGCCATTTCTGGAGTTAGTTCCAACATATCTAGCAAATACTTCACCATTCTAATTTTTGAACGGTTTATAGTATTGGAGTCAAATGACTCATCAGAAGAATATGAAGATTCACATGTAAAGCCTGATAAAGTGGATGGATCTATGGGAGGTCCCTTTGCAGCAACCCATGAGGTTTTGGGATGCTGCTCATGTTTCCAGTAGGTCCCATCAGCATTGAGTTTCCTCTCAAAGGCAATACCTGCTACCTCTTGAGCACTGCGTTGGTTTTCCCTTGAAGAGGAAAGGGTGATGCAGCAAAATAGCGTAAGTATTTCCCTCAGTTTTTGAGAACCAAGGTATCAATCTAGTAGGAGGCCACACGCAAGTCCCTCGTACCTACACAAACAAATAAGAACCTTGCAACCAACGCGATAAAGGGGTTGTCAATCCCTTCACGGCCACTTGCAAAAGTGAGATCTGATAGAGATGATAAGATAATCTTTTTGGTATTTTTATGATAAAGGCTAAAAGTAAAGAAAGCAAAATAAACGGCGACGGAAATAGCTTGTTGACGGAAGATTAATATGATGGAGAATAGACCCGGGAGCCATAGAATTTAGTAGTGGCTTCTCTCAAGATAGCATAAGTATTACGGTGGGTGAACAAATTACTGTCGAGCAATTGATAGAAAAGTGCATAATTATGAGAATATCTAGGCATGACCATGTATATAGGCATCATGTCCGCGACAAGTAGACCGACTCCTACCTGCATCTACTACTATTACTCCACACATCGACCGCTATCCAGCATGTATCTAGAGTATTAAGTTCATAAGAACAGAGTAACGCATTAGGTAAGATGACATGATGTAGAGGGATAAACTCAAGCAATATGATATAAACCCCATCTTTTTATCCTCGATGGTAACAATACAATACATGTTGTTTCCCCTACTGTCATTGGGGTCGAGCACCGCATGATTGAACCCAAAGCTAAGCACTTCTCCCATTGCAAGAAAGATCAATCTAGTAGGCCAAACCAAACTGATAATTCGAAGAGACTTGCAAAGATAACCAATCATACATAAAAGAATTCAAAGAAGATTCAAATATTTTTCATAGATAATCTTGATCATAAACCCACAATTCATCGAATCTTGACAAACACACCGCAAAAAGAGTTACATCAAATAGATCTCCAAAAAGATCGGAGAACTTTGTATTGAGATCCAAAGAGAGAGAAGAAGCCATCTAGCTAATAACTATGGACCCGAAGGTCTGTGGTAAACTACTCACACATCATCGGAGAGGCTATGGTGTTGATGTAGAAGCCCTCCGTGATCGATGCCCCCTCCAGCAGAGCGCCGGAAAAGCCCCCAGATGGGATCTCACGGGTACAAAAGGTTGCGGTGGTGGAATTAAGTTTTCGTGGTGCTCCTCGATGGTTTCGGGGTACGCAGGTATATATAGGAGGAAGAAGTAGGTCGGTGGAGCCACGAAGGGCCCACGAGGATGGAGGGCGCGCCTAGGGGGGTAGGCGCGCCCCCTGCCTCGTGGCCTCCTCGTTGATTTCTTGACATCCACTCCAAGTCCTCTGGATCACGTTTGTTCCAAAAATCACGCTCCCGAAGGTTTCATTCCGTTTGGACTCTGTTTGATATTCCTTTTCTGCGAAACACTGAAATAGGCAAAAAAACAGCAATTTGCACTGGGCCTAGGGTTAATAGGTTAGTCCCAAAAATAATATAAAAGTGTATAAATAAGCCCATTAAACATCCAAAAAAGAATATATAATAGCATGGAGCAATCAAAAATTATAGATACGTTGGAGACGTATCAATACCCTCTTTCCTAGGGTTCATGTTGAGGATCTGCTTTTTAAGCACATCACAAAGAGCCTGATGCCCTTTGAGGCTTTTGTACATGTCTGTCACATACAATTCCTTCAGCCCTGCATTGTCAGTGATACTTGTGGTATCCTCAGATGAGGAATTTGTGACCACGGAGAAAGTTGAAGAATTTGTAGCAATAGAAGCATTTGAACTTTTAGGTGAAGAATTAGCAGATTCACATTCAATGCATTTCAAACATGGTGGAATGAATTCATCCTGAGCGGAACTGATCTATTGAGCCAACAATGAATCATGCTCCTTCTGAAGATCTTCATAACTCTCCCTTAGCTTCTCAAGATCTTGCTTTCTTTGAAGAAATTCATAAGAAAGCTTCTCATGATCGGCTAAGAGAGTGTTATGATGACTCTGAAGGTTAGCAAACTTAGACTGAAGTCTCTAAAGATTATCATTAAGAGTTTGAGTTCGGTCCATTTCTTCACCCAACAGGTCATCACTTTTGTCTAGCATATTTTGAACCTTTTGAAAAGCCTTTTGTTGTTTCACAACAATCTTAGCAAGTTTAGAATAGCTAGGCTTGATATTTTCATCAGATTCCACCTCACTTGATTCAGAGGAGGGATATTTGAGTACCTTGGCACCTTTTGCCATGAAGCAATAGGTGGGAGCGTAGTCATCATCGCCGTCGTCAGCAGTGTTGGGGAAGTCATTTTCCTCAGAGTTGAAGATGGACTTGCTGACGGAAGTGGTAGCGAGAGCTAGGCTCGCCACACTAGAGTCTGACTCCTCAGATGCCTCCTCTTCCTCATTTTCCTCAGATTCAGCTTCATAGTCCATTTCCTTGCCAATGAATGCCCGAGCCTTTTTGGAATTGCTCTTCTTGTGAGATGAAAACTTTGAAGATTTTGACGATGAGGACTTTGAAGATTTCTTCTTCTTCTTTGAGTCATCGGAACTGTCATCCTTGTATTTCTTCTTTGATTCCTTCTCCCACCGAGGACAATCAGTAATGTAATGACCAGGTTTCTTGCATTTGTGGCAAGTTCTCTTCTTGTAGTCATGGGATGAGGAATCTGATCTCATGTCATCACCCCTTGAAGATTTTCCAAAGAGACCACGTCTTGAGAACTTCTGGAATTTTCTCACAAGCATTGCTAGCTCCTGGCCCAGTTCTTCAGGATCACCAAGGCTGCTACCAGAATCTTCTTCTTCAGATTCAGAGACTGCCTTGGCCTTCAGTGCGCGAGATCTATCATAGCTTGGTTCGTAGAGGTCTCTTCTCAACAAGTTGAAACTCATGAGTATTTAGCCTCTCGAGCATATCAGCAGGATCAAGTGACTTGTAGTCTCCACGTTCTTGAATCATCAGTGCAAGAGTGTCAAATGAGGAATCAAGCGATCTCAGCAATTTCTTCACCACCTCATGGTCGTTGATGTCAGTGGCACCAAGTGCTTGAAGCTCATTTGAGATGTCAGTGAGGCAATCGAAGGTTTGCTGAACATTTTCGTTGTCAAGTCTTTTTGAAGCGATTGAAGAGATTGTGAAGAACGTCAACTCAAGAGTCACGTTGTGTTGAGACTCCTTCGTTGACCTTGGACAGCCTATCCCAGATAAGCTTAGCTGTCTCCAAAGCACTCACTCTGCCATACTGCCCTTTGCTTAGATGGCCACATATGATATTCTTCGCTTGAGAGTCGAGTTGCTTCAATCTCTTCACATCAGCAGCGTTCACGGAAGGAGTGATGGAGGGAACGCCATTTTCCACAACATACCAGAGATTGTTGTCAATTGCCTCAAGATGCATGTACATCTTATTCTTCCAATAGGGCTAGTCCGTCCCATCGAAGGTAGGACAACCAGCCGA
The DNA here is from genome assembly GCF_002162155.2 of Triticum dicoccoides. NCBI lineage: Eukaryota > Viridiplantae > Streptophyta > Magnoliopsida > Poales > Poaceae > Triticum > Triticum dicoccoides. Next base: position 702,333,852 of record NC_041388.1, on the reverse strand, counting down.
GACCTTGATCATGCCTGCAGTCGACATAACTAAAACTCCAAGCGGTTAAACCAAAATCACACAGAACAAGGGGGTACCTTGCTCTGATACCAATTGAAAGTGCGTTATATCGACTAGGGTAAATAGGCAACTTTTACAAATTCTCCACTGAGGAATTTCAAGGTGAGGAAATTCCTAAGCAACGAACTACTTAGCAGCGGAATAAGTACTCAGATGCATGCATAACAGAACAGAAGCACAGTCATCATGATGAAATGAAACATACACAGAGTACAAGAAGCGTGTAAACAGGATAAGCAGGCTGAAGACAAAGTGACTGAAGAATTAGGAATGAGGAAATTGAGAAAGCCTTCAGTCAAAGTCTTCAAACAGTGACGATCAAGTTCATCAACACATGAATGAGGAAATGAAAGGGGTTGAGGAAATAGAACCAGTAGCTTGGTGAAGACGATGATTTGGTAGACCAGTTCCAACTGATGTGACAGTTGTACGTCTGGTTGAAGCGGCTAGGTATTTAAACCTGAGGACACACAGTCCTCACCGTATTCTCCTTGAGCTAAGATCACACAGACCTCACCCAATCACTCATGGTAAGTCTTCATATGACTTCCAAACTTTCACAGACTCGGTCACTCGGTGATCCATAATTTCCACTTGGATGCTCTAGACCTTGACGCCTAACCGTCTGGAGTTTGCACAGTCCTCAAAGGTAACAAGCGTCGGTTCAACACAGGAACAATCTCTTTAGTGATGCTCAATCACTTTGGGTTTGTAGGTGCTTGGGTTTGGAGTTTCCTTACTGATGATTTTCACTCAAAGTCCTTGGAGGATGGGATACTCTCAATGACAAGTGTCAGTTTCTCTCGGAGCAGCCAACCAACTAGTGGTTGTAGGGGGCGGCCATTTATAGCCTAGGGAACAGCCCGACATGATAAAACATAAATGCCCTTCAATGATATGACCGTTAGGTGGGTAGATATTTTGGGACAGCTGGCGCGTAGCACAGCAACGGTCAGATATTTGAGTATCAAATTCTTCAAGGCTATCATGTTCCTCACTTGTAGGCAATCCGCACTGGCGAATTCCTAACTCCTCAGTTAGAATAAATTCCTCAAAGAACAGAAGATCTTCGTCTCTGTCACTGAAGAAATTGACTAAACTGTATGAGATTTCCAATGGCTTCACTCGAAAGGATTGGGTAGGTGTAGGATTTTTAGATGAGCATCACTTGGAAACTTTTCCTTAGTTTTACCTCGACCCCCTTTAACAGTACGGTGTTTCCTATGACTCAAGAAAGAGAAAATATAGCTACGAAAACAAAAGTCTTCACACTTCATAATCCTCGCATGAATATCAAGTCTTCAAGGTCACACCAATTTCCTCACTTTGAAAGTCTTCAAGAAAACCAAAGTCTTCAGCCGAAGACATTCATTTTTGGGGGTCGGCTTTTATCATAAATATCAAACTCCTCATACACTTATAGACCTGTGTACACTCATAAACTCATTAGTCCCTTAACCTATAAGTCTTCAATACACCAAAATCACTAAGGGGCACTAGATGCACTTACAAAGAGGATGGCCAGGTTTGCTTGGATCTCTTGACTGCATGCATTGGAAATGGAAGAACTGCCCGAAGGCTTTACAAGGGCAATAAAAAGGTCATGTTAAGAAGCCCACCATCATTCTTGAAGCAGTTGCATCACATGATTTTTGGATTTGGCACGCTTTTCTGGCATGCCCGGGCCTCACAATGACATCAATGTGCTGCAATGATCGTCGTTGTTTACGAGGCTGACTAAAGGAAAAGCTCCTCCTTGCCACTATATTGTCAATGGATATGAGTACAACATGGGTTATTATCAGCTTGACGGTATCTATCTTCCATGGGCTACCTTTGCCAGCACCATCTGAAACCCAATTGGCCAGAAGAAGGCTCACTTTGCCCAAAGACAAGAAGCAACTAGAAAGGATGTCGAGAGGGCATTTGAAGTTACACAAACCCGTTTTGCAGTTGTTTGTGGACCTGCTAAACAATGGGATCCAGAAACCTTGTGGGAGGTGATGACATGTTGTGTGATCATGCACAACATGATCATCGAGGATGAGGGTGACGATGTTGCGGCATCTCTGGAATTTGAGAACAATGGGTGATCCTATCCAACTTCCGGACTAGAATCCGGCCACGTTTGAAGAGTTTATTCAAATGCATCAATAAATTCGGCATCGACCAACTCATGAGCAGCTGAAGGAAGATCTGATTGAGCATCGATGGACGGTGAAAGGGGACAACAATTTTGGGGTGTGATATTTGAACTCTTTTAAATTTGAACTAGTGTTTCATGCGGCTATTTGAATGTCTCTATCTTTTGCATGCATCTATCTGATCGTGGAGACTTAAAATAAATGAGAAAGGCCGGATGTATGCGGCTGGAGTTGCGGGAGAAAAATTTGTGGGTTGCCGAGCTTGGTCGTAGAAAACCACAACTTAGTTCATTATAATTATGTTTTAGCAGACTGAATGGTGAAGAGGAATTTAGCTGGTTCAGAGCGTTTCAGAAGAGGATATCAATTCAGCTGCCTGTGTACTTTCTTGTTGAGTACAGTACGTCTTGCTGGAATGCGCCAACATGTCCAGCATACACGCCATGCTCGGCGGCGTCCCGCTGTTGGCGCGTGCATATCGTGTGCCTTGACGTCCGCATACACGCCATGCTCGGTGTCATCCCGCTCTGTAGGTAACAGCCTCACCCCACTCGCCGTTGTATATCCTCCTCATAAGCACATCGAATCAAGGAATACAAACAGTGTGTGCGACTGTGAGTTCGACTGCTTAACTTGGTATCAGCAAACCAAGCGCATACAGGAAACCAAGCGGGCTGGACGTGTTTTTCTTTTCATTATACGATCATGTATTAATATTCTGGTCACATACCACATGAGGGGTAAAATGGTCTTTTCAAGTGTCATTTAACATGGTTAAGTTCAAAAATGAATGGAAGTGTCATATAGGGCATAAATTTTAGAATTGGTGTTAGAGCATCTCCAATAGTTCGATGACAGAAACGCGTCGTCCCACTGAGGGTCATTGCCGCCCCATGTCGACGCAGTCCTAGATCACACTGGGCTTTCGCAAGTGCCTTCCACTGACGCCAGTCCGCCCATTCCGCGGCTCGTACCGCCCTCCTCTGCGCCTAGAACTCGTTCTTGGCGGCGACATCCTTCAGGAAGCGCTCACGCCACACCGCCATGGTGTGCTCATCCGCCTCGGCGATGAGGAGGCGGCGCTCCCACCTTCGTTGGATGCGGCGGTTCTCCTCGGTGACTAGCAGCGGGGGAGGCCTGAGGTCTTGCGCCTGCTATCACGTCCGCGCGTCCGAGAAGTTCATCTGCGCCCGTGGCCTCCCGAGGCGCCACGCCGTCGCGTCGTATGTGCGGGCGGTCTCGAACGTCCCGAGCCCGAGGCGTGTATCACCGGAGTGGATCTCCGCATAATACATGCCAGAGGGGCGGGCGCGGACGCCGCGGTAGCTGGAGTTGCTCCGGGTGCGCGGCGGTATGGCGGCGGCGCGGGAGAAGGCGCTGGAGGCAGCGGCGGTGAGGCGAGGAAGAAGGGCGCGGCGGCGGTGGCGGCGGAGCACCGACAAAGGCGAGGAAGAAGGGAGAGAAAGGTGATGGAGACGACCCATGGCAGCACGCACTGTTTTCTTTAGCGCGCCGGACTTTCGCGTGCCTGCTGGAGCGCGTCAACCGATCTCGCGTGCGCAAAACCAGATTCTTCGCCCGTTGGAGATGCTCGATTTTTCGGTGTTAAATAGGAAATTTTTTAAGACAGTGTTAAATAAGGAACTCACTCATATAATTATGTTTTTTAGAGGGGGGGGGGCAGAAGTGGAAGGATGACAATACTGCATTACCCAACACATGTTATGAGTAACTTTAGTAGCAAAATCATCCCCGAAATATTCACCTTTGACGTTGTTCTCCTTAGAGTTAATTTCATTTGTACCGCTAAGTTTTAAATTTTGATAGGATTTACCATATTTAAGAGAAAATTCTCCATTTTACTCCACTTAATTTTTCGTAGTAACTCACAAAGGCATTCCATATACATACAGATGGCTACCAATAATGTTGAACTGATAATATATTACATATATTTTATCGGGCATGCAAGAACTATTTGCGTTGAAAATCGATCTATTTATTGGATTGGTTAGTTCAACTAAATTAATCGCCCAAAGAGTAATGGTTTTTGGCTGGGGTGAGCATGGGTACATACATGTACATATTGTGGATTAATATGTACATGTATGGATTAAGAGCATATATGGATTAAGAGCAACTAAATTAATCGTGCGAGCTGGGATTTTTGTCCCATATTGTGGAAAAGGAACTATTGGCGTTGAAAGTCTTCATGTACATTGGATGTTAAACCAATCAAGAACACCACAATTATCATCCTCCTAAGATTTTTCTTTTTCTTACGAAAGAGTGTCAACAACCCCAATCTCTGTACATCCATCCTTTAATCATTATCCTCTTAAGATAGCACATATCCTTTTGCCCCATCAACACTATTTCTACATTGTGCAACTTGCAACTTAGCATCCTTATAACTGTTCTGAGGATCCCTTGTGAAAGCAGGCGGTGCAGAGCTGGAAACATTCTTCTTGATTTTGTTCTTCTTATCATCCTTTTCTTTTCCCTTGGACCTAGAATCATCTCTAATCCAATTATTCCCTGTGGTATTGGCCTGCCCCACTTGCAGCACCTCCCTTTTGAAGAAGAAAAAACACATCAAATCAGCCTATTGTCAAACTGATGCATATTCGGTGTTAAAAAAAACCGATGCATATTCCCCATCAATCTCTTGTATGACCCCACATGAGAAACAACAACTTTTTCCTGAAATTGCCTTAAGTCTGTAACCATGCAATAGGTAGGATTACCTTAGAACCTACAATGGGCTTCCAGCGCATGTATGGATATAAACCTACACTCCTTCTTCGGTACAACCCTCCTAGACACATCAACGGTTCAGATCGTCTTATACCCCTTCATGTAAAAACTTAAAAAAGGGTAGGATGGTCATTCCCCATCACCCTCCCCCCAGCCCCGCTCCCGCGACGTACCCGCGCGCGAGGCGACGGCTTTTTTTTTACACTCACGCAAAGACGGCGTATTTTTGTACAGTGGGGCGACGGCTTTTTTTACACTCACGCAAGGACGGCGTATTTTTGTACAGTGGGGCGATGTACGTACGCGCCCGTCGGTGGTCAAACAGCGTCGGTGGTCAATCCGCGACGCGTCGCCCGCGGAAAACGCGTTGTGGCGCGTGGATAGCGGCCCCGCCGTCCCGTCCCGTCCCGTCCGTCCCCTCGACTGCCGCAATGCCGCCCTCGACTGCCGTCCCGCCGCCTGCCGCCCCGTCGTAACCCATGCGCATCAATGTCGTCGACCCACCCGCCCGTCGCCATTACTGCCCGTCCGCCCGCCGCCCCCGCCGTCTGCCCTATAAAAACCACCCCCGTTGTCACATCCACCTCTGAAAAGCTCGCCGGCGAGATGTCGTTCCACCGCGGCAGCAGCTCCGACACCGGCGGCGGCGACGGACCGAGTGCGTGGCCGTCGAGCCTGAGCACGCCGGACACAGAGGAGTTGTACCGGTTTGGGCTCCTCGTGCCGCCGGGTTGCCGTCTGCCGCACGACTGGAAGCTCGACAAGGACGGCTACCCGAGGCGCGGGCCCGGCGCCACTGCGGAGGAGAAGCGGACCGGCGGCCGCAACAACATCGCCAGCCGTCACGCGTTCTGGGACGGCAAAGACTACGCCGCCGTCATTCGCGCGTGCCGGCTCGCGGAGTCCGGCGGCACGGTAGACCTCGTCCCGCGCCCCCGTCCAGAAGCATGCGGCCGTCGGGCCCCTCCACCACCTGCGTCGGCGACCGACGATCCTGTAAGTGCATCTAGTGCCACCCCTAGTTGGTTTTGGAGTATTGACGACAAACCTAGTTGAGGGACTAATGTGTTTGTGAGAATTGCAGGATAACACAGGTAGAAGTCCCTCATTGATTCGGTTTTCCTACCAGAGATGACCCCTAAAAATGTATGAAGACATTGAAGTCAAAGGTGGTATATGAAGATATTCACATTGAAAACTATGACAAGAGAAGACACCACATGAAGCCTATGGAGCTCGAAGACTTAGATCTTTCGTAGTTCTTTTTCTTTTGTGTTGAGTCATAGGAACCACCGTACTGTTAAGTGGGGTCCAAGAGAACCAGTCAGACTGACTGAAGTAATGCCTAACCAAAAACCTATGTCTTCGAGTGAAGACTATGAGAGCGAATCTTGTCCAGAGTCAGACAAATCAGCTTTGCTTGTAGCCCAAGTAAAGTTGTCGTGTGAGTTTGAAATCTGGCCGTTGGAACACGTGTCGGTTCCTTAGTGACCGGGGTAATTTCAGACAAATCAGGTCGGGTTGCCAAGTGGCTATAAGTAGCCCACCCCCCACAACCATAAACGGTTGGCTGCTCAGATTGAGAGTACGGCTTTTGTCGTTTGAGAGCAACCCACCTCGAAGCCTTTGAGAGAGAATTCCTTGCGAGGATAAAGCCCTAACCACCCAGAGCCAGAGAGAATTGGGCATCACTTACATCTTCTTGTCTGTGTGATCTGAAGACTTATTACACTTGAGGACTGTGCATCCTCCAGCCGGTTAGGCGTCGCGTTCTGAGCATCCAAGAGACATTGTGGATTGCCGGTGAACGAAGTCTGTGAAGGTTTGAGAGTCTACCTTGAAGACTTACCAGAGTGATTGGGCGAGGTCTATGTGACCTTAGCTCAAGGGGATTACGGTGAGGACTGGGTGTCCTGAGCTGCGTGTTCAGGACTGGGTGTCCGGGACTGTGTGTCCTAAGGTTTAAATACCTAGCCGCCCCAACCAGACGTACAGTTGTCATAGCAACTGTAACTGGTCCAACAAATTATTGTCTTCAACGAGTCACTGGTTTCATCTTCCCTTCCCTTTACTTACTGTTGCTCCTTGTGAAGTCATTGTATGTTTGCACTATCTTTTGTCTTCACTGAGTGACTGCATGTTCTGTATGGCTTCATAATATCTTCCTATCTGATCCTTACTACATTACTGCTATTAAGTCATTGTGCTTTCACTTCATTGAATACTTGACTATGGCTTGCCTAGTGTAGTCTACCTTCCGCTGCATGGTAATAGGTTTATTTCTATCGTTTGTCTTCATAACTTCCACGTTTTGAAGACTTTCATAAAAATCGCCTATTCACCCCCCTCTAGTCGATATAACGCACTTTCAATTGGTATCAGAGCAAGGTGCTCCCTTGTTCTGTGTGATTCGGTTTAACCACCTGGAGTTTTAGCTATGTCGACTGCAGGGATAATAAAGTCTCCGTTGTGTGCCCCGTCTTCGATGGAACTGAATATCCCTACTGGAAGAATAAGATGCGCATGCATCTTGAAGCCATTGATGTCGACCTATGGTATGTCATCGAAAACGGCGTTCCCAAGGCTGGAGAAGGTGTCACTGTTGTTAACGTCAATAAATTTGTTCAACTGGACTTTACTGCCAAGAATATCATCTGTGGTCACCTGACCAAAGGACAGTATGGCCGTGTGAGTGCTTTGAAGACATCTAAGCTGGTCTGGGACTGGCTCTCCAAGGTCAATGAAGGCATCTCAACCCAGAGAGATCAGAGAATCAGTGTCCTTCGCAACCTCTTCAACCGCTTCAAGCGAAATGACAATGAGAATGTCCAGCACACTTTTGACCGACTCACTGACATCACAAATGAGCTTCAAGCCCTCGGCGCTACTGAGATCACCAAACATGAAGTCGTCAAGACACTACTGAGATCACTTGATATTTCGTTTGACATCCTAGCCCTGATGATTCAAGAATGTCCTAATTTCAAGACACTCGATCCATCTGACATGCTTGAGAGGCTCAACACACATGAGTTTCAGCTTTCTGAGAAAAGAGATATCTACGATCCAAACTATGGGCGAACTCGTGCCTTGAAGGCAAAAACTGTTTCCTCATCTGAAGAAGAATCTGACAGCAGTTCTGATGATCCTAAAGACATTGGACGAGCACTTGCTATGCTTGTGAAGAAGTTTCAAAAATTCACCAAGAAGAAAGGCTTCAGAAAGTCTTCCCGATCAAGCTCAAGGAATGATGAAGCTTCTGCTCACGACTACAAGAAGAAAACATGTCACAAGTGCAAGAAACCTGGCCACTTCATCTCTGAGTGTACACAGTGGGACAATGAGAACAAAAATAAGAAGAAGAGCAAGGAATATGACTCTGACGACAAGAAGAAGAAGAAATACTCAAAGTCTTCGTCCAAGTCTTCCTCAAAGTCTTCATCACACAAGAAGAGCTCATCTGGCAAGGCACGTGCATTTGTTGGCAAGGAAATGGACTCAGAGGAGGAGTCCGCTTCTGAGGAGGCGGAGGTGGAGTCTGAGGAGGAGTCTGATTCAGGCGTCGCAAGTCTGGCTACAGCATACGTTGCCAAGTCCATCTTCAATACTGAAGACAATGACCTCGTCACCGACACCGATGCAAATGACAAGGACTACTCCGCTTCTACCTATTGCTTCATGGCTCGTGGTGCCAAGGTAAACACACGCACTACTCACTATCAAACATCTAGTGACGATGACTCTGATTGTGATTCAAAACCCAGCTACAAAACACTTGCTAAAATTGCAACTGAACAGCAAAAAGCTATGGAACATATTCAAAAACTGTTAGACAGAAGCGATGATCTGTTAGGTGCTGAAATGACTCGATCTGAATCCTTAATTGAAGACATAAAAAATCTTCACGTTAAGTATCAGGAACTAGAAAGTCGTCATGAAACTCTCTCAACAACTCATGAAAAGCTTTCCTATGATTATCTTCAAAGGAAGCAAGATCTTGAGAAATTGAGAGCGGTTCATGAAGATCTTCAAAAGGAAAACAAGTCACTTCACTCCAAACAGATCAGTCCCGCTCAGGAAGGATTTGAACCACCATGTCTTAAATGCATTGAGCGTGATAATGCTACTTCTGTTGCTGAATGTTCTACTGCTACTACTGTTGCAATATCTTCAACTGTTGATGTGGTAACTAACCCCTCTGCTGAGGATACCACTGCTATTGCTGATGAGAATGCTAGGTTGAAGACATTGCTTGAAACAGGGATGTACAAAAGTCTTAAAGGGCATCAGACACTATGTGATGTCCTCAAAAAGCAGATTCTGAACCGAAACCCGAGGAAAGAGGGTGTTGGGTTCGTAAGGAAAATGAATGCTGATGGCTCTTACTGGAAACCTGAGCAGTACCCCAAAACCATGTGGGTTGCTGCAAAGGAACCTTCAGCAGACCCATCCAATCTATCTGGCTTCACCTGTGCTAACCCCATTATCATTGATGAATCCTTTGATGCAAACTATATACTGTTTAAGAATCAGAATGGTGAAGTGTTTGCCAGGTACATTGGTACTAACTACAGGAATGGACCGCCTATGAAGAAGATCTGGGTTCCGAAAAGGTGTCTGGAGAATCTTCCTATGAATGTCATCATGACACCTCACGTGAAGAAGACAAACCTCAGACCAAAGGCTTCATACGGTCCAAAGGCTTCATATAGACAGAGGACTCACCTGAGTCGCACTAACGCAAATGTTTTGCAGGGAAACCATACTCAGGCATATGAATATGAGAGCGGTTCATCAAACTGCCATGTTCATAAGACCAAGAACTATTCTGCTTATTCTTATGAGTACTATTGTCCGCCTGCAAGACTGTTTGCTAGGGCTCCAAAGCCAAAATTCTCAGATGCTGCACTTAGACTTATTGTTTCTCAGCCACCCTTGAAGATGTGGGTGGCTAAGAAAGCTTAACTCTCTTTTGCAGGGAAAGGTCTCCAGCAGAAAACCAAAATCGTCTGACGCCATTGCTGGGGACCTTAAACATCTTGTAGGGCGCAAGATCAAATGCCCGAATGGTCTTACTATGTACTTCGTTCCTGAATCGCTTGCTACTCTCCCTATTAGTCCTAATCTGGATCTAAGCTTTCATAACCCATTGGTTCGTCAAATGTTTTTGCTTCACAATGCTCTTGGTGAAGCCTATCCCCCTAACTGCACTGTAGGGTACGACACCAGCGTCTTCAGAATGGATTATTGATAGTGGGTGTACAAATCACATGACTGGCAAAAGAAGTCTTCTTATGGACTCAACCTTACGTCCATCCGACAAGAGCCACCTGCTGACACTGGTAAAAGTAAGGTATTGGGTCTAGGTAGCGTTGCAATCTCAAGGGATCAACACGTGGACAAAGTCATGTTTGTTGAATCCCTTGGCTTCAACTTAATGTCTGTCTCAATACTTTGCAATTTGAACATGATCGTAATATTTGGAAAATATCGTTGCCTTGTACTAATGGAATCTGACAAGTCTCTAGTGTTTGAAGGGTATCGAAAAGATTATCTGTACGTAGTAGATTTCTCAGCAGGACCATAGCTTGCCATATGTCTTCTAGCAAAAGCTTCAGAATGCTGGCTCTGGCATCGGAGGCTTGGGCATGCTGGCATGAGGAACCTCCACACCCTTGCGAAGAAGAAGCATGTCATAGACATCGAGGGCGTCAAGTTTAAGAAAGACCACTTATGCGGTGCTTGTGAAGCAGGGAAGATGACGAGGGCCAAACATCCTTCGAAGACAATCATGACCACTACTCGACCCTTCGAACTGCTTCACATGGATCTTTTCGGTCCCACTCATTACTCAACTCTTACTACTACTGCATGCCTCTATGGCTTCATTATTGTTGATGATTACTCTAGATACACTTGGGTGCACATAATCCTTTACAAGACTGAAGTGCAGGATGTCTTCAGATGCTTCGCCAATCGAGCTATGAACAATTATGGCGCCAAGATAAAGCACATCAGAAGTGACAATGGCACTGAATTCAAGAACACTGGCCTTGATACATATCTTGATACCTTGGGCATCACACATGAATTCTCAGCCCCGTACATGCCACAGCAGAATGGCGTCGTCGAACGCAAGAACAGAACACTCATTGAGATGGCCAGAACGATGCTAGATGAATACAAGACCCCAAGAAAATTCTGGCCTGAAGCCATTGATACTGCATGCCATACAATCAATCGTGTTTATCTTCACAAGCTTCTGAACAAGACATCTTATGAGCTCCTTACTGGCAAGAAGTCAAATGTCAGTTACTTCAGAGTATTTGGCGCAAGGTGCTGGATCAAGGACCCACATCACACCTCAAAGTTTGCACCAAAAGCACATGAGGGTTTTATGCTTGGATATGGAAAGGATTCGCACTCCTACAGAGTCTTCAATCTCTTTCATTACAAAGTGGTTGAAACAGTGGATGTGCGGTTCGATGAGACCAATGGTTCACAAAGAGAGCAACTGGCAAATGTGCTAGATGAAGTTCCATCCAGTGAATCAATCAAGCTAATGGGAACTAGAGAAATTATACCTTCTGAAGCTCATCCTGAAGAAGAACTTATCATCTCAGCACCTGATCAACATGAAGACAATGCTCAGCCTGAAGACATTCCTTCTAACAACGACCATGATCAGCAAGAGCAAAGTCTTCGCCCTGTACATCCTCGCGTTGCCAATGAAGTGCAGATTGAAAGAATAATTGATAGCATCAATGCACCCGGTCCACTCACTCGTTCAAGGGCAACTTAGCTAGCAAATTTCTGTGGGCACTTCACATTCGTCTCAATAACAGAACCCAAGAAAGTTGAAGAAGCCTTCATGGAACCTGAATGGATTCAAGCTATGCAAGAAGAGCTTCAACAGTTTGAGCTGAATAATGTATGGGAACTAGTTAAGCGTCATGATCCACGGAAGCACAATATAATAGGCACCAAATGGATATACCGCAACAAGCAAGATGAGCATGGTCAAGTTGTCAGAAACAAAGCTCGTCTCGTTGCTCAAGGATATACTCAAGTGGAAGGCATTGACTTCGATGAAACATTTGCTCCTGTGGCTAGACTTGAAGTCATACGCATACTGCTGGCCTATGCAAATCATCACAACATACTTCTATATCAAATGGATGTGAAGAGTGATTTTCTCAATGGCAAGGTTGAAGAAGAAGTGTATGTTGCACAACCGCCTGGCTTTGAAGATTCAAAACATCCTGACATGGTATACAAGCTCAACAAGGCACTGTATGGCCTCAAACAAGCCCCTCGGGCCTGGTATGACACACTCAAATACTTCCTGAAGAGCAAAGGCTTCATACCTGGTTCCCTAGACCCCACTCTCTTCACGAAGACATATGATGGTGAACTGTTTGTGTGCCAAATATATGTGGATGACATTATCTTCGGCTGCACCAATCAGAAGTACAGTGAAGAGTTTGGATATATGATGCAAGAGCAATATCAGATGTCCATGATGGGAGAGCTGAAGTTCTTCCTTGGTCTTCAAATACGACAACAACGCAACGGCATCTTCATATCTCAAGAGAAGTATCTCAAAGATTGCCTGAAGAAGTTCGGTATCCAAGACTGCAAAGGCTTCACAACACCAATACCAGCCAAACATCATCTGGGTCCCGACGACAATGGTAAAGAGTTCGATCAAAAGGTATATCGCTCCATGATTGGTTCTTTACTTTATCTATGTGCATCTATGCTAGATATTATGCTTAGTGTTTGCATGTGTGCTCGATTTCAAGCGGCACCAAAGGAGTCGCATCACTTAGCTGTGAAGCGAATTCTTCGATATTTGGCTCACACCCCAACTCTAGGATTATGGTATCCAAAGGGCTCAGAGTTTGATCTGGTTGGATTCTCGGATGCTGATTATGCTGGTGACAAAGTTGATCGCAAGTCTACATCAGGCACATGTCACTTTCTGGGACGATCACTTGTATGTTGGTCTTCAAAGAAGCAGAACTGTGTATCTCTCTCCACTGCTGAATCTGAATACATTGCTGCTGGATCTTGCTGCGCTCAGCTTCTGTGGATGAAGCAAACACTCAAGGACTATGGCATTCATCTGAAGCAAGTGCCACTTTATTGCGACAACAAAGCGCCATCAAGATCGCCAACAACCCAGTTCAGCACTCGAAGACAAAGCACATTGAAATTTGTCATCACTTTCTCAGAGATCATGTTGTGAAGGAAGATATTGATATCATACATGTCAACACTGAAGAGCAATTGGCAGATATCTTCACCAAGCCCTTGGATGAGAAGAGATTTTGCAAGTTACGGTGTGAGCAAAATATCCTGGAATCCACAAATGTCCTGTGATCAGGCACACATCCTAACCCTTATGCATATTGATGACTTAGATGTGCAACACATGAAGGAAAGTATATCTTCAATCAATGAAGACATACATTCTAAGTGTGAATACATTAATGTGGAATTTGACTTCGGAGCGCCACGATAATTGTGCACCGTGTCTGGGTCTAATACTTCCTATACGGTGGGTAACGCCACCACCAAATGTTCTATTTTGAAGTGTTTCACTCATGACGTTACCTTGCATTGTCTTCACATTTGGTTTGGCTTCGATCTCAACATATCCTCATGATTATCTTCACTATGTTGATTATATATATATATATATATATATATATATATATATATATATATATATATATTAGTGTTCTGTCCTCTACAGCATTCACTTATAGCTATGTCTTCATTGTTGAATCTTTTGAACTAAGTGAATGTGATCGGACCCTAACCTCTCTATGCTTTCTATCTCAAATTATATCTCTCCAAATCATATGCATTCTATTGAAACTGTCGAATGTCTTCTCTGCGTCCTTGTCAGCAGAAGATACAGAGACAACCATTAAGTCCGTTTTCAATGATCATTCCTCCACATGAAGTAGGAACGACCACCTGACAATCAAGGCATGCGTAGGACGTGGAACAAACCCCAAAATTTTGCATAATGGCCACGTGTTTCTCAGATGCGAATCGCCAGGGGCACCTGTGTAATAGCGCAGTGCCGCCCATGTACCTATAAATACACACTTCACAGCGGTCATTATCTCTTCTTCCACTCTCGCACGAACCCTAGCGCCACCGCTAGCCCTCGATGACGCCGGCGACGAAGCGCTTCGTTGCCGCAACCTCTCCGACGCCGTCTTCACGCCGACCACGAACATCGTCCTCTCCGCCGTCGCCGTAGGTGTCCTCCGTCGCCAAGTTAGGGCACGGAAGATCGAACTGCTCGGCCTCATCTTCCACTTCGTCTAGCAGTTCTTAGTGTGGTAAATAAAACTTCCTTTTTACAGCACCATTGATCCTATGGATTTGTCACTTTCTACCACAAGCAGTTTCTATTCACACAAGTTAGATCTCTCTCATACTACATCTCATAACATGCCTAGTATATTCACTTATGCTTCACAAAGTAGTTAGATTCCTCACTTGTACTGATCTGTGCATTCATACAAATCTGGAACCAACTCCTTATCTATGAGTGAATGTCTTCACAAATGAGGTCAATGTCTTCTAAACTGATTTATCTTCAAAATCTTCTGAGAATGCATATGACCTCTTCCCCTTCCCTCGCACCTTAATGTTGTCACAGGTACATGTCCGTGGGAGAATCCTTTGGTTCTCATAGTCTGCATTCATTTGCAGAATTCTTACAGCATCACATTAATTCTCCCGAAGCCAGTTCCTGTTGGTCCAGCAAGCGAAAACCTTTGAAGCCTTTGAACATGTTGAAGCCTTTCAAGTTAAAGTTTATGGCTTCAGAGAAAGCAGCAAGGAAGGGTGGCAGAAAGCGTCGTGGAGAAACATCCAGAGATCTGCCAGATGAACTTTCAGAACTGTACAAGACAGATCCTGAAGAGGATTACAATCAGCGCAAGACCCGAATCCAATGGATTCGAATATATTGGGCAGAACAATGGTTCAAATACCGATTTGTAACCCAAGAATATGCTGAGAAAAATGCCATCAAGAGACCGTGGGGAGACATCCAATACAAGAATCTTCTACCCAGGTCCAGAGATGAAGCCATTTCTCAAGGCTTCTATCCCTACATGGTCCGTGGGCCACAGCCAGCTGATGCACACCCATCGTCACTACTATGGTGTCATGATGACAATCTGTTCAAGCGCAACTTCCAGTTTGCCCAGAACTCAGCGAAGCAGAACAAGAAGACTTTTGGGTTAGACTTCAACCCTAGTCCCTCAGCACCAAGGGCAGATGGCACACGAGATGCAGAACCCAATGTCATCGGTCCTTTCTCCAGCCTTGAAGGCCTCATCACCCGCATCTTAGTTCAAGGGACTGCAGTGAATGAGCCTGCAGCTGACGCTGAATCAGAAGAAGCTCCTGTGGTACCAAAGACAAAGAAGATGAAGAAGCCTAAAGCTTCAAAGCCTGTCCCCTCACCAAAAATCTCAAGGGCGAAGCCACTGGCAACTGCACCTCCTGAAGACAGTGTGCAGTCCAAAGACTTATCTCGCATCTCCAAGCCCCAGAAAGTCAAGATGCCTTTGTCTCACACCGGACAAGAGCTAACTGCTGCTGCCATTCTACGCAATGACGGCATTGATCTGTCAAGTGATGAAGATCTAGCAGATGACGCTCTTGAGCAACTCATCAAGAGCAAAGAAGAAGCAGAAATCTTCAATGATCTGCCTCTCTTTGATGTGGCCATCATCCACAACTTCATTGACGAGTGGTTTGACACGCCAAACATCAGCTTTGAAGATCTGCAGCTACCAATTGGCCTCAGTGTCGCCTTCCAAGGCGCCATTGCTTCAGAACTCGCTATTGCCCAGCGCATTGTTGAACTGAAGCAAAAGATTGACTATGAAAAGGCTCAGTTCAAGAAGCATATGGCCAAGCTCAGCGTGCAGGAAGTGAAGAACTTCAAGAGTATGATGCATGAGCTCAAGGAAGCCTTTGTAAAGAAACGTGCAGAAGCTCAGGGTTCGCGTGAGCGCATGAAAACTCTGGCTGACAGATGTGTGCAAGCCTATAATGAGGCTGAGAAGCGCAAGGCCCTTGGGCGTCCTGGCATCGACCCCAGGATGGCCGCAAAAAAGAAGAAGAAGCCTGCTACGGCTGAACCTGGCGCACCAAGGCAGGAAGCAGTTCCTATTGTCTTCCCAACTAAAATGACTGGCTCGAAGCCAAAAAGCCGGTCAACAGCTTTAGAGCTCAAGAAGACAAGGACTGCTGAGGCTGAAGCTAGGAAGAAGAAACATTCTGAAGCCTCTCCAACTGCCCCCTCCAAGAAGAAGAGGAAGACCAAGAAAGATCGGGCAGCTCCCACAAAGCCCTTGATAGTTGAACCCATTTCTATGGTCTATCCTGAAGCTGAACGCCATGAACGCCAACTGACTATCCATGAGCCTGCTTCCACAGAGGCTCATGAAGCTGAAGACTTTCCAGCAGCTGATCCCATCGCTGCTGAAGACATTGGTCAACATGACAATGTAGAAGATGGTGCAGTCCTTCCTCAGAACAGCGAACTCATCAGCATTGGTCGTCCACTGACGCCAATTGCACAGGATGCTTCATGGGCAGATCGCCCACAAGAGGAAGAAGACTATGAGGCCCAACCCACTCCAACTCCACAGGCATCACCCGTGTTGCGCAGGCTTCGCAAAGGTCCAAGGCCTCAAGTCTCTGCTGAAGACAATCCGGCTGCATCAGCCGCGGAAGATGAAGTCCCACAAGTTGCCACTCCACTATCCCACCAAGAAGCAGTTCTCAAGGAGAACGTGCTTGAAAATCTTGCGGCTGCCACAACCACCAATGAAGCTAATGTGCAGCCCTCCCCAACGGAAAAAGAAGACAGCTAAGCCACTGATCCCGTCACTTATGTTCCTGAGTCTACTGCCGGTCCACAGTTCGACTATCATGTTGAGCACATGCCTCAGGTACAGAAGCCAATCCCAAGATTGCCAAGGTTCCCAGGTCCTGCATCAGCACCTGGCTCCTTCAATATCAATGGCTTCAGGGCAGACAACACATTCTTCGATAGCTCCAGGAACCCCTACTCAAGGGAAAGGATATCATCTGATCGGTTCTGGAGCTATCCTCAGCGAAGCTATTACTCATGCATTCTTTACAACCAAGGTCGCATCTTCCCACACAAGCGCCTTGACATTGAAGCCATAGCTGGTCTGCCTTGTCTGGACGAAGCTTTGGATTGCTTCAAGGAAGTTGGACTGCTGCCGTTCGTTACTGACCAAGAGCATTGGAATGAAGAGCTGCTGCTCCAATTCGATGCCACACTTCACATCCGCGGGTACAGCAGAGATCGAAGACTTGGGTCCTGGAGTGGATGATCGGAAATGTTTATCACGAAGCCAATGCATTTGACATCATTGAACTCACTGGTTTGCCCACTCCTGGCGATCTCTACGAGCATAGCTGTCAGCTGCATAGTGAAGCTATTGAGAGCATCTTTAAGAGGACGGAACCTGATATGAGTTAGATGCTCAACATGATGAAGCCATTGCCCCAAGATGCTGCTTATCCAACAGAGTTCTTCGTTGAAGACCTTGAGTATCTGCCACGAACCATCTATCACATCACCAGGCGAACTCTCTGGCCCATCAAAGGGCACTCTCCAAATGCCAAGCTTGAGGGTGCAATGAAGACTTTGGTCTTCTATATTCTTCATGGAAAATGCTTTAATGCACATGACTTATTCATCCGCCAACTTGCTGCATCGGGCTCTGATCTGTTTGGCTTGAAGTTCTACGCCCCATGGGTAATGTGGCTAATTAAACTTCACTCCGATATCTCATATCAACCATCTGCTCGCAATCATAGGATTTTTCTGCCTGATGTGGATATCTCTACTGAAGCCATCTATCCTGAGCCTGCAAAGGAACCTCTAAGTCTTCAGAATGCAGAGCATCAGAGTTTCTCACAGAACATTTAAGGAGTTGAAGCAGTCACTCGGGTGTATCCTTTGGCTGGCACTACACGTGCACCACACCCTGCGTCTACTGAAGCCACTGATAGTACAACTGCTCCAAGACCCAAGAAGCGCACTCGTGTTCTCAACGACCGAGAGCTTCTTGTGGCTCTTCATCAGAAACAGGATAGGCATCATGACTGGCTAAAGCGTCAGATGAAAAGCCTCTTGGTGGAAGTTAATCGCATTCGCAATCTTGCCACCAAGAATGCTTTCGTTGCCCATGAAACATGTCGCCGTACATGGAAAGGGCTAATGATGATGTGTTCTGAAGATGATCTCCAAGAGGATGGCTTCACTGAGCGATTCAAGTTTGACTCCACACCTCCTCGAAGAGCTGTGCTGCTAGGAACTCCACCCCTTGAAGACTCTGAGTTCTCTTCATCTGCTGCAACAGTGACTGCCAGAGTTATCGAGGATGAAGATGATGCTACTTCACCACCACCTCCTTCAGCACGCGTCAACTCTGCTCCAAGCTCTTCAGCACCGCCAAACACCACCAACGACCCTACTACTTCACCTACTCCGCATGGGAACGAGTAGATGCTCTATGTCTTCAAACCTTTTTGGTCCTTACTGACAAAAGGGGGAGAAGCATATGAGGTTGATAGTCTTCAAGCGGGTCCATATGGGCGGGTGCTTTATATTTTGCTTCGTGCTTACAACTCTCGTTTTGCTACATTTGGTTCTTTGAGTTGTAACACTTAAACTCGATGGTCGTCTGCTACTTATCTGCCACTTTGTTTTGCGATGATAAATTCCGCATGTGCGACGATAAATTCCGCACTTAGATCATTCTGCAGACGTCCATTTTCCATTATGCATGTCATTATCTTCATATACTTTCACATGCATAGTGGATTGTCATCATAAGTTGAAGTGGATCTCCACAAGTACAACCTGCCATGTGCATTTGCATTCCAAAAGCAAATTACCTATATGCACATCTTCAGGGGGAGCCCTTGCAACTTATGAAGACAATTCCTTATCCTTTACAATTTCACAGATTATATTCCCCGTTGAAAACTTCAACTAGTTTGTCATCAATCACCAAAAAGGAGGAGATTGTAAGTGCATCTAGTGCCACCCCTAGTTGGTTTTGGAGTATTGACGACAAACCTAGTTGAGGGACTAATGTGTTTGTGAGAATTGCAGGATAACACAGGTAGAAGTCCCTCATTGATTTGGTTTTCCTACCAGAGATGACCCCTAAAAATGTATGAAGACATTGAAGTCAAAGGTGGTATATGAAGATATTCACATTGAAGACTATGACAAGAGAAGACACCACATGAAGCCTATGGAGCTCAAAGACTTAGATCTTTCATAGTTCTTTTTCTTTTGTGTTGAGTCATAGGAACCACCGTACTGTAAGTGGGGTCCAAGAGAACCAGTCAGACTGACTGAAGTGATGCCTAAGCAAAAACCTATGTCTTCGAGTGAAGACTATGAGAGCGAATCTTGTCCAGAGTCGGACAAGTCAGCTTTGCTTGTAGCCCAAGTAAAGTTGCCGTGTGAGTTTGAAATCTGACCGTTGGAACACGTGTCAGTTCCTTAGTGACCCAGGGTCATTTCGGACAAATCAGGTCGGGTTGCCAAGTGGCTATAAATAGCCCACCCCCCACAACCATAAACGGTTGGCTGCTCAGATTGAGAGTGCGGCTTTTGTCGTTTGAGAGCAATCCACCTCGAAGCCTTTGAGAGAATTCCTTGCGAGGATAAAGCCCTAACCACCCAGAGCCAGAGAGAATTGGGCATCACTTAAGTCTTCTTGTCTGTGTGATCTGAAGACTTATTACACTTGAGGACTGTGCATCCTCCAGCCGGTTAGGCGTCGCGTTCTGAGCATCCAAGAGACATTGTGGATTGCTGGTGAACGAAGTCTGTGAAGGTTTGGGAGTCTACCTTGAAGAATTACCATAGTGATTGGGCGAGGTCTGTGTGACCTTAGCTCAAGGGGATTGCGGTGAGGACTGGGTGTCCTGAGCTGTGTGTTCAGGACTGGGTGTCCGGGACTGTGTGTCCTAAGGTTTAAATACCTAGCCGCCCCAACCAGACGTACAGTTGTCACAGCAACTGGAACTGGTCCAACAAATCATTGTCTTCAACGAGTCACTGGTTTCATCTTCCCTTCCCTTTACTTACTGTTGCTCCTTGTGAAGTCATTGTATGTTTGCACTATCTTTTGTCTTCACTGAGTGACTGCATGTTCTGTATGGCTTCATAATATCTTCCTACCTGATCCTTACTACATTGCTGCTATTAAATCATTGTGTTTTCACTTCATTGAATACTTGACTATGGCTTGCCTAGTGTAGTCTACCTTCCGCTGCATGGTAATAGGTTTATTTCTATCGTTTGTCTTCATAACTTCCACGTTTTGAAGACTTTCATAAAAATCGCCTATTCACCCCCCCTCTAGTCGATATAACGCACTTTCAGATCCCCCTGCCCCGCCGGAGGTGGAACTGCCGCCGGAGCAGTTGGTTCTTCGGGAGGACGGCGATCCCGATGATACGCCGGGTTACCTCGTCGCCCTGCGGGCGTCGGTGGCTGCAGCGGCGGCTGCAGAGGCGGCGGCGACTGCGAGGGAGGCCGCCGAGCAGGTGGCAACGATCCAGGCGGCGGCGGCGATTCCGCCGGTGGTCCCGCGGGCGGAGGCGGAGGCGGCAGAGTCGTCGGACGAAGACGACATCGACTGGGAGCGGCTAGCCCTGGTCAGCGACGACGACGACGACGGCGGCGGCGGTGACGGTGCGGTCATCAATCTGCTGGGTAGCGACGAGGAGGAGGAGTAGTTGTTTTTTTTTAATGTTCTAAGTATGAACTATGAATCGTTTATGTTCGGATGAACTCGTTTCATTTCCATAGTGTTTAATGGACTATGTAAAATATATCTATGTTCAATCAAGTTTGTTCGAATGTTGTTTTAATTTGTCTTCAAAGTTTGTTCAAAAAATTAGCAAAATATTGAACGCTTATTTTGATAAAAATTTGAAAATTTTCCGACCCATTCATAAAAATGTTCACAATATATTTAAAAAAATTCCATCGAATATACATAGCACAAAATAAGGTATGCAATTATCTAAAAATTGTAGCAAAAAAATCGTGAAAACAAATAAAATATAAAAGAGAACTGAATAAAAAGTCAAAAGTGTTTCTAAATGTTTATAAAGTGTTTTAGAAATGTTCAGATGTTGTTAAAATATGTGCATATAGTAAAGCCCGGTGGATGAAAAAAATGAAAACTAAGAAATAAAAAATTTAACAAATTAAAAAATAATCAAAAAGGTGAGATATTTTAATTCATTAATTAACATTTTCTGAAATAATTTTAAATTCATTAACATTTATGAATCTGAGAATTTTTAAATTCATTAACATTATCTGAAATAGTTTTAAATTCATTAACATTTATGAATTTTTTGGAAACGCGAGACGTGACAAAATTTTAGGGGTTTTCGGCCCGGAAAATCGTAGAAAATCCATACGGACTCGAAACGTGGCAAATTTTTGCGTGCGTGCCCTGCATGGTCACTGTGGCCCATGAAAAAAAATTGGGCATGTTTGGCGGATGCGAAGCGGAGACATGCGACCGAGGGTCCCCTCCGGCCATACCGCAACCACCCCCTTCCACAGCAAGTACCTGAGCGGTTTCACGGAATGCACCCAACTTTTGGCAGCGCGTGTGGGGCCCCACCCGGGCACCCCACGGCCAAAATGAACGAAATCCGACAACGAACGCAAGTTGCGTCACGTCCGG
>NC_041388.1:702293614-702311711 GCF_002162155.2 Triticum dicoccoides | reverse complement strand
CCTGCATGGTCACTGTGGCCCGTGAAAAAAAATTGGGCACGTTTGGCGGATGCGAAGCGGAGACGTGCGACCGAGGGTCCCCTCCGGCCATACCGCAACCACCCCCTTCCACAGCAAGTACCTGAGCGATTTCACGGAATGCACCCAACTTTTGGCAGCGCGTGTGGGGCCCCACCCGGACACCCCACGGCCAAAATGAACAAAATCCGACAACGAACGCAAGTTGCGTCACGTCCGGGCAGTATTTTAGGGGTTTTCGGCCCGGAAAATCGTAGAAAATCCATACGGACTCAAAACGCAGCAAATTTTTGCGTGTGTGTCCTGCATGTCACTATGGCCCGTGAAAAAAAAATTGGGCACAAAACATGTTTGTTTTTCGTGCAAAGTTTATAAAAAATACACTAAATGACAAAATTATACAAATAAATAAATAAATACATATTCAATATTGTAGACTGGCCGTCACCCACTTAATAATCGCAGCGGGCCCGACGCAGCAAAATATCTACCCAATATCTGCACGAGCCGTCGCTATCCAAGGGAATATTCCCGACAAACGCGCACGTCGCCCAATCACGTCGCGCATGCCTTTTTTGCGTCGTACGTGCCGACGATGCGCCCGATCTGATCCCCGTCGCCCGCCGCCCACACTGTCGTTCCCCGCCCAACAGCGTCGCGCCGCCGTCAGCCCGCACTAGTCGACATCACCACCCGCCATCAGTGACGGTCGTCAACGCCCGCCGTCAACGCCCGTCGTCACCCAGGAATAGTCGACGTCACCACCCTTCGTCAGCGCCGGTCGTCAGCGGCCGATGTCACCACTCGCCGTCAGTGCCGGTTGTGAACACGCCGTCAGACGCCGCCGTCAGCCGCTGTGATCGCCGTCGCCCGCTGTAGTCGCCTTCGGGCAGGTATATATTTTAAAATTTTCAACATTATATAACACATTAGCTACGTGCAACGTCACATAGATATTTTTATATGCAGTATGGACATCAATGGTGTGATTGCATGTTCTGTAGAAAAATGGGTTACTCTTGTTAATAAATTAACATCAAGTCAGCGATTTACGTTTTACGAAACAGAGATGGAGGGCATGTTACGAATACCTTCGGTCAAGATGCGTGATAATTTGCTTGCGCTTATGATTCAAGATTACAATCCTAGTAGTAAAAAATTCATGGTGCAAGAGGCAGCCGAAAAAAAAGGGTTGATTTCATTGAGGTCTGATGATGTGTTTGCTATATTTGGTTTGAAGAATGAAGGAGTTGATGTTTCTAGTTTTTTGAGTATGGACCAAGGCAAAGCAATAAAAAAATTACAGCTAGTTTTGTTAACAAGAAGAATGGTAAAATATTGATTGATGATCTTATTGAGAAGATTGTGAGAAATTAAAACGCGGACGATGAATTTGTTC
The DNA here is from genome assembly GCF_002162155.2 of Triticum dicoccoides. NCBI lineage: Eukaryota > Viridiplantae > Streptophyta > Magnoliopsida > Poales > Poaceae > Triticum > Triticum dicoccoides. Next base: position 702,310,294 of record NC_041388.1, on the reverse strand, counting down.
GGATGGCGTTTCTCGTCCTGTTAGGGACTATAATTGCACCAGTGTCTGATGAGTACATTCCGAAGAATTATTATGCACTAGTGCAAGATGTCAGGCAGATAAAAAAGTTCAACTGGAACGCATTCACTTTGCGGTTTTGTTTGTCGGAGATTGGTATGGTATTGCAGCCCGGTCGTGTTAGGGAATGGCCACGTGGCAACCTAGCACTTCTGTAGGTATGATTTATTTTTTAAATTGAATAGTTGTATTATGTAATAATAGTGTAACACATGCTAAATGGTTGTGTGTTTGTTTTGCAGTATCTATATTGGGAGAAGGTGCAGCCAAGCACCGGTCCAAAGTATGATCCTTTAGCATTGTTGAGCCCCTTGATGAGGAATTGGACAGAAGCGGCAGCGGAGAAAAGAGACAAGTACGACTTTCAAAATGGTCGTGGTGTTGGAATGGTAATACGTTAAATATTTATTTTTCCATTTAAAGTCTGCAATTAATTATTAATTAAATATGATTGTATGATTCTTTATGTTGTAGATCGATGACACCATTACTGAAGAGTACCGCTTAAACAAAATAAGAATGGAACAGGCTGAAAAGAACAAGAAATCCAGTACGAGAAAGTCTAACATTACTGGAAGGAGAACAGGCGTGAGTACATCTGAGGCTTCAGCTACCCAGAACCCTATTATGGATTGGATTTTGACTGAGCTGAAGCACATTCGTAAGGATATGCTTCATATGCCGGAGCTATGAGCACAGGTACAAGTTTTTTGATTTTGCCGTTCACAATGGTTTTCAATGTGTCACATACCTAATTACAACTAATTTTTAATCATAGAGGGTCATAGGGAAATTGAACAAAAGCGATGTATTTTACAAAGCCGGTGATAGTGAAAAAGAAGAAGAGAATGAGTATGGTGAAAATAGTGAAAGTAGAAACTATGGTGGAAAACCTTGTAAGCAATTTGTATATAATCCTGACGTGGACAATTTCGAAACACCGGGAAAAAAGAATGTGCAAGAGGATGATGAAGATGATATTAATGATTCTGAAGAGAAGACACCTTATTATTGCACATCTGAATATTTCGATAGTTTCAAGGGTGATGAAGAAGATCCTATCGAAGTTCCTGAGGTATCTGATGAGAAATCCGTTACATCTTTAGGAACAGATGAAATCGCATCACGTGGATCGGTAGATTGTATTGGAGAAGATGAGGTAGAGGAGAAGGGTGTAGGGAAACGGAAGCGGAGACGATCAAACCTTATAAAGTCTCCTTATATTCCCGTTATACCTACAAAGCGTGCAAAGTGTTCAGCAAAAGCAAGTGAGTTTTATCATATTATTTTCAAGCTGAAATTACTACTTATCATTGAATTATTAACATATTACCGTCATGTATTGCAGAACTATTCAAGAAAGAAGTCTTTGAAGAAGAATACGATGTGATTAAAGCTAGTATTAAGTTTGTTCGTGCTTATCAGCGGTCAGCAAAACATAGAAAGAAGGAAATATTCAATGATGGCATGCGCGAAGGTCTGAGTGCAGAGAGGGCTTGTAAGATTCTTGATCATCAATGGCTAACCGGTGATGTAAGTTATTGTTCTGTTTTCTATTAGCATTCAATGCAAATTGGAAATGTTATACATCATTTAAATTATTTTCAGGTTATCAATACTTATTCGTCGTATCTGTTGGGAGTTGTTGGTGAAGATCGTCATATAATGCCGACCTGGCTAGTCAATTGGTTACTTGAATTTAGACCGGACACCCAGGGAGGAAAAAATGACAACGAAGTTGTGGCGAAGAAGAATGGACCTTGAATAGATGCACCGATGAGTATTTTAAAAAAGATAAGGTAAGTTCAACTGCCTTAAAGTATGCATATATGGGATACAAATAATAAGATAGTATATGTTGATTGCATCATATTTTCGTTGTGATGCAGCTTTATATTCCTCTTAATAAGGGAAATACCCACTGGGTTTCGGTTGTCATGCATCGCCCGAAGGAAGAGTTCCAGGTTCTTGATTCTTTGATGGGACCTGAACTTGACAGTGAAATTACAGAAAAATTTGAGGAGCTGGTATGGCATAAATTTACATGAGCATATTGAAATTATCATTTAGTAACTGAACTATGTTAAATTATTTTCGTGCTATTATGTATATGAACAGAAAAATCAACTTGGATATGACATACGTGATGCGAATGCGAGCGGTGCTGTGAATTTTCCGGATGTGTCTACCTGGCCTATCAAAACGTATAACATCCCACAACAAGAAGACGGGTGAGTAAATACTTTCATATTGTTTTAATATCTTACCTCAAATGCGAGCTTATAAACTGTTGTTTGTACGAACCAGCAATTCATGTGGAATATTTGTTCTTCGATGCTTTCAATATTGGAAATGTGAAAAATGGACAAGCCATTTTTCTCAGGTCTGGCTTTTTTTCAAATGCTTATATTCAATTAAATTCATTATGTAATACTATTTGAATTGTACTAATATGAAGTTCTAACAGGGGTCAATTGATAAATCGAGGGACTTAATGATTGCGCAGCTTATTTTTTCGGAGAGAAATACGCTCAACGATGTGAAGGACAAAGTTACCCGGCTTGTAAAGAAAAAATAAAAGTGCCAAAAATTTTGTAGAAGAAAATTTTGTAGTCTCAAATAATGTTTACATTTCTTTCGACTATCATGTCTTGTGATGAAGAAGACACTACTATTTTGAATATTTAAGTCGAGAATGACATTTGGATTATTATGTTGTCTTCATGCCGTTGTCTTTACATTTGAAATCTTCATATTTATAGTTGTGCAGTCGTCAAGTTGTTTCCTGTACTGTTGAATGTTAAAAAAATGTACATGTATTTATTATGCACTTTAAAGCACTGTCGTCGTCGCTTATTATAACACCGACGTTCTTAATTTCCTTTTCTATAAAAAAAATTGCCGACAAGTGCGTCGGACAGTCTGACGTCAGACAGGACCGACGGCACTGTCCAACAAGGCAGCGTCGAACGACGGGTAGCATAACTAATCAAAGACCCTCGACTGCAAGTGCGCCGCCAGGTATAAAAGCTGGTCGTCGCGCGCTCCGTCGGGCGAGGTGGGACTAAAACTTAGCTATCGCAGCCGCCGTGCCTGCAGCGACGTGCGTGACCACGTGGGCCGGCCCAATATCATTGTTTCCGCCCACGGCGCGACGACGGCCCAAGTAGCACGCGGCGCGACGACGGCCCAAGTTCTACGTGGGGCGACTTGGGATGTTTAGTCCCACCTCGGCCGACGGAGCGCGCGACGACCGGCTTATATACCCGGCGGCACATAGGCTATCGAACTCCTTTCGTTGCCTTGTACTGCTGCCGCCGTCCGACTCTGCCATGTGGGATAGTGCCGTCGGCCGACGCTGCCACTGTGGGACAGTGCCGCCGGCGCACTTGTCGGGTGTTTTTTTTAAATGACGGCGTTCTAAGCAACGGTGACCGTGCAATGCAGAAAATATACAGTAAACAGCGACGGCCGTACTATGCAAAAATGAGCACGTCAAAATAAACAACAGCGACTTGCACAAAATTAACAGTAAAAATTAACACATCAAAATAAACAAAGTAAAACTCCTTCTTGCATTACATAGTCTGTCATCAAAACAAAATAGTCTGACATCAACAAAGTAAAATAAGTTCATATAACATATTATAACAATTATTAAAGATCAAATGTATAGAACATTAAAAAACTGTCTTTAATGAAAGGGTGGAACGATCTTCCATAGCCATCCATAATAAAATTGTCTTCAATCAAAGGGTGAACCAATCTTCCATACTCCACAAGTTAAGCAAAGTTCCTACATAACAATAAGATATGTGTTAATTCACAATGAACAAATAAATTTGGTTTGAACAATAACATAAGAAAATCATACTTAGGATTTTGAGGGCACGTGGACTTATAATGACCCGTAACACCGCACAGTCCACATTGACGTTTGCTTTTCTCATCAAAAGCTTTTGGTAGCCCATTTTTAGTGACATCAGGACCATCCTTACCGCGGCCTTTAACATTCTGTTTTGGTGCGCCTTTGGTGTTAACTTTTGCGGGATCACGAACAAGACCATGATCTTGATTAGGCTCGAATGCATCATCGTTCACAAACTGTACCTCCGCACCAGGCTCATCCTCCTCAGTGTAATCATTATCTATTATGTCCCTCAGAGCCGCCTTCAACTTGTCGAATAAAAATGGTTTATGGCATGCTTTATGAGTTGCTTCAGCAGATAAGATAGTCAACTCGCTGTACTTAGCTCTGTCCCCTGCACCTGCCCATCCACATGCAAACAGATCGCTAGTGCGCTTCACGGGAAGTCCACCCCTTGCAACTTGGCTCAACCTCCGTAGTACTAAACACTTAGGTATCTCACGTAAGCGTAGCTGAATCAGAACGTGAAGAATATGTTTGCAAGGAAGTCCTTTGCGATACATGCTTCTGCAACTGCACTTCACATTCTCTTCTAAGTTACCTGGGGTGTAGTCCACAGTGAATCTGATATCTCTATTTTCGTTCCATGTCAGTATGAATCTATGAGTGTCTGCTCCTCTCAGTCTCTCAAGGACCTCTAGCTCCCGTGCCTTCTTCATATCTTCCTGCAAGATATAAAAGTTTGCCGCGGTGAACTCACGGGCAGCTGATTTCTCAATATCTTTACACTCATCCAATACTGGTACTGGAACTGTCTGTGATTTTGTGTAATCGTCATGCGCCTCATTCTCACGGAGACGAACTATGCAGTTCTCATAGTGCACAATCATATCAACAATAGTCATACCGGAGTCTAGATGCAAGTGAAGGCATGAATTCAGACTCTCACTTTGCTGGTTACTTCGCATACCTAAGAAAAACCCACCTGATAGATATGATGCAGCCCAAAGCCTTTTCTTCTTGTACATCCTACGTAACCATGTCTTTGTTTTCTCCGACTGCCATTTGGCGGTAAACGCTGCCCATCTCTCCTCAAATACCTTTTTTGAAGTGGCATAATAAAGTAGAGACCTGAACTCCTTTAGAGACTTATGATGAAGGTGTTTCTGCATGTTCTTCTCAATATCCACGAGCAAAGACGATGCCAAACCTCCGAAAGTACCTTTTTTATGGCCTTAATCATAGCTGCATCTCCATCAGTAATTACTGACCTGGGCCTCTTCTGACAGTGAGCCCTCAAAAACGTCTGAAGCAGCCAGACATATGTATCTTCTGTCTCATCAGACACAAGAGCACAACCGAATACCGTGGTGCAACGGTGGTTGTTCAGACCGACAAAAGGTATAAATGGCATGCCATACCTATTCATCCTGTATGTGCTGTCGAAGACTGTCACATCATCGTAGTCAACATAGTCTCGGCGTGATTGAGAATCACACCAGAATATGTTTTTCAGCCTTCCTTCATCATCAACGGTGTGCTCAAAGAAGAAATCTGGATCTCTCTCTTTTCTGGTCATCATGATCCCAATGGCAGTGTCTGCATCACCTTGTGCAAGCAACTTCATTTTTTCTCTATAACACATGTTATAAAGCTTCTTCCTCCCAAACCAGCCTTTGCATATGACCCGGAGCGCGCAACGAGTTGATCATAAATCATATGTTTCCTAATTCCAGCACCTTTCATGGTTAAGATCTCAGCCTTCTGATATTCTTTTATCTGATTGTGAGACCGAAGAAACATGACTTCATCCGGTCTAGCTAGAACGTGACTGTGATCATCATTGAAACTATTGACATACCAAATCGTCACGCTCTTTATCAAGTTTCAAAGTTATATGTGCATCGCAGAAGCAACGAGTCTCCCCTCTCAGCCTGCGGGTCCTGCCTTCCATTGTACAACGTTTTGCCTGTCATTTCCCAGCTCTCGCACACACATACTTTCTCAAGCGCTTAGTTGCCTCAGGACCTTTCGAATATTTCAGTGAGTCCTTTCTTACGCTGAAACCACACTCGTACGCATACTGATTATAGAAATTGTAAGCATCTCCTGGTGACTTGAACGTCTTCCTCATGACCTTCCAATGCATGTCCAATGATTCTTGTTGATATTCATCAAATCCGATGTCAAAATTAAACAGATCATCACCAACATGCTCATCATTCCCGCTTGTACCATCTACATCTCCTTGTAAATTAATGCATTAAACCATTTATGTCAGTCAGTTATAATTTTAAAATGTACTGTAGTGATGTAAGTTTCAAAACTTACTTTGCTGGAGCTGTCATCATGAGATGCATCAACGTGTGATTTGTCACTTTCATCGTCCACAATATTCCTCACAAAGTCCCCGTCCTCGTCCATCTGCGCGCATTGCAAAAAAAACATGTAAGCGCTCATATGGTTATTATGTCATTTCTTCTCTGATTTTATTAATAACATACCCGGAATGCACTTTCAGCAAATGAATCATCTATATCCATATCATCATCATCATCGCCATGTCGCTGCATCATGCAAAAAAATATTAAATTTTCCGTGCGGTCTATCATATTTACCCCCTCATATTTATTGTTTTATCAACATTGATCACACTTACATTGCCACTATAAGATTCATCCAAACTCATGTAGTTCTCCTCACGAGGTTCATCCATATTCCGTGACGAGGTTTCGTTGTCCTCTCCGTAATCATCGCCATCATAATCTCCCTCCTCCTCTAACTATATATAGTTAAAAAAATGTATGATGAATCAAACGCCGTGTAACATCATCCCTAAAACAACTATCTTATCAAGCACAACAATGTCTCAAACCAACCTCTTGCACGGCGGCGAGGATTTCAGCCGGATCCATTTCCTCCGATGACGAACGTGATGACGGCGTGACGTTGCTGGCCGGCGGAGGCAGGTGTCTACGGCGTGAGGACGATGGCTGGTCATAGTAGGCATAGTGCGCGGAGGGAGGCGGCGACGTAGATCGCGGGTGGGCGGCCATCTGGGCGACAGGAACGGAATGCGGCGGCGGGCACGTGCGCCGGCAGCGGTAAAGGCGCCGGGGCACGCGCGGCGGCCTATTTGGGCCGCGACTCGGGCGACGGCGACTTCGTGCAGATGGGGGGCAACGTGGAGACAGCGTGGATGCGTTAGGGTTCAGGGTTTCGACGGCTGGCGTCGGCCGCTACCGTGTCTTTTTTTTCCTCCAACAACTGTCAACGCCAACGTCGAGACGTGAGGGCGTACGGCGACGGGTGCGGGTACGCGGGCGGGCGGGTGTACAGCGACGGGTGCGGCATACGCGGGCGGGCGTACGACGTCGCGCGCGACGTACGGTGTCGGGTGGGTATTCCTATACCTAATGTGAAATTACCATACTACCCACTATACGTTTTAGGGGGTTGTACCGAAGCACTCCCCATAAACCTATTTATGAACGAAAAAAAATGCACTTAGATAACTATGTGGAAGAAAATGAAGTAAATCAAGACACCGCTTACAAAAGCATACTAATTCAACATTAGATCGCACCGCTTCTTGACCCATCCATGATAGATTCATATTTCGTCGTTGTGGTCGCGGTGTGAGGTGGGTCGGAAGGAGCATACCCTTGCCTCCGTGTACACCTTTCCAGGCCGACAGTAATAGCCTTGTTCTGGCGCGCAGTGCGAGTCGTGAGAGCATATGCAAAGCCCTTCGATGGCGCAACCCTTTTGGACTATGTTGGGGCTACCATCGATGCCGAGCACGTGGTCGCTCCACTCGCTAGAGAAGACCCCGTCTGGGTCGTACCTCTCCTTCACTTTGAGGAACTCGCCGGCCTTTGCGTACTTGGCGATGGCGCCGTCGAAGGCGAAGTTGCGGTTCTTGCCCCATTGCGGGACTGCGCCATACTTGCGCAAAGCCATTTGTTCGAGCTCGTCGATCACATCAGAGTGAGCATGCGGCCTGCCTTGGGTGTAGCTCCGGTAGTAGGTGAAGTCAAAGTTGACCGAGTCCTCCGTCTTGCCGAGGTAGGCGGAGGAGGCCCCAACGTAGCGGATGAGCACGCCCATCTTCGCGTCGAGGCTGCATAGGGCGCGCGGGTTCAGGTCGCGGAGTCGTTGCATGTCGGCGACCAACGCTGGGGCTTTGGAGAGCGTGACGCTGAAGCCAGTGTTGTAGAAGAAGAGGCTTCGGACGCGTGGGTCCCATGGGCATGAGGAGCGGAGCAGGTTGTCCTTGGCATCGATGCATGAGCCGGACGCCTGGATGCGGTGCTGGTACCCGACCACCGGGTATCCCGTGAAGGAGGAACCGTCGTTCGTGAAGCCATACGCCTGCATGGGGAATGATGCAGGCAGCACCCCCGCGGCTAGGCACCGTGCCATGTCGTTGCTTTCCTCCACATGCTCCTCCGCGACTCTTGCGATGATGAGCCCCAGCGCCGGGAAGGAGCGGAAGCCGAGGTAGTCGTTGAGGCCATCGCCGGGCGACGAGACATCGACACGGTCATCCTCGCGGTAGATGACCTTCCCCTGGCGTGGCAGCCATGTCATGTCGCCGAACTCGTGCAGATGGCCCCACACGGCCACCTGTGCTGCCAAGTCCGAGTCGTCGCGCTCCAAGAACGTGACGGACCGCTTGAACATCGGTTGCAACTGCAGAGTAACCTGAGCAAGCATGACACACAACACACATAAGGATGGGATTACCCTGTCTAGTGACATTTGTTTTATTGGAGCATTACACACACATAAGATTTGTGTACATCGAAACGATATATACAAAAATTCACCGGTGTGTGTATGTATGTATGTAGTATGTATGTATGTGTGTATGTATGGATGGATGGATGGATGGATGGATGGATGGATGGATGTAGCAAGTCAGACAAGCTTTCGTAGGCAAGCAAAGTGACACAAGACTCGCTTCAGCACATTGGCATGCATGCGCATTGGCAACTACTACACGTACGTGTAGGACTAGCCACGTACGTACCTGGGAGACGACGCCAAGGACGCCGAGCGAGACCTTGGCCGCGTCCAGGTCCGGGTGGTCGGCACCGAGCTCCCTGACCACCGCGAACCCCTGGCTCGCCGGCGCCGGCGTCACGATCCTCATCCCGACCACGTACTCGTGTACGGCGCTGCCCTTCCCCCAGAGCGAGCTCCCGTGCGCGCCCGTGGCCAGCAGGCCCCCGATGCTGACGCCGTACCAGTAGGGCGAGTGCGGCAGCGCGAGCCCCGCGGCGGCGGCGTCGCGGATCAGGTCGCGGAGCACCATGCCGCCCTCCACGGTCATCAGCCCTGTGGCGGCGTCGACGCTGACCGTCCGGTTGAGCCGCGCCGTGCTGATGATGGTGCCCTCGCGGCCGCCCGCGCAGGCCAGCTTGGGGAAGCTGTGGGAGTGCCTAGGGACCGCCTTCACCTTGCGCTTGGCCGCCGCCGCGGCCGCCACGGCGGCCACCAGCTCGGCCTCGGTGCGCGGGAACGCGGCGTCGGCGGCGCGGCAGGCGGTGCGGTCCGGGAAGGAGCCGTAGACGTTGGCGAGGGTGCAGTCGGACGTGCCGCGGGCGCAGGTCACCGCGTCCGGCGGAGGACTGGAGCCGGCGCGGTGGCTCAGGAGGAGGCTCAGGGCCAGGAGGAGAGCCGCCGGAAGCAACGAGGACGACCTGCTAGCTTCCATCGATCTACCACGCTGGAATGCGAGGGAAGGAGTAGCTCCTACTAGCATACGCAAGGCCTTGCTTGGGTAGACGTTAGTGAGTGAGCTAATACATGGCCACGTACGATCGATATGATATATCCACATTAATTGTGCAAGTTAGTTCGCCCTCATTCAACAAGTTAGTTCACTATAATTACTCTGTTTTAAAAGACCGAGAATGGTGAAGAGGAATTTCAGTTAGCTGGTTTAGGGCATTTCTAACCAGTTAGAGGAGTAAAAATTGGGTTGCCTGTCGGATCCGGTGCAACAGCTCGTCGGCTCCGTGTTGCCGGTCATAAAGTGCGACGACTGCCGGCGGCAGGTGGTGCGCCGAGTTTCGACCACGCCGAAACATCCCGGATGGACGTTCTTCAAGTGCAAAAATGATGGGATGAGTGCGAGTTTTGATTCGGTTGTTCATCGGATTCAGTGCAATTTGTAGCTCATTGTTTGCTCAAATTTGTGTGTAGGATGGATGCAAGATGTGGTTTGAGGAAGAATATTACATCGATCTATTGATAGCACATAATTTGATAGATGTTTGTGCACTCCTTGCTAGAGTAGGGACTAGAGATGAGATTAGATGCAACGCAATATCGTATTCATCGGAACCGAAGAAGAAATAAGGGTGCAAGCTTGAGAAGTCAATAGAGAGAATCAACAACTAAGACATAGAAAAATATATTAATCCAACTAGTGGGACTAATTATGAAAGTTGGATATCTATTAAAGTGTCTATTTGTGGTTCTTGTTTCTTTGATTTCATTCTCGTAGCGAGGAATGTGTGAATTATGCAGTCCAATGTATTGAAATGTCGTTTAATGAAATAAAGAGGCAATGAATTTTTTTCGGTAGCCAAAAATGAAATGCAAATGAAAAAAAATACTCCATTATATTTGCCGAAAATGAAATGCAAATGAAAAGAATACTCCATTATATTTAGGGGATCGGCTAGGTCCGGCCAAAACTTAGTTGAGTAAAAATACTTCACTAAAGGTTTACTCGACCGATCCTCCTTTATTTTTAGGGAATCTGTTAGAGTTGTTCTTAGAGTGTTCCAAAAGAGGATATATAAATATGGCGAGTGGGGAATAGAAATCAAATAAATATTTCGGAGGACAACTGGAATCTGAAGGTGTTAACTCCTCAAGGTAATATCCTTATAAGCATAGTAGAGGATTTGTGTTGATGTCACATTTTGGCATGGAAAAAAATGTGATTAAGATGGACTCAAATGGATAAGTGTTCGGCATAAAAAGTCTTTGTCCCGTCGAGACAAACACTTTTGCTTTTTGAATCATCTCAATCCAAGATCATACATAAAAGTTACAACCAACATAGTGCACTACAGACAGCAGAATTCTACCCTATAGATTAGAGGTGATGGCCAATTAAAAAACACAAACGCAAGCACATATACTATTTTACCCTAGTTTTTTTTGTCTCTCTTTTGTCATTTCTTTATCATTTGCCGTTCATTATTCGTGTTGGAGAGCAATGATCTGATAAATGATATTTTTGTGCTCATCACACCGTTGTTAAAATGAATAACCCTAGAATTTATGAGAAAATTGCTCCGAGATTGTCACTAATGACTAATGAATGCAAGAGATCACGAAATCCTTTGTTTAATGTGTTTCCGTGGGAAAAGAGCCGAAATATCGAAGCGAATCATCACGTACTAGGAAACACGAAGTTTGGTGAAAGAAACAAATCAACAAGAAAAATTATAGGCGCAATAGTGACAATCTTCGCAAAACAGAGCACCCGAACCATCTTTCAACCCTACCCCCGCCGTTTCCAATCTCATCTCCAGAGCCATCATCACCATCATAACCACAACCATCCATCTTGACGTTAGGCATTGTAGCAAATGTTATAGAAAATCTGAACATTTTTTGGAAAAAAAATCAGAACATTTTTTGGAAATGCGACAAATTTTGAAAATGCGATAATTTCCTTTTTAATTTTTTTTCCTTTTTACTAAAGAATGAACATTATTTGGAATCCATTTTTTAAAAATGTAAATAAAACTTAATTTTTTATTATTGTTTGAAACTTTGAACACTATTTGTAAAGTATGAATATTTTTCGAAATTTGGAACTTTTTATCAGAATGTGAACAAATTTCAAAACTACGAATATTTTTGGAAGAATAGAACATTATATTTCAAAAGCGCAAATATTTTTTCAAGAGTGCGATCATTTTCATCTGAAAAGTTGCGTTTTTTTGAAAAAATGAAAGAAAAATAAATAATAAAAAGGAAATCAAAAGAACAGTATGGTAGTTTTTTATTTTTTATAGATTTTTTCAGAAGAAAAATAAATTTTATATTTGGTTTGTATTTTAAAATATTATTAATAATAAAAACATTTCTAGACTTTAGAAAATGTTCTCGAATTTCGAAAAATGTTGAACAATAAAAAAGTATTCCGAAATTTCAGAAAATGTTCCTTTTGTTCTAAAATTTTCAGGAAATGAAAAAATAGAAGAAAATTGTAAAATAAATGAATAAGAAACAAAAAACTTAAAATTGAAAGAAAAATTTGAAAAGGAAAAACCATTTCAGGGAAGTTCCTAGAACCTTCTCGAAACTGGTAAGTTGGAGGAAACATCAATAGGCTAGCCCATATAGTAGGCGTTTCATTAGGGGGGCGGTGCGTTTGATCACTATTCCCCGTCCCATGCGGGGAATAAGATCTGGTCCTAAAATTGGAATGGTAGTAAAAAAACAAGAAAAAGAATGTGTAGACACGATCCCGGGAGCTCCTATATGACGCTCATTGCAACAAGTAGTCGCCCTTTCGTAGGGGCCGGGTGGGGGGGGGGGGTCCTGAGTGGACTAACCCATTAGTAGCACAGGGAAGCATGCGGGAAATGCACATTATCTCTACATCGAGGACTATAGAGATCGACCGAGCAATGCTGGAACAAGGTATTGTAGCAAACGTTATAGAAAATTTGAGAACATTTTCTGGAAAAAATTCGAAACATTGTTGGAAAAGCGATTTTTTTTGTATAATTTAGTTTTTATTTTTGATCATTTTTCATGTTTGGAATTGAAACATTTTATGTAATGTAAAAAAACTTGACATTTTGATTATTTTTTTGAAGCTTTGAACATTCTTTGTAAAAATATGAATATTTTCGAAATTCAAAACATTTTCTTAAAATGTGAACAAAATTTCAAAACTAAAAATGGGTTGGCCCAATTAACTCGTCTGATGCCTCCTCCTTTGCGTTTTCAACGTCAATTTGACTGAAATCATGGATTAAGGGGTACCCCTTTCGAAAGTCGCCCAAGGGGTAACTCTATAATTTTCCAAGGTAAAAAGGAACATAGTTGCAATAAAGGGAACCCAGGGACCATATTCTTCTCCAATCTGAGTTTTGCTCAAGTCTCGAATAAACTCAAGGACATATTAAGAAAAATTATGACCGTCGGTCAGGATGGTCTGTGGATGCCGAACAGTTATGACAACTGAACTTAGCAAGATAGTAATTATGACCAAAGGACTAGTGGCGCACTCTTGTTGCAACCTGACCGTGTTTCTCTTTGGTAGAATCTTTTTGCGAAATGTTTTATCTCTTGAATTCTGTGTTCAAATTACAAATGATTTCCATGTTGGATTTGTCACATCGAGGTATTCGAAATTAGTTTCGTGCGGGATTGATGATTTTTTTCGCATGAAAAAGCCAGGAAAAAAAAGAAAACGAAACAAATGAAAAACCAAAACGGGGAGCCCTCTGTCGCACCCGATATGCCGTCCCCGGCGCTAAGAGAATCTATTGAAGACGTGGGCCCACAGGGCATTGAGAGGAAGCGGCTAGAAGGAGGAGAAACAATGACAGCCAGGGCCCAGTAGAGCGGCAGGTGAAAGTTGGTGTGTGTGTGTGTGCCGCGAGCATTTCGCGTAAAAAGGGGGGCGAGAGCGTAGATGTGAGGCATCGAGAATTACAAAGCGAGAAGCCGCTCTTCTCCTTCATTGGCACCAGCACCCTTTCTCCGTCCACGCGCCCCCACCTTGCTTTAGGATTTATTAGAGCGGGTCCGTTACACCCTTCAAATGATACCCCTTAATTAGTTGCTCCCCATTTTGACGCTTAGGGCGTCGATTAGGGAATTTCCAACGCGACCATTGCAACTTTTGCTTTTTGATATTTTTTGAGCTGTATTTTTTTTTGTTTTTTGATGATGAAGTTTTTTTTTTATGGAGAGAATTTTGATGATTTTTTTAGGCAACCTCGCAAAGTTTTATTACATCGTCACAATGTTTACAAGGACGAATTGAATGCCTTCCCGCTAGCCTAACCAAACATGGCGGCCAACGTTAAGAGTTAAAGCATGCTTTAATTTGCTAAGTTGTGAGCATCAAAGTTTGAGCTCCTAGACTGATGAACTATTTTACATGAAATAAAAGATGACGCTTGCAACTCAATTTCTCTAATCACTGGTCCGTATGCCGCAGTGCTTCTCCTGCCAAATTCATTTGCGACAACCTTGCAATCTGTAGCAACTTGTGCCTTTGTGATGTTTAGATCAGCTGCTAGATCAAGACCTTCACGTACTGCCATTGCTTCTAAAGTAGTGGGATCTTTGATATGTTTGAAAATAATGGTTGATGCTCCAAGGAAGTTGCCGACTTGGTCTCTGCATATCGCCGACACAGCTCCAAAACGGCTGCGACTACCCACAGCTGCATCCGCATCCAGCTTCGCAAAACCATCAGGAGGGGCAATCCAAGTTGGATGTGGTACGGATCCACCCCCTGTCCCTGCTCTCATTGGGGATATTAACTGGAAATCAGATATATAAGAGTTTATGAAGTCATGCGTCGCCTGGGGTGGTTTAAAAAGGCCTTCATACAATGCTTTCCTCCTTGCTCCCCACATGGCCCAAAGTGAAACTGAAAACCTGACAAAATCTTTAGATTTCAATGCTTTCATCATTGCAAATAACCATGTATTTGGGCACTCTTGTTGCTGAGAGCTCAGCTCGTCCACGATGACCTCAGAAGAAAGTGCCCAAGTGCAACGTGCCATAGGACAATTCAGAAGTGCATGTCTCCAGGAGTCCGGCGACCCGCACAGTCTGCATGCTCCCGTTGTCGCCATGTTCCTCCTGTGTAACACATCGCTCGATGGTATTAAGTGTCGAGCAAGTCGCCACAGAAAAACCTTGATTTTGCTTGGTACATCTACCTTCCAGATGGCTCTCCATTCACTGTTGTCCCCCTCGCTTGAAGATGGTGCCTCTCGATCTTCCAGCCAGCCCTCTCTATCATATTTGGTCCGAACCAACATGCGGTAGGCAGACCCAACAGAAAAATTCCCGCGGGGTTCTTCGCCCCAGGACCAGAAGTCAGTTATCCGTCTTGTACAGAGAGGAATCTTCAAAATTGCTTCCGCATCAAAAGCAGCGAAAACTGCTCGGATCAGTTCCTCTCTCCAAGAAGCCGTGGTTGTATCGATGAGATCGGCAACCATTAGTGGCGGGGCTGTAACCAATGAAGCAATCGGTCTCTTGTAACTATCTCGTGGGATCCAGTTATGGTCCCAAATCCTTGTAGAGGCTCCATCACCAACTCTTCTGACCACACCCTGCGCCAAAACGTCTCTTCCATCTAGAATCGCCCGCCAAATCTGAGATGGGTGCGGCCCCAATGCAGCCTGTAGCAGTGACACATCCGGATAATACACAGCCTTCAGCAACCTAGCACTCAAAGACTCAGTTTCATTCAATAACTTCCAGGCCTGTCTCGAGAGCAAAGCTAAGTTGAAAAGTTCCATGTCCCTAAACCCCATTCCTCCCATGTGCTTCGGTTTAGTCATTATATCCCACGCTACCCAAGCTGGTTTGCGTTTCCCCCTACTGCTTCCCCACCAGAACTGACGAATAATAGATGTGATATTGTCACAAAGTCCCCTTGGCAGCCTGAAACACGCCATTGAAAAAACTGGTATAGCCTGCGCTACTGACTTAATGAGGATTTCCTTCCCTGCCGCCGACAACAACTTCTGCATCCACCCCTTCACTTTCTCCCAAACCCTACACGCAAGTATTTAAACACACCATTTTTTGACTGTCCAACATCCGTCGGCATTCCCAGATATCGTTCATTGAGGGACTCATTATGAACATTCAAAATATTTTTCACTCCATCTCTTAGTCCTTGCAGGCACCCTTTACTGAAAAAAAATGATGATTTGCCTGTATTTATCCTCTGACCCGAAGCATTGCAATATATGTTCAGTAGGTTTGAAACTCTTTCTGCATCCTCCACACTAGACTTGAAAAGCAACAGGCTGTCATCTGCAAATAAAAGGTGGTTTACGGCTGGCGCCGTTGGTGCCACTCTAATACTTGTAAGTGAAGATGACTGTGAACTGGATTTCAGGAGGCACGAAAGGCCCTCTGCTGCAATAAAAAATAGGTAAGGTGAGATAGGATCTCCCTGCCGAATTCCTCTTGAAGGGTAAAAACGCTCGAGTCTTTCTCCATTGAACAAAACTGAGAATGAGACTGAAGAAACCATAGTCATGACTGTGTCAATCCAATTTGCTGCAAACCCCAACATCTCCATAATTGCCCTCAAGTAAGACCACTCCAGCCTATCATAGGCTTTCATCATATCAAGTTTCAGAGCACAATAGCTATTATTTCTAGACCTGTTCCTCTTCATAAAATGTAAGCATTCATAAGCACAAATTATATTGTCAGTGATCATTCTACCTGGTGTGGGTGAACCGAGAGAGAGAGAGAGCCGGTGGCGGCCCAAGCCTAACTAATAAGGGAGAAAAAGCCTCCACGGCCCACTGTGTGGGGCGTTCTAGAGCCTTCCACGATGCTCCACCCTCTCTCTCTTCTCTAGAGCGGCAACGCTCCCGCCCTCTCTAGAGAGAGAGAGAGTTCCAGAGCATTCCAGAGAGAGAGTGAGTGCGGTGCGCTGCGCACAAAAAACACAGAGAGAGAGTTCCCAAACCCCAAATCCCCAAAACCATAGAGAGAGG
>NC_041388.1:702187783-702293245 GCF_002162155.2 Triticum dicoccoides | reverse complement strand
AGACCATGGCGGCCTCGCTGCTCCTCCGCGCCGTGCACCGCCGAGACCTCGCCTCGCCGCTCGCCACCGTAAGCTCCGCCCTCCCCTAGTGTACCGTACCGTCGCCTCTGTGTTTTTTTTCTTTTGTCGTGATGGTGATGATCCTCTGTTGCGCGTGCGGTGGATTTTGGTGCCCGCGTCCCGTCATCCTTTTATGCGCGGATGGATTTCGTCGGATCCGATGGTTCTCTGTCGGATTATGCACCCCCGGATGTCTCCACCGAGGGTTTGCGAAATGGTTCCCGATCTCATGATTTGCAAACTGCTTAATTACCTTCGGATTTGCATTCCCGATCTCCACCAAGGGCATGCCTTTTTACCCCTCTGAAAAATATTAAAGTGTTGTCTGTCTCCTGGTAGAATCATGCCTCTGTACTAGTGATGTAGAGGCGACTGACTTTGTTCTGTTTATACATGCTGCATGCGTGGTGTCCTGTTTGTTTCATATGTACTGCCTGCCATCATGTGCCATATTATGTTCTAAGTAGATTAGCAAACGATCAGTGGCTTGTAACGATTTTCTCATGCCCATGGGTGCGGTGGGGTTGGGTAAACAGAGGACGACGCACTAGTAACTGCACAACTCTGAAATGCTTGCTAATGATTACTCATTCTTACAACATGCATGCACGCACCTACAGGGATTTGTTGTACGTACTGGTTACTGAATGTTGTGCGTCTTCCTTCAGTTCGATTGAGAAATGCCCCCCTTTTTGGGCATACATACATCCGCCCACTAAGCCACCAGAATGTTTTAGTTAGTGCTTAATAATATGTCAACGGTGTGACTCTGTGTTTGAGTGAAGTGCATCCTAGGTCCTTGAACTATTTTTAAGGTGTCACATAGGTCCTTAAACTATGAAAAGTGCCATATAGGTCCTCAGAAATCCTTGAAGTGTAATAAGTGTGTATATATGTGACACCTCTGAAATAGTTCAAGGACCTACGTGACACCTTCGAAATAGTTTGAGGACCAGAATGGCACACATATTGCACCTTGAGGACCTAGATGATGACTTTCATAGTTCGAGGACCTATGTGACACCTCTGAAATAGTTCGAGGACCTATGATGCACTTCACTCTAGAAGAATCATGGGTCATGGCTCTCTAGTGCTGCTGTAGAGGTGACCCTGTTTTTGTTCTACACATGATGCAAGTGTTTGTTTCCTAGCTATGCACTGCAATCATGTGCATGTTCTAGAGTAGCCAACCATTAGTGGCTTGTAACAATTTATCATGCCCGTGGGTCATGGGTGGGGTGGGGTAAAACAGAGGACGCTCAATCCTGTATGCTTACCCATTGTTGTATTATGCACTTACAGGGATTGGTACTGTGATATGTGTGATTTCTTTTGAAAAATGCCGCCCATTTTGTGCATATGTCTGCCCACTAAGCCACTAAAATGATTTTGGCCTTAATATTTTCAATCATGTGAATTTCTGAATATTGATTGTTTACCTTACACAAGCTTAATATTGACTATTGTCAATGATGTGTTTAACCCTCTGAAAAAAGCATGTCCTTTACTGGTACTGCCCACCAGTGATTGTGTCCCTGTGTTGCTGTAGAGGTGACTCTGAATTTGTTCTATATACATGCAAGTATGGACTGTTGTTTGTTAGTACTTCGATCATATGCCATGTTCTAAATTAACCCAAATGGTCAGTTACTGGGAACGGTTTCTGTATTACCATGTTTCCATTTTGATTTCTCATCTCCTTGTAGTATGCCTTATTACCTCTCTGAAAAAAAAACATGCCCTTAACCGCTAGTGTCCAGGATTACTATGTGTTTGTATTGCTGTAGAGGTGACTCTGAATTTGTTCTATACATGCAAGTATGGACTTCTAGGAGTGGATGATTGTTTTTCATTAGCAACCGGTCATTCACTTGGAACAATTTTTCATGCAAATGAGTGGGGTAAACAGAGGACGCAATAGTAAGCGGACGATGCCCATTGGTGTATTATGTGCTAATAACAACAGGGTTTAATACTGTATTTTGACTAATGTGCATCTTTCTTCTGTTTGGAATATGTTCCGTTTGTTGTTTGTGCAGAGAATTGATCTGCCCACCAGGACACCAAAATGTTTTAGGGCTTAATATTGTCAATGATGTGACTTTCTGACAATTGATTGTTTACATACCAGCTGATGGCCAACGTCCAATCAACATATGCTGCTGCAAATGTGTGCTCCAGATGGGGTACTTTTGCAAGAACTTTCAGGTAACAACCTTCTTATTTTTGGTGTATACAGTATGAAATTTGGGGAAGATCCTTGCAGCGTGCATATCTAACTAACTCTTTTGTTTGCTTTTATTCCTCAGTGCAAAGCCAATTGGAAATGAGGTTATTGGAATTGATTTGGGAACGACCAACTCATGTGTCGCGGCATACTAAACTCTCTCTGCTTGTACATGTTCTGTTCTCTGCTAGTTTCCCCATTTTAAATGGTCTGATCACTTAATGTAGAAAGAAGCCTAGGTCGTTCCCTGAACTTGTCTGTTTGTCTGATGGGATATAGAAGGGTGATGGTTGGGTTGGGACATTGTGTAGGAAAAGGAGGAACTAGAGTCAACAATGAAAGGAACGTAAAATTGGACACTTATTGGTGTACGTACCTACTCCTACTTGTTAGTGGAAACAATGCCCACAGAACAGAATCATATCAGCAGGCAGGGTTGAGCCGTGTCCGTCCAAACAAGACCGACCATCCATCCATCGGTTTCAGGAAGATAGTGCAAGATACTATAGTGCAAAGGTCAGGTGGCAACGAACTATGGGAGCAGAGCAGAGGAGAGGACGGGCATTTCTTCTTTTCTTCCTCTTCTTCTCCACGGCGGGCGGCAACTCCCCCATCACCGACATGCTCCGGGACGGCGCCGAGGTTGGGCTTGGACGGGCCATGTTGTTAATTGTGTGGAGTAGCTAGATTGCTTTGTGTGTGCTGAGAAAGCAAGTTTTAGCGGAATGAATGAAGACCCTTGGTTTGGCTTGAACGAAAGAAAAGTAGGAGTGAGGGGTCAAAGCACGCGCGCCCCCTCCCGATGCTGATGCTGATCGATGTTGTCTGCCTGCAGCATCTCTTAATCGGATGCATGCATGATTGAGGACGCAGCGGCAGCAGGTGCCAGAAAAAAGATGGTACAGGTGGCGACCAAGCTCAAGCTGAAAGTGAAAGCTCTGTCTGAGGAAGAGGAGAGGAGAGGAGATGACACGCATCAAGCTCCACACAACGGACACCCCATTCCATTTTCCCTTCCTCCTTTTTCCAAGCAGTATTATTTTGTCTACTAGTTGTGCGGCTTGGCTCAACACCCTCGACATTCCTCCTCCTCCTCTTTCTTCTTCTTTATATGCAAATCTGCAGTCAAAGTGGGAGTCCAGTAGTCCAGTCCACCCATACACGCATAGCATGCGCGCGCGCCCATGTCCTCCTCCTCCCCTCTCCCCTTCCTCTTCCTCCTCCTCCTCCTCCTGTTCCCTCCATGCTGCCGCTGCTGCTCCCGGCACCTCCTTTTCCATGCCGGCGCCAACTATTCCACCTCGCTCGCCGACATGCTCCAGGTCCAGGCCGGCGACGTCACCGACGGCCTCAGGCGCTACCTGGCGCGCTTCGGCTACGCGTCCGTCCCTGACGACGCCGACGGCCAGCTCGTGGTGAGGCTCTACCAGTCCACCCTCGGCCTCCCCGTCACCGGCCGCCTCGACAACCGCACCCTCGACCTCCTCGCCACCCCGCGCTGCGGCGTCCCGGACCTGCACCTCCAACCGAACGCCACCGCCCGCTTCGCCTTCTTCGAGGGCCAGCCGCGCTGGGCGCGCCCGCCGGGCCACTTCCTGCTCACCTACTAGGCTAGGCTGGTTGTAATGAGGAGTATCATATACTGGTATCATGTATATGATACTAGTGTATGATACTACCTCCCTAATGCATAGCATCATATATTAGTATCATATAATATTTTATTTATTGCCATGCATGACACAAAGTAGCATAACATTTATTATGATATGGTATCATGATATGATACTACACCTTTTCTTTCTTCATTTAAAGCTATGCTATCTCATCAAAATTGTCTAGTTGGCATGTATGATACTAGTTATGATACTATCATTACGACCAGCCTATCTAGTGTCTCCGAGGTTTCAGGCTTTACTAGCTGGCATGGCATCATTCTATGGATAGGTACGTACTCCTAGATGTTGAGAAATTCTATGTGTAGCCTGTGTGTCTATATATGATGATGAATTTGTGAGAGAAAGAAAGAAGGGACGAGTCAAGATTGGGGTGGGTGGGACACTGGGACGGGGGTCATATTGATTGCCTCGAGCCCTCCAATGCAACTGTAGTAACGAGTTCCCTTTCTGTTTGCTGAGAAAGTTGGCTCACCTCAAGATGGTACTATTTTATCTTGTTTTGTTTTGGCTTTTATGAAACAACAAAAGTACGAGGGAACAAGCTGCGGAAAGAGGCTGAGTTTGTTTGGCTAAACCTGTGTCTGTCTGGTCTGGTCTGGTGAGGTAAGGTATCTTAGATAGATATAAGGGTGGTGGGGAGGTACCATGCATATCTAAAAGGTTAATTGTATGATGAAGCTAAAGTACTCCCTCCGTTCCATAATGTTTTGGATCAAATTTGGAACTGCAGAAAGAAGCTTAGGTCGTTCCCTCAACTTCTAAGTCTATCTAGAAACTTAATATTGTACCCGTATATTACATGGGATATATAAGGGTGATGGTTGGGACATTGTGTAAAAAAAGAGAGAGGAGGAATTAGAGGTCAACAATGAAAGGAACATAAAGTGGGACACTTATTGGTGTACTTGTTAGTGAAATAAAGCAAATCCCCACAGAATCAGCAGGCAGGGTTGAGGCGTGTCCGTCCAAATAAGACCGATCGACCATCCATCGGCTTCAGAAAGATAGTGCTAAGATACGTATTAGCTAGAGGAGTATATATTTCGATTTCAGTGTGCAGACACCATAGTGATACTGATGATGACAGTGATGTCGTCTGCAGTGCAGCATCATCTCTCAACCGGATGCGGACTCACGCAGCGCAGGTGGCAACGAACTATGGGAGCAGAGGAGAGGAGAGGACAGGCGTAAGTTCCAAGCCCATTTCTTCTTTTCTTCCTCTTCTTCTCCACGGCGGGCGGCAACTCCTCCTTGACGGTCACCGACATGCTCCCGGACGGCGACGGCTCCAAGGTTGGGCTTGGACGGGCCAGGCTAATTGTCTGGGGAGTAGATTGCTTTGTGTGTGCTGAGAAAGCAAGTTTTTAGCTGAATGAAGACCAAGGAGATGAAGAGCAGGGTAGGAAGGAGTAGGACACATCCATACTCCAAAGACCAAAGAGAGGAGACCAGGCATCAGCTTCATAGGGCTGGGCAGGCGACACAAATGCCGCTTTGGTCTGCTGATGGATGTTGTCTGCCTGCAGCATCTCTTAATCGGATGCATGATTGATCGAGGGCGCAGCGCAGGTCAGCAGGTGCCAGGAAAAAAAAGATAGATGGCACAGCAGGTGGCCACCAAGCTCAAGCTCAAAGTGAAAGCTCCGTCTGAGAAGAGGAGAGGACACGCAGCAAGCTCCAATCAACGGACACCCCATGTCCATATTCTCTTGCTCCTTTTCCCAAGCATTATTATTTGTCTACTGGTTTGTGCGGCTTGGCCCAACACAAGTAGACCCTCGACTCGACATTCCTCCTCCTTCTCCTCTTCTTTATATGCAAATCTGCAGTCAAAGTGGGAGTCCGGCCAGTCCACCCATACACGCACGCATGCGCGCGCGCCCATGTCCTCCTCCTCTGCTCTCCCCCTCCCCCTCCCCTTCTTCTTCTTGCACCTCCTCCTCCTCCTGTTTCCGCCATGCTGCACCGGCTGCTCCCGCCACCTCCTCCTCCACGCCGGCGCCAACTCCTCCTCCTCCTCCTCTCTCGCGGACATGCTCCAGGTCCAGGCCGGCGACGGCGCCAACGTCACCGACGGCCTCAGGCGCTACCTCGCGCGCTTCGGCTACGCCTCCGTCCCTGACGACGCCGACGGCCAGCTCGTGGTGAGGCTCTACCAGTCCACCCTCGGCCTCCCCGTCACCGGCCGCCTCGACAACCGCACCCTCGACCTCCTCGCCACCCCGCGCTGCGGCGTCCCGGACCAGCACCTCCAACCGAACGCCACCGCCCGCTTCGCCTTCTTCGAGGGCCAGCCGCGCTGGGCGCGCCAGCCGGGCCACTTCCTGCTCACCTACGCCGTCGTCTCCTCCTCGCCGCCCTACCAGCCGCTCCCCCTCCCGCGCAAGGCCGTGCGCAGGGCCTTCCGCCGCGCCTTCGCGCGCTGGGCGCGCGTCATCCCGGTGCGGTTCCGCGAGACGCGCGACTACAACATGGCGGACGTGCGCGTGGGGTTCCTCGCCGGCGACCACGGCGACGGCGAGCCCTTCGACGGGCCCCTCGGCGTGCTCGGCCACGCCTTCTCCCCGCCCAGCGGCCAGCTGCACCTCGACGCCGCCGAGCGCTGGGCCGTCGGAGACATGGCCGACGCGGACGCCGGCGCCGTGGACCTCGAGTCGGTGGCCACGCACGAGATCGGCCACGTTCTTGGCCTGGCGCACTCGTCCGTCCCGGACGCCATCATGTACCCGAGCCTCAAGCCGCGGACCAGGAAGACGGAGCTGACCCTGGACGACGTCCGCGGCGTGCAGGCGCTCTACGGCTCCAACCCGCGGTTCAGCCTCAGCTCCCTCTCAGAGCCCGACACCTCCTCCGCCTCCCCCGCGGCGGCCTACACCAATACCAGGTCGCCCGGGAAGACGACGACGGCGACGGCCATCCCGCTCCTATTGCTCGTCGCCATCACACTCCTCTGCTAGCTTGATTAAGCTCTGCTAGCCTGCTAGGTAGATACATATCATACGCTACTGTAGACATGAGTGCATGACACGTCGTAATTAATTTGTGAGACTGATCGATCGGCCAGGATTTTATCAGGTGGGTCGATCGAGTTTCTCATGTGTTTTCTTCGGGCCGGTGGGGTGGTTTAGATTGCTTTGAATTGAAGAAGCAATTTATTCCGATTGGATATATTTATACAACAAGAAGGGGAAAGAGAAATGAGAAAGCACAAGTTAAGAAGCATGTCGTGGTACTACTTTGTTGTTTCTGAAGCTAACAGGACAGATGAGCAACATTTTCTTTCTTTCTTGACTTGGTTGATGGACAGATGATTGATGAGTTGAGTATGGTTTGATTTTGGAGAAGAAACTAAGTTGCTTTCTTTAGCTTTTTTTACCAACTTCTGCTTTGAAAAACCAAAAGCTAACCAAAGGGGTAAATGTTCAAAGCAGCTTTTGAGAATCTGTAGCTTCTCTCTAGTATAAATTTCAAAGCTGGGGGTACCTCAACTTTCCAGCTTCCAGCTTTTCCACAGCAGCTTTTTCACAGCAGCTTTTCCAGAATCTGCAGCTCAACCAAACACAGCCACTTGTGTTGTGTGTGACTAGTTTTTCTCGGTTTGCATTTCACGGACCTGGCTAGGCTAGCATGCATGCACTATGAGAGGAAGGCATATATTATCGTGTAGTAGCAACTAGCTAGGAGCAAAGGTAAAGTAAAGAGATGAGACGAAAGCAACATGCACGACGGGACAGACACGATGGATGGATCGATATCCTTTCTTTCAGTTGAGGATCAAAAAAGTTGCACCAACGACGTCGCGTTCGCATGCTCCACACACGCATAAACGCGTGGAATCCGTGTTGCGTTTGCGTAGTGAGGCCGGCAGCCATGGAACCGGTAGTGACGGGCGGACTTTCTCCTCAGTTGAGCAATGGCGGGTCAGTGTCGTCCAAACTGACTTTTCCGGCCGGCTTCGGCTTCGTCCGCACGGCCGCCGCATCCACCGATTCTGGTGCGTGCGCTGAGCAGTGCGCGCGCCGGCCGCAGGTGGTGAGCCAACGCGTCGAAGCGGTGGCCGCCTCCTTTCATCCACGGGCCCGGTGAGGAAGATCGATGAGACAGAGACTGTATCCTGCACAAGAAAGATAACAATAATCAAGGGTTTGTACTCCTGTAAAAAGTTTCGTCAAGGAACGGATTTCCTGGTATTGCGGGTGAAAAAAATCACCACTATATACATGTCACTATTCACACTTTCTGTCCTTCAATTTTTTTTCCAGAAGGCCACATGAGTTTTTTGTTGACGAAATTCTCTATACAGTACAAAATAAAGTCAAGTTTGTTCCAAACAAAATTCAGATCTTTTTGACTTTTTTTCTTCTGAATTGCTAAATTTGTTGATTTTTTTGACTTACTAAATTTGTTTCCCAACGAAAAGTATTGGCCGGCTTCGGTGTGGGCTCGTTGCAGGTCCAAGAACCATGATGTATTTTTTTATTATTATGTTTAGACGTGCTTTATAGTATTGAATTCATGCTCTCAACATCTCTTGGCTCGGATGAAATAAACAACTGCTTGAAAAGGTTCAATTTGAGCGTTGTTTTGATGACAGTGAAGAAAGCTCACACAAAAGACGTACGTGGAACCAATGATACCAAAAAAAGAATCAAATATGAGGAGAACTGGGTGCATTGGTAAACGGCTCCGCCATAGCTTGTCCAACTTCTGAATCCTACTAATGGCCCTCTCCGAATAAATAAGTAGATACAGGCAGATTACATACACGTGCTCTCCGAGTTGGTAAAGTGAGAAATCTACAGTCTTC
This sequence comes from Triticum dicoccoides, assembly GCF_002162155.2. NCBI lineage: Eukaryota > Viridiplantae > Streptophyta > Magnoliopsida > Poales > Poaceae > Triticum > Triticum dicoccoides. Next base: position 702,284,472 of record NC_041388.1, on the reverse strand, counting down.
CATCCGCTGATGTGACAAATCCAATCCAATTTGGTCTTGTCCCATGGCTCGGATCCAGTCGCGTAAATGCAGCTACCACTACGACGGAATACTCTAGTTATTTAGTCTGTTTCAATCCCTATTTGGCCATTCAACAGTAGCGTGCGACCTTTGGAAAGCATCTCTTTCTAGTAGGGACTCCCGCTTGTGATCTTCTTCCTTGGGTCGGAGAAAATATAACTTCCCAATTGGAAATGGAAATGCCGAATGAATTGAACCAAACTACGAAAACTGTGGTTGAGCTTGCCTATTATCAACGAAGGATGGTTGTGAAGTTGGTGGAAGAAAGCAAACAAATGAATGCAGCTAGTCACCCCGAAAGGCGAGCCCATGTCTTTTGAGAATCTGACACAACCTGTTGTATTGACTTATCTTATACTAAGGGCCCGTCCCAGCCAACAAGGGATTTCTCATAATTCTAGGATGAAACAACATCATATCTCAACTTGATTATGAGAGAGATTGAAGTGAAAGAACCCGGTTTCAGAGCGTGGAAGCAGAAAAGAATGAGGTGAAAGGGCCGACCCATGCGTCCCACTTAAAATGTGCTTTGACTTCCACAGGTTGTACAATAGCATTATTTTCTGGACCCAATTTCGAAAGGATTAGGGCACTAGATTGAAGAATAGCTCAGTCCAATAGAAACTTAGGTTGGGCTGGCGGAGGGATGAGTTGAGCTTCTATATGACATGTACTGGTGTTTCATTAGTCCCTTGATTAGGTACCCTAAGCTCGCTTTGAGGAAGTAGCGCCATTTGGTTCTTCCTTCTTTCACGTCCATCTGCGAATGATTTGATAATTCTTTTCATCACTATTTGGATCGCAGACTTGACCGTTATCTATAGAAAGAAAGTGCTCACTCGTTTTCTATTTGTTTTCATGCGCGCATACACTCAGCCTAATTTAGTATGTGTGAATTGGAAGGGCGAGTACGGGTGAAAGCCCACTACCTTGCATATAAAAGATATGATTGATTTATAGATAGCTTTGCTTAAATATATAGTGTGGGACGAATTGATAAGCTCTGAATGCAGGAAGGGAAACCTTAGAGCTTTCTTCGTTTATCTTCCCAACAAGACCATATGATTCTCATTATTCTATTTCTCTGTCTTTCCAACCAGCATTCCCGATTATTCTGATTGGAGTGATGTGTGGTACTGGGAATAATGCAATTGATGGTGCTTGTGGCCCCATGGAATGACTATATAAATGGAAATATGCATCAAGGGAGTTGGGTAGACTAAAGATACCGCCTTTAGCCCTCTGCGGTCTTTTTATAAAGTCGAGTCATACGGAAAGATCGATAGGATTTGGTGCATCTGATGTCCTTCCAGACAGAGAAGCGAGAACCCATTCTGCTTTGATCGCTTGCCCTCCTCGCACAAATGTGGGAAAATGTCTCAGTTGCAGAATGAAACATGAATGAAGTTAGAACAATCAGTGTAAGCTCTTTCTCTAGGGCCACTATCAATAATGATAAGAACTCTTACCAACTAGCTTAACACATCTGGTATCCTTCTCCTTCATACCCCTAGCAGATATGAATAATAGGAAGAAACATGTCCTTTCTAAAGGCAGGCATTAGACCAGAGTTTCATGAGCCAGAGAAGATCGATAAAGCTTAGAACTTACTCGTTTGCAGGAGGAGGCGGTGGTATGACTCCGTCCGTTAAACGAGCATTTCGTGCCACGTGTTTAGCGTCCACATCCACTACCATTTTCCGATCCCAGTATCTATAGAAAAATAGCTATTTAAAGGCCTCATGTATGTCAGTTCATCAACCAAGTTCCTTTCGTCTTTTGTTTGTGCCATCTTTACCAACTTTTATTTCTTGGTTTGCTTGATGCTTACTGGTCTTGCCTCTACTAATACTGGTCATGGGGATAAGAACTCCGTGGGAAGAGAGCAGATACCAATCCAAAACAACCCTTAGAATGGCCTCATCCAAACGGCTGATTGTCATTGATAAGACGGGTAGGTGGTATGTTGATACTGAGCCGCTTCCCCTGTAGTTCTTAGCTCATTCTTCACAAATACGACCGGGTCTTCATAATCTGGAGTAAAAGGATTCAGACCTTTGCATGACGATTGATGTCTACTATGCAACTTTATTCTTGTAGACTCGTGTTGGGCCTCCGGCGTAGAGTTTTGTAGGATAATAGCAATTTTCCCTCAAGTGGATGACCTAAGGTTTATCAATCCATGGGAGGCATAGGATGAATATAGTCTCTCTCAAACAACCCTGCAACCAAATAGCAAAGAGTCTATTGTGTTCCCAACACAACAAATACAATGGTAAATTGTATAGGTGCACTAGTTCGACGAAGAGATGGTGATACAAGTGCAATATGGATAGTAGATATTGATTTTTGTAATTGGAACAACAAAAAAATAAGGTAGCAAGTAACAAAAGTGAGCACAAACGGTATTGCAATGCTTGAAAATGAGGCCTAGCTAGGGTCCGTACTTTCTCTAGTGCAATCTCTCAACAATGCTAATATAATTGGATCATATAACCATCCCTCAATGTGCGATGAGGAATCACTCCAAAGTTGTTATCTAGCGGAGAACATAAGAAGAAATTGTTTGTAGAGTACGAAACCGCCTCAAAATTATCCTTTCCGGTCGATCTATCCAAGAGTTCGTACTAAAATAACACCAAGTTATCCTTTCCGATCAATCTATCTAAGAGTTCGCACTAAAATAACACCATATGATACACATCAACCAACTCTAATGTCACCTAGATACTTCAATGTCATCGTGAGTATCCGTGAGTTGATTATACGATATACATCAAACAATTTCAGATTCACAATACTCAATCCAACACAAAGAACCTCAAAGAGTGCCCCAAGATTTTTACCGGAGAAACAAAAACGAGAACGTGCATCAAACCCTATGCATAGATTATCCCAATGTCATCTCGGGAATCTGCAAGTTGATTGCCAAAACACACATCAAGTGAATCAATATGATACTCCATTATTACCACGGGTATTCATAGCAAGACATACAAGTGTTCTCAGATCCATAAAAGTATACAATCTGATAAAAGTGAAATCAAAGGGAAAACTCAATTCATCTCAACAAGATAGAGAGGGGGAAATACCATATGATCCAACTATATTAACAAAGCCCGCAATACATCAAGATCGTGCCAAATCAAGAACGAGAGAGAGAGAGAGAGAGAGAGAGAGAGAGAGAGAGAGAGATTAAACACATAACTATTGGTACAAACCCTCAACCCCAAGGATGGACTACTCCGCCCCATCATGGTGGCTGTGGGGATGACGAAGATGGCCACCGATGATGATTTCCCCCTTCGGCAGGGTGCGAAACAGGGTCTAGATTGGTTTTTCGTGGCTACAAAGGCTTGCGGCGGCGGAACTTATAATCTAGGGTTATTTTTGGGAGTTTCTTGATATATAGGATTTTGGCGCATCGGTTTCACGCGAAGATGGGCCACAAGGGACCAACAAGACACCAGGGTGCGACAGAGGGGGCTGGCGCGCCCTGGTGGGTTGTGGCTACCTCGTGGTTCTTCTGGCCCTCCCACGAAGCTTCTAGTGCCTCTTTTGTTCCAAAAAAAATCGTCAAAAAGTTTCGTTGCATTTGGAGAACTTTTATTTCTGCACAAAAACAACACGACGGTAGTTCTGCTGAAAACAACGTCAGTCTGGGTTAGTTCCATGCAAATTATATAAAATTGTTGTAAACATGGCATGAATACTTCATAAATTATAGATACGTTGGAGCCGTATCAGCATCTCCAAGCTTAATTCCTACCCGCCCTCGAGTAGGTAAATGATAAAAGAAATAATTTATGAAGTGTGAATGCTAGCATAGTGCATAAGTTTGATCAATGATAATTTCAATCACTTTTCCTAGCATCATAACAACAAATCTTTCTCATAAAACTCATCATGATAAAGTAGTAGTCAATTCACATGTTATGGTTCAAACAATGCCTTCTCTTGAAACTTAACAACCTATGTTCTTAATCACCAAACAATTGCAATTCAACTTATTCAACAAAGTCTAAGTAAGAGCTCCACATACTCAATCATCACATAGTCTTCTATGATTGCTAGTACTCAAAGCATATTTTTAGAACAAATGGCATCCATCAAACACAGAGAATGATAGGGGCTTAATGTTTCGCCTCCCTACTCATTTATAATAGAGATACCCACCACATGATGCTTGCTAACTAGAGAATATTTGAGGTTGAAATGAGAATTCATACTATTGACTCTTTGCATAAAAGTAAATACTGAAAAGTAAAAGATAGGCCCTTCACAGAGGGAAGCAGAGGTTGTCATGCGCTTTTAATTTTTGGATGCCCAAGATCTTGCAAAGGAACGTGACGTTATATTGCCCCTTATGATAGCAACCTTTATTATGCAGTCCGTCGCTTTTATTAGTTTACCATCACAAGTTGTACAACACTTATTTTCCCTTACAATAAAAGATCAAACATATTTGGGGGCAATTTTTATTGCTTTATGCACCATGACAACTTACTTGAACGATCTTATTCAATCCATAAGTAGATATGGTGGACTCTGATAACCCACAAGTATAGGGGATCGCAATAGTTTTTCAGGGTAGAGTATTCAACCCAAATTTATTGATTCGACACAAGGGGAGCCAAAGAATATTCTCAAGTATTAGCAGCTGAGTTATCAATTCAACCACACCTGGAAACTTAATATCTGTAGCAAAGTGTTTAGTAGCAAAGTAATATGATAGTAGTGGTAACGGTAGCAAAAGTAATATTTTTGGGTTTTGTAGTGATTGTAACAATAGCAACGGAAAAGTAAATAAGTGAAGAACAATATATGAAAAGCTCGTAGGCATTGGATCGGTGATGGAGAATTATGTAGGATGCGATCGATCATGCAACAGTTATAACATAGGGTGACATAGAACTAGCTCCAGTTCATCAATGTAATGTAGGCATGTATTCCGAATATAGTCATACGTGCTCAAGGAAAAGAACTTGCATGACATCTTTTGTCCTACCCCCCTCCCCCCGCGTGGCAGCGGGGTCCTATTGGAAACTAAGGGATATTAAGGCCTCCTTTTAATAGAGTACCAGACCAAAGCATTAACACACAGTGAATACATGAACTCCTGAAACTACGATCATCACTGGGAGTGGTCCTGATTATTGTCACTTTGGGGTTGCCGGATCATAACACATAGTAGGTGATTATACACTCGCAAGATAGGATCAAGAACTCACATATATTCATGAAAGCATAATAGGTTCAGATCTGAAATCGTGGCACTCGGGCCCTAGTGATAAGCATTAAGCATAGCAAAGTTATAGCAACATCAATCTCAGAACATAGTGGATACTAGGGATCAAACCCTAACAAAACTAACTCGATTACATGATAAATCTCATCCAACCCATCACCGTCCAACAAGCCTACGATGGAATTACTCACGCACGGCGGTGAGCATCATGGAATTGGTGATGGAGGAAGGTTGATGATGACGATGGCGACGGATTCCCCTCTTCGGAGCCCTGAACGGACTCTAGACCAGCCTTCCCGAGAGAGATTAGGGCTTGGAGGCGGCTATGTATCGTAAAACGTGATGAATCCTTCTCTCTGATTTTTTTCCTCCCCGAACACGAATATATGGAGTTGGAATTGAGGTAGGTGGAGCGTCAGGGGGCCCACGAGGCAGGGGGCGCACCCAAGGGGGTAGGCGCGCCCCCACCCTCGTGGACAGGGTGTGCGCCCCCTCACGTGGATTCTTCTTCCTGTACTTTTTATATATTCCAAAAATAATCTCCGTTGATTTTTAGGTCATTCCAGAACTTTTATTTCTGCACAAAAATAACACCACGACAATTCTGCTGAAAACAACGTCAATCCGGGTTAGTTCCGTTTAAATCATCCAAGTTAGAGTCCAAAACAAAGGTATAAGTGTTTGGAAAAGTAGATACGACGGAGACGTATCAACACCCCAAGCTTAAATCTTTGCTTGTCCTCAAGCAATTCAGTTGATAAACTGAAAGTGATAAAGAAAAACTTTTACAAACTATGTTTGCTCTTGTTGTTGTAAATATGTAAAGCCAATATTCAAGTTTTCAGCAAAGATTATGAACTAACCATATTCACAATAACATTTAGGTCTCATGTTTACTCATATCAATGGCATAATCAACTAGCGAGCAATAATAACAAATCTCGGATGACAACACTTTCTCAAAACAATCATGATATGATATAACTAGATGGTATTTCGCTAGCCCTTTCTGAGACCGCAAAACATAAATGCAGTGCACCTTTAAGGATCAAGGACTGACTAGACATTGTAATTCATGGTAAAAGAGATCCAGTCACAATCATACTCCATGTAAACTAACAGTAATGGATGCAAATGACAGCGGTGCTCTCCAACTGGTGCTTTTTAATAAGAGGATGGTGACCCAACATAAAAGTAAATGGATAAGCACTTCGCAGAGGGAAGCAGGGATTTGCAGAGGTGCCAGAGCTTGATTTTGAAATAGATATGAATAATATTTTGAGCGGTATACTTTTATTGTCAACATAACAACCGAGAGATCTCGATATCTTCCATGCTACACACATTATAGGCGGTTCCCAAGCAGAATGGTAAAGTTTATACTCCCCCACCACCAACAAGCATCAATCCATGGCTTGCCCGAAACAACGGGTGCCTCCAACTAACAACAATCCTGGGGAAGTTTTGTTTGCAATTATTTTGATTTGATTTATGCATGGAACTGGGCATCCTGGTAACCAGCCATTTTCTCATGAATGAGGAGCGGAGTCCACTCCTCTTGAGAATAACCCGCCTAGCATGAAGGATACAGACAGCCCTAGTTGATACATGAGCTATTCGAGCATACAAAACAGAATGTTTATTTGAAGGTTTAGAGTTTGGCACATACAAATTTACTTGGAACGGCAGGTAGATACCGTATATAGGTAGGTATGGTGGACTCATATGGAATAACTTTGGGGTTTATGGAATTGGATGCACAAGCAGTATTCCCGCTTAGTACAAGTGAAGGCTAGAAAAAGATTGAGAAGTGACCAGCTAGAGAGCGACAAAAATCATGAACATGCATTAAAATTAATCAACACCGAATGCAAGCATGAGTAGGATATAATGCACCATGAATATAAATTTCGTGGAGGCTATGTTGATTTTGTTTCAACTACATGCGTGAACATGTGCCAAGTCAAGCCACTCGAATCGTTCAAAGGAGGATACCACCCTATCATACCACATCACAACCATTTTAATATCATGTTGGCACGCAAGGTAAACCATTATAATCTCCTAGCTAATTAAGCATGTCATAAGCAACTATAATCTCTAATTTTCATTCCAAATATGTTTCTTTCATAATAGGCTGAATCAGGAACGATGGACTAATCATATTTACAAAAACAAGAGAGGTCGAGTTCATACCAGCTTTTCTCATCTCAATCAGTTCATCATATATCATCATTATTGCCTTTCACTTGCACGACCGAATAGTGTGGATAATAATAATAGTGCACGTGCATTGGACTAAGCTGGAATCTGCAAGCATTCAATTCAAGAGAGAAGACAAGGTAATATGGGATCTTTGTTAGATCAACAATAATGCATATGAGAGCCACTCAACATTTTCATTATGGTCTTCTCCTCTCGACCCCCAAAGAAAAGAAACAAAACTATTTACACGAGAAAGCTCCCAACAAGCAAAAGAAGAACGGGAAATATTTTTGGGTTTTATTTTTAATTACTACTACTAGCATGGAAAGTAAATTAGCTAAAATTTACAACTATTTTTTTTGGTTTTTCTTAAGGTTTTTCAAACACACAAGAAGAAAGCTTAAAAGGAAAATAAACTAGCAAGGATGATACAATGAAAAAGTATGAGCACCGACAACTGGCATGAGTGTGTGAACATGAATGTAATGTTGGTGAGAGATACGTACTCCCCCAAGATTAGGCTTTTGGCCTAAGTTGGTCTATGCCCATGGATGGCCTGGTGGATATCCGAAGTTGAAGCTGGGGTCATACTGAGATGCATCAGCTATTGCCTGACGAGCTGCAGCTTGGAGACGAGGTGCAGCTTGGACGCGAGCTGCCTCCGTCCTCCTCTCGTACTTGGTCACCTCCTCACTGGTTATAACATATCTCCCTTTTGCCTGAAAGTCAAAGAAGGCAGGAGCAGGGAGAGCGACATGATAGGTGCGTCGTCTATAAAAGATTAGTCGGTACTGAAGGAACTGATTGTTCCTCTCAACAAACTGATGACGAACCATGGCATTATAATCTAAATAAGCAGGAGGCAACTCAATATCATCTCCACGTATGGGTATCTCAATAAAATCAGCTAAACGGGTTGCATAAATTCCATCGAAGAAATCTCCATTAATTTTGTTATTATGCAACCTGCGTGCAAGAATGGCCCCCAAGCTATATTGTGACATGCCTCATCCTTACCATTTATGCATCTACCTATAAAGAGAGCAAAATAATGTATAGCAGGAAAATGAATGCTCCCTATGGTAGCTTGCGTGATTTCTCTAGATTCCCCCATAGTTATACTAGCAAGAAAGTCTCTATATTCAGATTTGCAAGGTTCACTAACATTACCCCACTGTGGGAGTTTACAAGCAGTGTTAAAGTCCTCTAAGTCCATGGTATAAGATTTATCATAAAGATCAAACAGGACAATTTGAGAATTGCACGATGATGAAAATTCAAACCTTCTCACAAAGGAATCAGTGAGGTAGTGGTACTGACGGCACTTATCTGCCATGAAGCTCTCAAGATCGGCATTATGCACATATGCTTCAAATTCCTCCTTGATTTCTGCTCGAACCATGAAGTCCTCTTATGGCCATTCACAAGGCCGCACTTGAGCATCCCTTGGTGGTTCATTGTCCGGCTCGCGTATTGCAGGCCTGGGTCCTTGCTTCCTTGAGGAACCACCTTGATACATTTTCCTAAACATATTTCTTCCTCTGAAAAATTTCTGAAATTTTTAGTAACTCAACAATAGAAGTGAACCAAACTCAACAAAATTGATAGCAACTACTCCTACAAGTGCCTAGAGTATATATCATGCATTAAAACTACTTTTTGATCATATAAATTTGACATGCAAGCTCAAGAACATGGTCATCTAAGCAGCAAAAATTTGCAATGAATAAAGCACTAGAACAAAAACTAATTGGACCATTGGAGGAGTCACATACCAAAGAACAATCCCCCAAAGCAGTTTTGTGAATGGAGCTTTGAGCAAGGAGATCGAAAATGGCAGCAAGATGAGCAAGAACTCGGGTTTGAGCTGGTTGGTGATTTTTTTGGGAGGAAGGAGTGTGTGGTGGCTGGAATAAGTGGAGGGGACCCACATGGGGTCCACAAGGTGGGGGGCGCGCCCAGGGGTGTGGGCGCGCCCTCCACCCTCGTGGGCACGTGGCTGTTCCCCCTGCTGTGTTTTCAGTGCCAGATATTCTAAAATATTCTATAAAACATCATATTTAAATTCAGGGCATTTTGAGAACTTTTATTTTCGGGGTATTTTTTATTGCATGGAAATTCAGAAAACAGACGGAAAATACTATTTTTTCTTCTTTATTTAATATAAATAACAGAAAGTAAAAAGAGGGTACAGAGAGTTGTGTTTTCTAAATTCATCCATCTCATGCTCATTAAAAGGAATCCACTAACAAGGTTGATCAGGTCTTGTTAACAAACTCATTTCGAGTAACATGAAACCGGAGAATTTTCGAATAACACTAGGTTACCTCAACGGGGATATGTACATCCCCAACAATAAGAATATCATATTTCTTCTTGACAGTAGGAAGAAGAAATTCAAAACCTCCAATAGTAATAGTTGAAAATTTTCCAATAGAATTGATACTTTGTACTTGAGGTTGTTTCCTCAGAAAGTGTACCGTATGCTTACCATTAACATGAAAAGTGACATTGCCTTTGGTGCAATCAATAACAGCCCTTCAGTATTCAAAAACGGTCTTCCAAGAATAATAGACATACTATCGTCCTCGGGAATATCAAGAATAACAAAGTCCGTTAAAATAGTAATGTTTGCAACCAGGCACATCCTCACAAATACCGACAGGTATAGCAGTTGATTTGTTAGCCATTTGCAAAAATATTTCAGTAGGTGTCAACTTATTCAAATCAAGTCTACGATATAAAGAGAGAGGCATAACACTAACACCGGCTCCAAGATCACATAAAGCAGTTTTAACATAGTTTCTTTTAATGGAGCATGGTATAGTTGGTATTCCTGGATCTCCAAGTTTCTTTGGTATTCCACCCTTAAAAGTATAATTAGAAAGCATGGTGGAAATTTCAGCTTCCGGTATCTTTCTTTTATTAGTAACAATATCTTTCATGTACTTGGCGTAAGGATTCATTTTAAGCATATCAGTCAAACGCATACGCAAAAAGATAGGTCTAATCATTTTAGCAAAGCGCTCAAAATCCTCTTCATCCTTTTTCTTGGATGGATTAGGAGGAAAAGGCATGGGTTTCTGAACCCAGGGTTCTCTTTCTTTACCGTGCTTCCTAGCAACAAAGTCTCTCTTATCATAACATTGATTCTTTGATTGTGGGTTATCAAGATCAACAGTATGTTCAATCTCTACATCATTATCATCACTAGGTTGAGCATCAACATGAACATCATCATTAACATTATCACTAAGTTCATGTTCATTACCAGATTGTGTTTCAGCATCAGAAATAGAAATATCATTGGGATTCTTCTTTTAGAAGGACTAGGTACATCTACATTAGCTCTCTGAGAATCTTGCTCAATTCTCTTAGGGTGGCCTTCAGGATACAAAGGTTCCTGAGTCATTTTACCACCTCTAGTCATAAATCTAACAGCATTATCATTCTTCTTATTATTTAATTCATTGAGCAAATCATTCTGAGCTTTAAGTACTTGTTCTACTTGAGTAGTAACCATAGAAGCATGTTTACTAATAAGTTTAAGTTCACCTTTAACATTAGCCATATAATCACCCAAGTGTTCAAGCATATCAGCATTGTGTTTCAATTGTCTACCAACATAAGCATTGAAGTTTTCTTGTTTAACCATAAAGTCATCAAACTCATCCAAGCATGGGCTAGCAAACTTAGTAAATGGGATTTCACATTTATCGAATCTATAGAGAGAATTTACCTTTACTACATGTGTAGGGTTATCAAGACCATGTGTTTCTTCAACAGGTGGCAATTTAAGACCATACATTTCTTCAATAGGTGGTAAATTCTTAACATCTTCAGTTTTAATACCCTTTTCTTTCATAAATTTCTTTGCCTCTTGCATATCTTCAGGACCGGGAAATAGAATACCCCTTTTCTTTGAAGTTGGCTTAGGAGTTGGTTCAGGAAGTGTCCAATTATTTTCATTAGTCAACATATTATTCAATAACAATTCAGCTTGATCAACAGTTCATTCCCTGAAAACACAACTAGCACAACTATCCAGGTGGTCTCTGGAAGCACCGGTTAGTTCATTATAAAAGATATCAAGTATTTCATTTTTCTTGAGTGGATGATCGGGCAAAGCATTAAGTAATCAGAGAAGCCTCCCCCAAGCTTGTAGGAGACTCTCTTCTTCAATTTGCACAAAATTATATATTTCCCTTAAAGCAGCTTGTTTCTTATGAGCAGGGAAATATTTAGCAGAGAAGTAATAAATCATATCCTGGGGACTAGGCACACAACCATGATCAAGAGAATTAAACCATATCTTAGCATCACCCTTTAATGAGAACGGAAATATTTTAAGGATGTAAAAGTAGCAAGTTCTATCATCATTAGTGAATAGGGTGGCTATATCATTTAATTTAGTAAGATGTGCCACGACAGTTTCAGATTCATAGCCATAGAAAGGATCATATTCAATCAAAGTAATTATATCAGGATCAATAGAGAATTCATAATCCTTATCAGTAACAAAGATATGTGAAGTAGCATAAGCAGGGTCATATTTCATTCTAGCATTCAAAGATTTTTCTTTAAGCTTAGCTAATAATTTCTTAAGATCAGATCTATCATTGCAAGCTAAGAAATCTCTAGCAGTTTCTTCATCCATAACATAACCGTCAGGAACAACACACAATTCATATCTAGGGGGAGAATCTTCATCATCACTTTCATCAATATTATCAGTTTCAATAATTTCATTCTCTCTAGCCCTATCAAGTTGTTCATCAAGAAATTCACCTAGTGGCACAGTAGTATCAAGCATAGAAGTAGTTTCATCATAAGTATCATGCAAAGCAGAAGTGGCATCATCAATAACATGTAACCTATCAGAATCAATAGCATGTGTAGGTGTCTCAAGTTTACTCAAAACATAAGGTGAGTCAAGTGCAGAGCTAGATGGCAGTTCCTTACCTCCCCTCGTAGTTGAGGGAAAAATCTTGGTTCTTTGATCTTTCAAGATCTTCATAATGATAAGCAGATATAAATCCCAAGTGACTCAAAGAATAGAGCTATGCTCCCCGGCAACGGCGCCAGAAAATAGTCTTGATAACCCACAAGTATAGGGGATCGCAATAGTTTTTCAGGGTAGAGTATTCAACCCAAATTTATTGATTCGACACAAGGGGAGCCAAAGAATATTCTCAAGTATTAGCAGCTGAGTTATCAATTCAACCACACCTGGAAACTTAATATCTGTAGCAAAGTGTTTAGTAGCAAAGTAATATGATAGTAGTGGTAACGGTAGCAAAAGTAATATTTTTGGGTTTTGTAGTGATTGTAACAATAGCAACGGAAAAGTAAATAAGTGAAGAACAATATATGAAAAGCTCGTAGGCATTGGATCGGTGATGGAGAATTATGTAGGATGCGATCGATCATGCAACAGTTATAACATAGGGTGACATAGAACTAGCTCCAGTTCATCAATGTAATGTAGGCATGTATTCCGAATATAGTCATACGTGCTCAAGGAAAAGAACTTGCATGACATCTTTTGTCCTACCCCCCTCCCCCCGCGTGGCAGCGGGGTCCTATTGGAAACTAAGGGATATTAAGGCCTCCTTTTAATAGAGTACCAGACCAAAGCATTAACACATAGTGAATACATGAACTCCTGAAACTACGATCATCACTGGGAGTGGTCCCGATTATTGTCACTTTGGGGTTGCCGGATCATAACACATAGTAGGTGATTATAGACTCGCAAGATAGGATCAAGAACTCACATATATTCATGAAAGCATAATAGGTTCAGATCTGAAATCGTGGCACTCGGGCCCTAGTGATAAGCATTAAGCATAGCAAAGTTATAGCAACATCAATCTCAGAACATAGTGGATACTAGGGATCAAACCCTAACAAAACTAACTCGATTACATGATAAATCTCATCCAACCCATCACCGTCCAACAAGCCTACGATGGAATTACTCACGCACGGTGGTGAGCATCATAGAATTGGTGATGGAGGAAGGTTGATGATGCTGATGGCGACGGATTCCCCTCTCCGGAGCCCCGAACGGACTCCAGATCAGCCCTCCCGAGAGAGATTAGGGCTTGGCGGCGGCTCCATATCATAAAACGCGATGAATGCGTCTCTCTATTTTTTTTCTCCCCGGACACGAATATATGGAGTTGGAGTTGTGGTCGGTGGAGCGTCAGGGGGCCCACGAGGCAGGGGGCCGTGCCCAAGGGGGGTAGGCGCCCCACCCTTGTGGACAGGGTGTGGGCCCCCTGACATGGATTCTTCTTCCAGTATTTTTTTTATATATTCCAAAAATAATCTCCGTTGATTTTCAGGTCATTCCGAGAACTTTTATATCTGCACAAAAATAACACCATGGCAATTCTGCTGAAAACAACGTCAGTCTGGGTTAGTTCCATTCAAATCATGCAAGTTAGAGTCCAAAACAAGGGAAAAAGTGTTTGGAAAAGTAGATACGACGGAGACATATCATACTCTCATGGCTAGAAACTGGGTTTAAGGGTTTTTGGATGCACAAGTAGTATCTCTACTTAGTACGAATTTTTGGCTGGCAAAAGATCCTAAGCAAACACCACATGTTGGAGGATCCATAACAATATAACTTCTATGCAAATATACACAACCATAACTCATTACGTTGTCTTCCTTGTCCAACTTCAACTAATTTGCTCAAGTTTTAAAATAATTAATGGGTATTCATAATCATAGAAGATGTCCAAGATAATATATTTGTATGTGAAAGTTCTCTTCCTTATACTAATCATTCATGAATTGCTTGTATGACCAATATTGTGATTGTAAAGCTTCAATACATTTCACTTTCTAAACCCAATGTGAAGCTACTACTAGGATTATATGAACATATAACAACTTCATAATATTCAATTCATTCAACAATTTACTCATAGGATATAAGTGAAGCACAAGAGTAAATGACAAACTACCCCAAAAAGATATAAGTGAAGATCAAGCGAGTAGTTAAGTAAATGGGTAGCTATTTGAGGACTCTCTCTCATTTAAAAACTTTCAGATCTAAGTATTTTACTAAAATAGCAAGCAAAACAAAATAAAATGACATTCCAACAATAGCACACATCATGCGAACAAGCAAAAACTTAGGCTCAACCGATACTAACCGATAATTGTTGAAGAAGAAAGGTGAGATGCCTACCGGGGCATCCCCAAGCTTAGATGCTTGAGACTTCTTGGAATATTATCTTGGGATGCCCTTAATTCCTTTTATATCATTGTTTCCCTAAATCTTAAAAGCTTCATTCACACAAAACTCAACAAGAACTCGTGAGATAAGTTAGTATAAACCAATGCAATAACCTTATCGTTCTCTACTGTAGCAAATCACTAAAATTATAATTCAACATTGCACACTGAATGCCTCTGCATATTTAATACTCCTATCCTCAAATAGAATCATTAAACAAGCAAACATATGCAAACATAACAACAATCTGTCTAAACAGGACAGTCTATAAAGAATGCAAGAATATTCATACTTATTTTGACTCCAAAAATTCTGAAAAATTACCACACCATAGAAAATTTATCATAGCTTATTTTGCAAAAACTTTCAACATTTTATCACATTCTGAATTTTCTCAAGAATTCACACACTAGCGTGCAACTTTCTATTTTCAAACAGCCACATATAGACTTGCAAAATAAGCATGGCAAAGGCTATAATTGACATTTTTATTGAAGTAAAAGATACAAAACATTATTCTAAATAACAACAAGAAAATCCCAACAAAAGAAAATGATGCTCCAAGCAAAATTCATATCATTTGAAGAATGAAAATATAGCTCCAAGTAAGGTTACCGATAATGTTGGAGATGAAAGAGGGGATGCCTTCCAGGACATCCCCAAGCTTAGTTGCTTGGGTCTTCCTTGAATATTACCTTGGGGTGCCTTGGGAATCCCCAATCTTAGGGTCTTTACAATCCGTATTCTCCTCATATCGATATCTCACCCAAAATTTGAAAACTTCAACCACACAAAACTTAACGGAACTTCGTGAGATAGGCTAGTATGATAAAGCAAATCGTTCACTTTGGTACTGTCAAAGACAAGATTAATAATTGTTCTCACATAATTCCTACTGTACCTTATAATTTAATCAATTTATATTGAGCAACATAAGCCATAGAAACTAGAAAAAAAATCAAACTATGCATTGAAAACAGAATCAGTCAAAAACAAAACAGTCTGTAATGATCTAGACAATGACTATACTTCTGTTACTCCAAAAATTCTGAAAAATCAGGGCAACGTAGGAAATTCGTATATCAATCATTTGTACAAAAATTCAGAATTTTATCACGCTCCACTGAATTTAAATAATTCTGTACTGGAGGCAAAAGTTTCTGTTTTTGCACAGAATCAAGTCAACTATCATCCACACTATCCCAAAGGATTTACTTGGCACTTTGTTGAAACAAAAGCAATAAAACATTGTTACTACAGTATACTAATCATGTGAACACAAAAATACAATAGGTAAAAGTGTTGGGTTGTCTCCCAACAAGCGGTTTTCTTTAATGCCTTTTTAGCTAGGCATGATGATTTCAATGATGCTCACATAAATGTAAAGAATTGAAACGTAATGGAGCATCATGAAGCACATGGAAAGCACATTTAAGCCTAACCCACTTCCTATGCATAGGGATTTTGTGAGAAAACAATTTATGGGAGCAAGAATCAACTAGCATGTGAAGGCAAAACGGGTATAACTTCAAGATTTTCAACATAAAGAGAGGAAATTTGATATTATTGAGATGTATATAAGCATATGTTCCTCTCTCATAATAATTTCCAGTAGCATCCTGAAGAAATTCAACAATATAACTATCACATAAAGCATTCTTTTCATGATCCACATGCATATATTTTTTATTACTCTCCACATAAGCAAATTTATTCTCATGAATAGTAGTGGGAGCAAACTCAACAAAATAACTATCATGAGATACTTGATTGACATAATCAATTTGACATTAAAATCATGATGACAAGTTTCATGGATATCTTTATTCTTTATATCATACATGTCATCACCATAATCATCATAGATAGGAACTTTGTTTTCATAATCAATTGAAACATCTTCCAAGATAGTGGAATCATCATTAAATAAAGTCATGACCTCTACAAATCTACTTTCATCAATATAATCATCATAAATAGGAGGCATTCTTTCATCATAATAAAATTTCTAGTCAAAACTTGGGGGACTAAAAATATCGTCTTCATCAAACATAGCATCCCCAAGCTTATGGCTTTGCGTATCATTAGCATCATGGATATTCAAGGAATTCATACTAACAACATTGCAATCATGCTCATCATTCAAACATTTTATGCCAAACATTTTATTGAATTCTTCTTCTAATAATTGAGCACAATTTCTCTTTCCATCATTTTAAAGAAAGACATGATAAAGATGAATAATATGAGGCAACCTCAATTCCATTTTTTGTAGTTTTCTTTTATAAACTAAACTAGTGATAAAACAAGAAACTAAAAGATTCAATTGCAAGATCTAAAGATATACCTTCAAGCACTCAATTCCCCAGCAACGGCGCCAGAAAAGAGCTTGATGTCTACTAGACAACTTTATTCTTGTAGACTCGTGTTGGGCCTCCAAGCGCAGAGTTTTGTAGGACAGTAGAAATTTTCCCTCAAGTGGATGACCTAAGGTTTATCAATCTGTGGGAGGCATAGGACGAAGATGGTCTCTCTCAAACAACCCTGCAACCAAATAACAAAGAGTCTATTGTGTCCCCAACACAACAAATACAATGGTAAATTGTATAGGTGCACTAGTTTGGCGAAGAGATGGTGATACAAGTGTAATATGGATAGTAGATATTGATTTTTGGAATTGGAACAGCAAAAAACAGCAAAGCAACAAGTAACAAAAGTGAGCACTGATGACCCACAAGTATAGGGGATCAATCATAGACCTTTCCATAAGTAAGAGTGTCGAACCCAACGAGGGGCAGAAGGAAATGACAAGTGGTTTTCAGCAAGGTAATGTCTGCAAGCATGATACGTCCATTTTGCATCATGCTTTTATATTGATATTTATTGCATTATGGGCTGTTATTACACATTATGTCACAATAGTTATGCCTATTCTCTCTTATTTTACAAGGTTTACATAAAGAGGGAGAATGCCGGCAGCTGGGATTCTGGGCTGGAAAAGGAGCAAATATTAGAGACCTATTCTGCACAGCTCCAAAAGTCCTGAAACTTCACGGAAGATGTTTTCAGAATATATAAAAAATACTCAGCGGAAGAGATTCACCAGGGGGCCCACACCCTGCCCACGAGGGTGGGGGCGCACCCTACCCCCCTGGGCGCGCCCCCTACCTCGTGGGCCCCCTGGTGGCCCTCTGGTGGCCATCTTCTGCTATATGAAGTCTTTCAATGGGAAACAAATAACAAGCCATCTTCTCGGACGAAACTCCGCCGCCACGAGGCGGAACCTTGGCAGAACCAATCTAGGGCTCTCGCGAAGCTGTTTTGCCGGGGAAACTTCCCTCCCGGAGGGGGAAATCATCGCCATCGTCATCACCAACGCTCCTCTCATCGGGAGAGGGCAATCTCCATCAACATCTTCATCAGCACCATCTCCTTTAAAAACCCTAGTTCATATCTTGTATCCAATTCTTGTCTCCAAGTCCGGGATTGGTGCTAGTACGTTGCTAGTAGTGTTAATTACTCCTTGTAGTTGATGCTAGTTGGTTTAATTGGTGGAAGATCATATGTTCAGATCCTATATGCATATTAATACCCCTCTGATTATGAACATGTTTATGCTTTGTGAGTAGTTACGTTTGTTCCTGAGGACATGGGAGAAGTCTTGCTATTAGTAGTCATGTAAATTTGGTATTCGTTCGATATTTTGATGAGATGTATGTAGTCTCTACTCTAGTGGTGTTATGTGAACATCGACTACATGACACTTCACCATTATTTGGGCCTAGAGGAAGGCATTGGGAAGTAATAAGTAGATGATGGGTTGCTAGAGTGACAGAAGCTTAAACCCTAGTTTATGCGTTGCTTCGTAAGGGGCTGATTTGGATCCATATGTTTCATGCTATGGTTAGGTTTACCTTAATACTTTTGTTGTAGTTGCGGATGCTTGCAATAGAGGTTAATCATAAGTGGGATGCTTGTCCAAGTAACGGCAGTACCCAACCACCGGTCCACCCACATACCAAATTATCAAAGTACCGAACGCGAATCATATGAACGTGATGAAAACTAGCTTGACGATATTCCCATGTGTCCTCGGGAGCGCTTTTCTCTATATGAGAGTTTGACCAGGCTTTTCCTTTGCTACAAAAAGGATTGGGCCACTTTGCTGCACTTTATTTACTTTTGTTACTTGTTGCTCGTTACAAATTATCCTATCACAAAACTATCTGTTACCACTTATTTCAGTACTTGCAGAGAATACCTTGCTGGAAACCGCTTATCATTTCCTTCTGCTCCTTGTTGGGTTCGACACTCTTACTTATCGAAAGGACTACGATAGATCCCCTATACTTGTGGGTCATCAAGACTCTTTTCTGGCGCCGTTGCCGGGGAGTGATCCGCCTTTGGTAGGTGGAATTTGGTAAGGAAAAATTTATATAGTGTGCTGAAATTTACTGTCACTTGTTACTATGGAAAGTAATCCTCTGAGGGGCTTGTTTGGGGTATCTTCACCCCGACCAGTAGAGCAAAGAGTTGCTCCTCAACCTACTGAACCTACTGAAAATGAAAATGTCTGCTTTGAAATTCCTTCGGGTATGATAGAGAAACTGCTAACTAATCCTTTTTTAGGAGATGGAACAAAACATCCTGATGAGCATCTAATATATGTGGATGAAGTTTGTGGATTATTTAAGCTTGCAGGTGTATCCGGAGATGTTGTTAAGAAGAAGGTCTTCCCTTTATCTTTGAAGGGAGATGCATCGACATGGTATAGGCTATGTGATGATATGGGGTCTTGGAATTACAAACGATTGAAATTGAAATTTCATCAGAAGTTTTATCCTATGCATCTTGTTCATCGTGATCGCAATTATATATATATATTTTGGCCTCGCGAAGGAGAAAGCATCGCTCAAGCTTAGGGGAGGCTTAAATTAATGTTATATTCATGCCCCAATCATGATCTCTCAAGAAAAATGATTATTCAAAAAATTTATGCTCGGCTTTCTGATAGCAATCGCACCATGCTCGATACTTCTTGTGCTGGCTCTTTTATGATGAAGACTATTGAATTCAAATGGGATTTATTGGAAAGAATTAAATGCAACTCTGAAGATTGGGACATCGACAAAGGTAAGGAGTCAGGTATGACACCTAGTTTTCATTGTGTTAAATCTTGTATGGATACTGATGTTTGCCATAAATTTAGCACTAAATATGGACTTGACTCTAAGATAGTAGCTTCTTTCTGTGAATCTTTTGCTACTTATGTTGATCTCCCCAAGGAGAAGTGGTTTAAATATCATCCTCCCATAGAAGTAAAAGTAGCTGCACCTATTAAAGTTGAAGAAAAGATTGTCACTTATAATGATCCTATTGTTCCTATTGCATATGTTGAGAAACCACCTTTCCCTGTTAGGATAAAAGATCATGCTAAAGCGTCAACTGTGGTTCGTAAAAGCAATATTAAAACTTATACACCTCATGAGAAAATTAAAGTTGAACCTGATATTGCTATTGTTAAAGATCTCTTGTCTGATAATATTGATGGGCATGTCATTCATTTCCTTGATGAAACTGCTAGAATTGCTAAACCTTGTGCTAAAGATAAAAACAAACCGGTGGTAGGCATGCCTGTTATTTCTGTTAAAACAGGAGATCATTGTTATCATGGCTTATGTGATATGGGTGCTAGTGCTAGTGCAATACCTTATTCCTTATACAAAGAAATTATGCATGATATTGCACCTGCTGAGATAGAAGATATTGATGTCACAATTAAACTTGCCAATAGAGATACTATTTCACCAATGGGAATTGTTAGAGATGTTGAAGTCTTGTGTGGGAAAACTAAATATCCTGCTGATTTTCTTGTTCTTGGTTCCCCACAAGATAGCTTTTGTCCCATTATATTTGGTAGACATTTCCCGAACACTGTTAATGCTACCATAGATTGCAAAAGGGATGTTGCTACTATCAGTTTAGATGATATGACTCATGAATTTAACTTTTCTAAATTTAGTAGACAATACCGTGAAGAAGAATTACCTAGTAAGGATGAAACTATTGGTCTTGCCTCTATTGCCGTACCTCCTAGTGATCCTTTAGAACAATATTTGCAAGACCATGAAAATGATATGTTTATGAATGAAAGAAGGGAAATAGACGAAGTATTCTTTAAACAGGAACCTATTCTGAAAAACAATTTGCCTGTTGAAATCCTAGGGGATCCTCCTCCACCCAAGGGTGATCCCGTGTTTGAGCTTAAACCGTTACCTGATACTCTTAAATATGCTTATCTTGGAGAAAAAGATATATCCTATTATTATTAGTGCTAACCTTTCAGAGCATGAGGAAGAGAGATTATTGAAAACTCTGACGAAGCATCATGCTGCTATTGGGTATACTCTTGATGATCTTAAGGGCATTAGTCCCACTCTATGTCAACATAAAATTAATTTGGAAGAAGATGCTAAACTAGTTCGTGACCATCAACGATAGCTGAATCCTAAAATGAAAGAAGTGGTAAGAAAGGAAATACTAAAGCTCCTTGAGGCAGGTATAATTTATCCCGTTGCTGATAGTCAGTGGGTAAGTCCTGTCCATTGTGTCCCTAAGAAGGGAGGTATTACTATTGTTCCTAATGATAAATATGAATTGATTCCTCAAAGAATTATTACAGGTTATAGGATGGTAATTGATTTAGAAAGATTATCTTTCCGCAAATTAAATAAGGCAACTAAAAAGGATCATTACCCCTTACCTTTTATCGACCAAATGCTAGAAAGATTATCCAAATATACACATTTTTTCTTTCTAGACGGTTATTCTGGTTTCTCTCAAATACCTGTGTCAGCCAAAGATCAATCAAAGACTACTTTTACTTGCCCTTTTGGTACTTTTGCTTATAGACGTATGCCTTTTGGTTTATGTAATGCACCTGCTACCTTTCAAAGATGCATGATGGCTATATTCTCTTACTTTTCTGAAAAGATTTGTGAGGTTTTCATGGACGATTTCTCTGTCTATGGTTTGATGATTGCTTGAGCAACCTTGATCGAGTTTTACAGAGATGTGAAGAAACTAATCTTGTCTTGAATTGGGAAAGTGCCACTTTATGGTTAATGAAGGTATTGTCTTGGGGCACAAAGTTTCTAAAAGAGGTATTGAGGTTGATAAAGCTAAGGTTGATGCTATTGAAAAGATGCCATGTCCCAAGGACATCAGAGGTATAAGATGTTTCCTTGGTCACGCCGGATTTTATAGGAGGTTCATTAAGGACTTCTCAAAAATTTCTCGGCCTTTGACTAATTTATTACAAAAAGATATACCATTTGTTTTTTATGATGATTGTGTAGAAGCATTTGAAATACTTAAGAAAGCATTGATCTCTCCACCCATTGTTTAGCCACCTGATTGGAATTTACCCTTTGAAATTATGTGTGATGCTAGTGATTATGCTGTAGGTGCTGTTCTAGGACAAAGAGTTGATAAGAAATTAAATGTTATTCAATATCCTATTAAAACCCTAGACAATGCTCAAAGAAATTATGCTACTACTGAAAAAGAATTCTTAGCAGTTGTATTTGCTTGTGATAAGTTCAGACCTTATATTGTTGATTCTAAAGTAACTATTCACACTGATCATGCTGCTATTAAATATCTTATGGAAAAGAAAGATGCTAAACCTAGACTTATTAGATGGGTTCTCTTGCTACAAGAATTTGATTTGCATATTGTTGATAGAAAGGGAGCTGAGAACCTCGTTGCAGACAACTTGTCTAGGTTAGAAAATGTGATTGATGACCCACTTCCTATTGATGATAGCTTTCCTGATGAGCAATTAAATGTCATAAATGCCTCTCATACTGCTCCATGGTATGCTGATTATGCTAATTACATTGTTGCTAAGTTTATACCACCTAGTTTCACATACCAGCAAAATAAAAAGTTCTTCTATGATTTGAGGTATTACTTTTGGGATGACCCACATCTTTAAAAAGAAGGAGTAGATGGTGTTATTATACGTTGTGTACCTGAGCATGAACAGGAACATATCCTACGCAAGTGTCACTCCGAAGCTTATGGAGGACACCATGCTGGAGATAGAACTGCACATAAGGTATTGCAATCTGGTTTTTATTGGCCTACTCTCTTCAAGGTCGCCCGTAAGTTTGTCCTATCTTGTGATGAATGTCAAAGAATTGGTAATATTAGTAGACGTCAAGAAAGGCCTATGAATTATTCACTCATTATTGAACCATTTGATGTTTGGGGCTTTGAATATATGGGACCCTTTCCTTCCTCTAATGGTTATACACATATTCTAGTTGTTGTTGATTACGTTACTAAGTGGGTAGAAGTTATTCCAACTAGTAGTGCTAATCATAACACTTCTATCAAAATGCTTAAAGAAGTTATTTTTCCAAGGTTTGGAGTCCCTAGATATTTAATGACTGATGGTGGATCACATTTCATTCATGGTGCTTTCCGTAAAATGCTTGCTAAGTATGACGTTAATCATAGAATTGCATCCCCTTATCACCCTCAGTCTAGTGGTCAAGTAGAATTGAGTAATAGAGAACTCAAATTAATTTTGCAAAAGACTGTTAATAGGTCTAAAAATAATTGGTCCAAGAAACTTGATGATGCATTATGGGCCTGTAGAACTACATATAAAAATCCTATGGGCATGTCTCCGTATAAAATGGTTTATGGAGAAGCATGTCACTTACCTCTCGGACTAGAACACAAGGCATATTGGGCCATTAAAGAACTCAATTATGATTTTAAACTTGCCAGTGAGAAGAGGCTATTTGATATTAGCTCGCTTGATGAATGGAGAACCGAAGCCTATGAAAATGCCAAGTTTTTTAAAGAAAAGGTTAAAAGATGGCATGACAAAAGAATACAAAAGCGTGAGTTTAATGTAGGTGATTATGTATTGCTATAGAATTCGCGTTTCAGATTTTTTGCAGGAAAACTTCTCTCTAAATGGGAAGGTCCTCACGTTATCGAAGAGGTCTACCGTTCCGGTGCCATAAAAATCAACAACTTCGAAGGCACAAATCCGAAGGTGGTGAACGGTCAAAGAATCAAACATTATATCTCAGGTAATCCCATAAATGTTGAAACCGATGTTATTGAAACTGTAGCCCCGGAGGAATACATAAGGGACACTTTTCGGAACGTTTCAAACTCCGAAAAGGAATAGGTATGTGGTACGGTAAGTAAACTGACTCCAAAACAGTTTTTAAGGCAATATTTCTCAGTTTTGGAATATTTAGAAAAATAGAAAAAATAAAAAGCAGTCTGGGAAGGACACGAGGGCTCCACGAGGGTGGAGGGCGCGCCCCCTACCTCGTGTGCTCTTTGGACTCCGTTTTCGTACACGACACGTATTTTGGTCGGCAAAAAATCATTATATAATCTCCCGGAGGTTTTGACTCCCGTATCACGCAAAATCTCCTGTTTTTGTTTCGAGCTATTTTCCTGACAGATCCAGGTCGTCATGTTGTCTTCAAGCACCCCCAAGGACCAATTCTTCGAGAAGGTCATCAACCCCTACCTCACAGAAGTGCTGCAACACCCTCAAACCATTGAGATGCGTGAGGGGTTGTTGCACATCCGCGATGCTGAGGGGCCAAGGAAGACCGGAAGCACGGAGGCAAGGTTCGAGGCCTTGGAGCAAGAAGTTTTCAAGTGTCAGGAGATGGTGGAGCGTGGACTCGATTCCCATCACATCATGATCACGGAGTTCACCAATAACCACAAGTTGGACGCCAAGGACATTGGGGAGGCGATCTTGAAGCTTCATGAGAAAAACGAGCACCTCCAAGCCCAGATCTATGACCTGCAAAATCAAAACTGTGAGTATGAATATAGATTCAAGAGGATGAGTTTGACTGCAGATTTGAGGTTCCAGGAGACTCGGTCATCCTTCTATGATGGTGAGCCTATGCCTTGGAAGAAGGACGACAAGCCTACGTCATCAACAAAATCACCACCGTCTCCACCAACAAAGAAGAATTGAGTATCTGGTATGGGCACTCTCCTTGGAAACTACCAAGCTTGGGGGAGTGCCCCGGTATCGTATCACCATCACTTTTATCTTTACCGTTTTTCTTAGTTCGATCCTTTTGGTAATATCTTGATCTAGTAGAATAAAAGTTCTTAATATGATCTAGTTGTGAGTTTTGCTTTATAATCCTTCTATGTAATCAAGTCTGTGAGCTATATAATAAAGATTAGTGTTGAGTCAAGGGCTTGATTATTTTGCCATGATCCTAAGGGAATAAAATAAAGAGAAAGAAATAAAAAGAAACAAAGAGATCATGTGAGTATTATGGAGAGTAATTAGCTCACATAGAAAAAGTATGATGAATAAAAGTTGTTGATGGTTGACAAACATAGTTTTGGTCATCGTTGCAATTAATAGGAAGTAATAAAGAAAGAGAGGTCTTCACATATAGATATACTATCTTGGACATCTTTTATGATCCTGAGCACTCATTAAAATATGACATGCTAAAAGAGTTGACGTTGGACAAGGAAGACAACGTAATGGGTTATGTTTTCTTACATCTGAGATAAATTATATTGTCATGGATCATCCAACATGGTTGAGCTTGCCTTTCCCCCTCGTGCTAACAAAATTCATCGCACCAAGTAGAGATACTACTTGTGCTTCCAAATACCCTTAAACCAGTTTTGCCATCAGAGTCCACCATACCCACCTCTGGATTGAGTAAGATCCTCTAAGTAAGTTGTCATCGGTGAAAACAATAAAAATTGTTCCCTAAATATGTATGACTTATTAGTGTGGGAGAAAATAAACTTTATACGATCGTGTGATATGGAAGAAATAAAAGCGACAAACTGCATAATAAAGGTCCATATCACAAGTGGCAATATAAAGTGACGTTCTTTCGCACTAAGATTTTGTGCATCCAACCATAAAAGTGCATGACAACCTCTGCTTCCCTCTGCGAAGGGCCTATCTTTTACTTTCACTTCCTACCTTGCATAAGAGTCATGGTGATCTTCACCCTTCCTTTTTACATTTTAACCTTTCGCAAGCACGGTATGTTGGAAAGATCCTGGTATATATGGCTAATTGGATGTGAGTTTTCATGAACTATTATTGTTGACATTACCCTTGAGGTAAAACGTTGGGAGGCAAAACTATAAGCCCCTATCTTTCTCTGTGTCCGATTTAAACTCCATACCCCATAAGTATTGCGTGAGTGTCAGCAATTGTGAAAGATTATATGATAGTTGAGTATGTGGACTTGTTGAAAAGCTCTTATATATTGACTCTTTCCTATGTTATGATAAATTGCAATTGCTCCAATGACTGAGATTATAGTTTGTTAGTTTTCAATGAAGTTTACAATTCATACTTGAAATTGTGATTGAATTATTACTTTGGCATAAGAGATTATATGACAAGAATTATATAAGTTGTTGTTCTAAGAATGATCATGATGCCCTCATGTCCGTATTTTATTTTTATCGACACCTCTATCTCTAAACATGTGGACATATTTTTTGATTTCGACTTTCGCTTGAGGACAAGCGAGGTCTAAGCTTGGGGGAGTTGATACGTCCATTTTGCATCATGCTTTTATATCGATATTTATTGCATTATGGGATGTTATTACACATTATGTCACAATACTTATGCCTATTCTCTCTTATTTTACAAGGTTTACATAAAGAGGGAGAATGTCGACAGCTAGGATTCTAGGCTGGAAAAGGAGCAAATATTAGAGACCTATTCTGCACAGCTCCAAAAGTCCTGAAACTTCACGGAAGACGTTTTCAGAATATATAAAAAATAGTCAGCGGAAGAGATTCACCAGGGGGGCCACACCCTGCCCACGAGGGTGGGGGCACACCCTACCCCCCTGGGTGCGCCCCCCTACCTTGTGGGCCCCTGGTGGCCCTCCGGTGGCCATCTTCTGCTATATGAAGTCTTTCAATGGGAAACAAATAACAAGCCATCTTCTCGGATGAAACTCCGCAGCCACGAGGTGGAACATTGGCGGAACCAATCTAGGGCTCTGGCGGAGCTGTTCTGCCGGGGAAACTTCCCTCCCGGAGGGGGAAATCATCACCATCGTCATCACCAACACTCCTCTCATCGGGAGAGGGCAATCTCCATCAACATCTTCATCAGCACCATCTCCTCTCAAAACCCTAGTTCATCTCTTGTATCCAATTCTTGTCTCCAAGTCCAGGATTGGTGCTAGTAGGTTGCTAGTAGTGTTAATTACTCCTTGTAGTTGATGCTAGTTGGTTTAATTGGTGGAAGATCATATGTTCAGATCCTATATGCATATTAATACCCCTCTGATTATGGACATGTTTATGCTTTGTGAGTAGTTATGTTTGTTCCTGAGGACGTGGGAGAAGTCTTGCTATTACTAGTCATGTGAATTTGGTAGTCGTTCGATATTTTGATGAGATGTATGTTGTCTCTCCTCTAGTGGTGTTATGTGAACGTCGACTACATGACACTTCACCATTATTTGGGCCTAGAGGAAGGCATTGGGAAGTAATAAGTAGATGATGGGTTGCTAGAGTGACAGAAGCTTAAACCCTAGTTTATGCGTTGCTTCGTAAGGGGCTGATTTGGATCCATATGTTTAATGCTATGGTTAGGTTTACCTTAATACTTCTGTTGTAGTTGCGGATGCTTGCAATAGAGGTTAATCATAAGTGGGATGCTTGTCCAAGTAAGGGCAGTACCCAAGCACCGGTCCACCCACATACCAAATTATCAAAGTACCGAACGCGAATCATATGAACATGATGAAAACTAGCTTGACGATATTCCCATGTGTCCTCGGGAGCGCTTTTCTCTATATAAGAGTTTGTCCAGGCTTTTCCTTTGCTACAAAAAGGATTGGGCCACCTTGCTGCACTTTATTTACTTTTGTTACTTGTTGCTCGTTACAAATTATCCTATCACAAAACTATCTGTTACCACTTATTTCAGTACTTGCAGAGAATACCTTGCTGGAAACCGCTTATCATTTCCTTCTTCTCCTCGTTGGGTTCGACACTCTTACTTATCGAAAGTACTACGATAGATCCCCTATACTTGTGGGTCATCAAAGCATTGAAATTATAAGTAACGAGTAGTTTGATAGCAAGATAATTTGTAACGAGCAAGTAACAATAATAGTAACAAAAGTGGAGCAAGGTAGCCCAATCCTTTTGAGTGAAAGGACAGGCCAAAACAGTCTCTTATGGTAAGCAAAGTGTTCTAGAGGGTACACGGGAATTTCATCTAGTCACTTTCATCATATTGGTTTGATTTGTGTTCGCTACTTTGATAATTTGATATGTGGGTGGATTGGTGCTTAGGTGTTGTTCTTACTTGAACAAACCTCCTACTTATGATTAACCCCCTCGCAAGCATCCGCAACTATGAGAAAATTATTAAGAATAAATTCTAACCATAGCATTAAACTTTTGGATCCAATCGGTCCCTTACGGAATAGTGCATAAACTAGGGTTTAAGCTTCTGTCACTCTCGCAACCCATCATCTAATAACTACTCCACAATGCATTCCCTTAGGCCCAAATATGGTGAAGTGTCATGTAGTCGACGTTCACATGACACCACTAAGGGAAACACAACATACATACCATCAAAATATCGAACACATATAAAATTCAGATGACTACTTGCAACAAGATTTCTCCCGTGACCTCAAGAACAAAAGTAACTACTCACAAATGATAATCATGCTCAAGATCATAGGGGTATTAAATAGCATATTGTATTTGAACATATAATCTTCCACCAAATAAACCATATAGTAATCAACTACAAGATGTAATCAACACTACTGGTCACCCACACGTACCAATCTATAGTTCTGGTACAAAGATTGAACACAAGAGATGAACTAGGGTTTGAGGGGAGATGGTGTTGTTGAAGATGTTGATGGAGATTGCCCTCCCCAAGATGGGAGAGTTGTTGGTGATGATGATGAGGATGATTTTCCCCTCCGGGAGGGAAGCTCCTCCGGTGGAATCGCTCCGTCGGAGGGCAAAAGTGCTCCTTCCAAAGTTCCACCTCGAGACGCCGGTGCTTCATCCCGAAAGTCCTCCGTGAAGTTATATACCAGAAAATGGGCACCAAAGTGAAGGAAATATGCCCTAGAGGCAATAATAAAGTTATTATTTATTTCCTTATTTCATGATAAATGTTTATTATTCATGCTAGAATTGTATTGACCGGAAACATAATACATGTGTGAATACATAGACAAACAAAGTGTCACTAGTATGCCTCTACTTGACTAGCTCGTTAATCAAAGATGGTTATGTTTCCTAACCATGAACAATGAGTTGTTATTTGATTAACGAGGTCACATCATTAGTTGAATGATCTGATTGACATGACCCATTCCATTAGCTTAGCACACGATCGTTTAGTATGTTGCTATTGCTTTCTTCATGACTTATACATGTTCCTATGACTATGAGATTATGCAACTCCCGTTTGCCGGAGGAACACTTTGGGTACTACCAAACGTCACAACGTAACTGGGTGATTATAAAGGAGTACTACAGGTGTCTCCAATGGTCGATGTTGAGTTGGCGTATTTCGAGATTAGGATTTGTCACTCCGATTGTCGGAGAGGTATCTCTGGGCCCTCTCGGTAATGCACATCACATAAGCCTTGCAAGCACTGCAACTAATATGTTAGTTGTGAGATGATGTATTACGGAACGAGTAAAGAGACTTGCCAGTAACGAGATTGAACTAGGTATTGGATACCGACGATCGAATCTCGGGCAAGTAACATACCGATGACAAAGGGAACAACGTATGTTGTTATGCGGTCTGACCGATAAAGATCTTCGTAGAATATGTAGGAGCCAATATGGGCATCCAGGTCCCGCTATTGGTTATTGACCGGAGACGTGTCTCGGTCATGTCTACATTGTTCTCGAACCCGTAGGGTCCGCACGCTTAAGGTTACGATGACAGTTATATTATGAGTTTACATGTTTTGATGAACCGAAGGAGTTCGGAGTCTCGGATGAGATCGGGGACATGACGAGGAGTCTCGAAATGGTCGAGACGTAAAGATTCATATATTGGATGATATGGTTAGGCCAAGGGGTCAAGCCCATGAGGCTTTAGATCGATGCAAAAAGGAGTTTTGCGGAGGCCAGGGGGCCAAACGCCGGAGACCCTGGCGTCTGGCCCTGGGCCAGACGCTGAGGCCCATGGCGTCTGGGCCAGACGCCAAGGATTGTGGCGTTTGGTCCTGGAGTCCGAGTGGGACTCTTGCCTTTCGGGCAAAACCGATTTTGAGGAGGCTTTTGCTCCAAGTTTCGACCCCGGGGCTCAACATATAAATAGAGGGGCAGGGCTAGCACCAAAGACACAACAAGTTGATCCACGTGATCTATTCCTTAGCCGTGTGCGGTGCCCCCTGCCACCATATACCTCGATAATACTGTAGCGGAGTTTAGGCGAAGCCCTGCTGCTGTAGTTCATCAAGATCGTCACCACGCCGTCGTGCTGACGGAACTCTTCCCCGACACTTTGCTGGATCGGAGTCCGGGGATCGTCATCGAGCTGAACGTGTGCTCGAACTCGGAGGTGCCGTAGTTTCGGTGCTTGATCGGTTGGATCGTGAAGACGTACGACTACTTCCTCTACGTCGTGTCATCGCTTCCGCAGTCGGTCTGCGTTGGGTACGTAGACAACACTCTCCCCTCGTTGCTATGCATCACATGATCTTGCGTGTGCGTAGGAAATTTTTGAAATTACTACGAAACCCAACAGTGGCATCCGAGCCTAGGTTATTTATGTTGATGTTATATGCACGAGTAGAACACAAGTGAGTTGTGGACGATACAAGTCATACTGCCTACCAGCATGTCATACTTTGGTTCGGCGGTATTGTTGGACGAGACGACCCGGACCAACCTTACGCGTACGCTTACGCGAGACCGGTTCCCTTGACGTGCTTTGCACATAGATGGCTTGCGGGCGACTGTCTCTCCAACTTTAGTTGAACCGAGTATGGCTACGCCCGGTCCTTGAGAAGGTTAAAACGGAGTCTATTTGACAAACTATCGTTGTGGTTTTGATGCGTAGGTGAGATTGGTTCTTACTTAAGCCCGTAGCAGCCACGTAAAACATGCAACAACAAAGTAGAGGACGTCTAACTTGTTTTTGCAGGGCATGTTGTGATGTGATATGGTCAAGGCATGATGCTGAATTTTATTGTATGAGATGATCATGTTTTGTAACCGAGTTATCGGCAACTGGCAGGAGCCATATGGTTGTCGCTTTATTGTATGCAATGCAATCGCGATGTAATGCTTTACTTTATCACTAAGCGGTAGCGATAGTCGTGGAAGCATAAGATTGGCGAGACGACAACGATGCTACGATGGAGATCAAGGTGTCGCGCCGGTGACGATGGTGATCATGACGGTGCTCAGGAGATGGAGATCACAAGCACAAGATGATGATGGCCATATCATATCACTTATATTGATTGCATGTGATGTTTATCTTTTTATGCATCTTATCTTGCTTTGATTGACGGTAGCATTATAAGATGATCTCTCACTAAATTATCAAGAAGTGTTCTCCCTGAGTATGCACCGTTGCCAAAGTTCGTCGTGCCCAGACACCACGTGATGATCGGGTGTGATAAGCTCTACGTCCATCTACAACGGGTGCAAGCCAGTTTTTGCACACGCAGAATACTCAGGTTAAACTTGACGAGCCTAGCATATGCAGATATGGCCTCGGAACACGGAGACCGAAAGGTCAAGCGTGAATCATATAGTAGATATGATCAACATAAACGATGTTCACCATTGAAAACTACTCCATCTCACGTGATGATCGGTCATGGTTTAGTTGATTTGGATCATGTAATCACTTAGAAGATTAGAGGGATGTCTATCTAAGTGGGAGTTCTTTAAGTAATATGATTAATTGAACTTTAATTTATCATGAACTTAGTCCTGATAGTATTTTGCAAATTATGTTGTAGATCAATAGCTCGCATTGTTGCTTCCCTGTGTTTATTTTGATATGTTCCTAGAGAAAAATTGTGTTGAAAAATGTTAGTAGCAATGATGCGGATTGGATCCGTGATCTGAGGTTTATCCTCATTGCTGCACAGAAGAATTATGTCCTTGATGCACCGCTAGGTGACAGACCTATTGCAGGAGCAGATGCAGACGTTATGAACGTTTGGCTGGCTCAATATGATGACTACTTGATAGTTTAGTGCACCATGCTTAAACGGCTTAGAATCGGGACTTCAAAGACGTTTTGAACGTCATGGACCATATGAGATGTTCCTGGAGTTGAAGTTAATATTTCAAGCAAATACCCGAGTTGAGAGATATGAAGTCTCCAACAAGTTCTATAGCTAAAAGATGGAGGAGAATCGCTCAACTAGTGAGCATGTACTTAGATTGTCTGGGTACTTCAATCGCTTGAATCAAGTGGGAGATAATCTTCCAGATAAGATAGTGATTGACAGAATTCTCTAGTCACCACCACCAAGTTAGTAGAACTTCGTGATGAACTATAATGCAAGGGATGACGTAAACAATTCCCGAGCTCTTCGTGATGCTAAAATCGACGAAGGTAGAAATCAAGAAAAACATCAAGTGTTGATGGTAGACAAAGACCACTAGTTTCAAGAAAAGGGCAAAGGGAAGAAGGGGAACTTCAAGAAGAACGGCAAGCGAGTTGCTGCTCAAGTGAAGAAGCCCAAGTCTGGTCCTAAGCCTGAGACTAAGGGCTTCTACTACAAAGGGATTGGTCACTGGAAGCGGAACTACCCCAAGTGATTGGCGGATAAGAAGGATGGCAAAGTGAACATAAGTATATTTGATATACATGTTATTGATGTGTACTTTACTAGTGTTTATAGCAAACCCCTTAGTATTAGGTACTAGTTCAGTTGCTAAGATTAGTAACTCGAAACGGGAGTTGCAGAATAAACAAAGACTAATTGAAGGGGAAGTGACGATGAGTGTTGGAAGTAGTTCCAAGATTAATATGATCATCATCGCACACTCCCTATACTTTCGGGATTAGTGTTGAAACTAAATAAGTGTTATTTGGTGTTGGTGTTGAGCATGAATATGATTTGATCATGTTTATTGCAATACGGTTATTCATTTAAGTAAGAAAATAAACTGTTGTTCTGTTTACATGAATAAAACCTTATATGGTTACACACCCAATGAAAAATGGTTCATTGGATCTCGATCGTAGTGATACACATATTCATAATATTGAAACCAAAAGATGCAAAGTTAATAATGATAGTGCAACTTATTTGTGGCACTGCCGTTTGGGTCATATCGGTGTAAAGCGCATGAAGATACTCCATAAAGATGGATTTTCGGAATCACTTCATTATGAATCATTTGATGCTTGCGAACCGTGCCTTTTGGGCAAGATGACTAAAACTCCGTTCTCCAGAACAATGGAACGTGCTACTGACTTATTGGAAATAATACATACCGATGTATGCAATCCAATGAGTGTTGATGCTCGTGGCAAGTATCATTATTTTCTGATCTTCACAGATGATTTGAGCAGATATGAGTATATCTACTTAATGAAACACAAGTCTGAAACATTTGAAAAGTTCAAAGAATTTCAGAGTGAAGTGAAAAATCATCGTAACAAGAAAATAAAGTTTCTACGATCTGATCGTAGAGAAGAGTATTTGAGTTACGAGTTTGGCCTTCAGTTAAAAAACAATGTGAAATAGTTTCACTACTCATGCCACCTGGAACACCACAATGGTGTGTCCGAACGTCATAATTGTACTTTATTGGATATGGTGCAACCTATGATGTTTCTTACTGATTTACCACTATCGTTTTGGGGTTATGCATTAAAGACAGCTGCATTCACGTTAAATAGGGCACCATCAAAATCCGTTGAGACGACGCCTTATAAACTGTGGTTTGGCAAGAAACCAAAGTTGTCGTTTCTTAAAGTTTGGGGCTGCGATGCTTATGTGAAAAAGCTTCAACCTGATAAGCTCGAACCCAAATCGGAGAAATATGACTTCATATGATACCCAAAGGAAACTGTTGGGTACACCTTCTATCACAGATCCGAAGGCAAGACATTCGTTGCTAAGAATGGATCATTTCTAGAGAAGGAGTTTCTCTCGAAAGAAGTGAGTGGGAGGAAAGTAGAACTTGACAAGGTAACTGTACCTGCTCCTTTACTGGAAAGTAGTTCATCACAGAAAACTGTTTCAGTGACACCTACACCAGTTAGTGAGGAAGCCAATGATAATGATCATGAAACTTCAGATCAAGATACTACTGAACCTCGTAGATCAACCAGAGTAAGATCCGCACCAGAGTGGTACGGTAATCCTGTTCTGGAGGTCATGCTACTAGATCATGATGAACCTACGAACTATGAAGAAGCGATGGTGAGCCCAGATTCCGCAAAGTGGCTTGAAGCCATGAAATCTGAGATGGGATCCATGTATGAGAACAAAGTATGGACTTTGGTTGACTTGCCCGATGATCGGCAAGCAATTGAGAATAAATGGATCTTTAAGAAGAAGACTGACGCTGATGGTAATGTTACTGTCTACAAAGCTCGACTTGTCACAAAAGGTTTTCGGCAAGTTCAAGGGATTGACTACGATGAGACCTTCTCACCCGTAGCGATGCTTAAGTCCGTCCGAATCATGTTAGCAATTGCCGCATTTTATGATTATGAAATTTGGCAGATGGATGTCAAAACTGCATTCCTGAATGGATTTCTGGAAGAAGAGTTGTATATGATGCAACCAGAAGGTTTTGTCGATCCAAAGGGTGCTAACAAAGTGTGCAAGCTCCAGCGATCCATTTATGGACTGGTGCAAGCCTCTCGGAGTTGGAATAAACGTTTTGATAGTGTGATCAAAGCATTTGGTTTTATACAGACTTTCGGAGAAGCCTGTATTTACAAGAAAGTGAGTGGGAGCTTTGTAGAATTTCTGATATTATATGTGGATGACATATTACTAATTGGAAATGATATAAAATTTCTGGATAGCATAAAGGGATACTTGAATAAAAGTTTTTCAATGAAAGACCTCGGTGAAGCTGCTTACATATTAAGTATCAAGATCTATAGAGATAGATCAAGACACTTGATGAGTTTTCAATGAGTACATACCTTGACAAGATTTTGAAGTAGTTCAAAATGGAACAGTCAAAGAAAAAGGTTTCTTGCCTGTGTTACAAGGTGTGAAGTTGAGTAAAACTCAAAGCCTGACCACGACAGAAGATAGAAAGAGAATGAAAGTCATTCCCTATGCCTCAGTCTTAGGTTCTATAAAATATGCCATGCTGTATACCAGATCTATTGTATGCCCTACCACTGAGTTTGGCAAGGGAGTACAATAGTGATCTAGGAGTAGATCACTGGACAGCGGTCAAAATTATCCTTAGTGGAATAAGGATATGTTTCTCGATTATGGACGTGACAAAAAGGTTCGTCGTAAAGGGTTACATCGATGCAAGTTTTTTGACACTGATCCAGATGATTCTAAGTCTCAATCTGGATACATATTGAAAGTGGGAGCAATTAGCTAGAATAGCTCCGTGCAGAGCATTGTTGACATAGAAATTCGCAAAATACTTACAGATCTGTATGTGACAGACCTGTTGACTAAAATTATCTCACAAGCAAAACATGATCACACCTTAGTACTCTTTGGGTGTTAATCACATAGCGATGTGAACTAGATTACTAACTCTAGTAAACCCTTTGGGTGTTGATCACATATCGATGTGAACTATGGGTGTTAATCACATGGTGATGTGAACTATTGCTATTAAATCACATGGCGATGTGAACTAGATTATTGACTCTAGTGCAAGTGGGAGACTGAAGGAAATATGCCCTAGAGGCAATAATAAAGTTATTATTTATTTCCTTATTTCATGATAAATGTTTATTATTCATGCTAGAATTGTATTGACCGGAAACATAATACATGTGTGAATACATAGACAAACAAAGTGTCACTAGTATGCCTCTACTTGACTAGCTCGTTAATCAAAGATGGTTATGTTTCCTAACCATGAACAATGAGTTGTTATTTGATTAACGAGGTCACATCATTAGTTGAATGATCTGATTGACATGACCCATTCCATTAGCTTAGCACACGATCGTTTAGTATGTTGCTATTGCTTTCTTCATGACTTATACATGTTCCTATGACTATGAGATTATGCAACTCCCGTTTGCCGGAGGAACACTTTGGGTGCTACCAAACGTCACAACGTAACTGGGTGATTATAAAGGAGCATTACAGGTGTCTCCAAAGGTACATGTTGGGTTGGCGTATTTCGAGATTAGGATTTGTCACTCCGATTGTCGGAGAGGTATCTCTGGGCCCTCTCGGTAATGCACATCACATAAGCCTTGCAAGCATTACAACTAATGAGTTAGTTGCGAGATGATGTATTACAGAACGAGTAAAGAGACTTGCCGGTAACGAGATTGAACTAGGTATTGGAATACCGACGATCGAATCTCGGGCAAGTAACATACCGATGACAAAGGGAACAACGTATGTTGTTATGCGGTCTGACCGATAAAGATCTTCGTAGAATATGTAGGAGCCAATATGGGCATCCAGGTCCCGCTATTGGTTATTGACCGGAGACGTGTCTCGGTCATGTCTACATTGTTCTCGAACCCGTAGGGTCCGCACGCTTAAGGTTACGATGACAGTTATATTATGAGTTTATGCATTTTGATGTACCGAAGGTTGTTCGGAGTCCCGGATGTGATCACGGACATGACGAGGAGTCTCGAAATGGTCGAGACATAAAGATTAATATATTGGAAGCCTATGTTTGGACATCGGAAGTGTTCCGGGTGAAATCGGGATTTTACCGGGTTACCGGGAGGTTACCGGAACCCCCCGGGAGCCATATGGGCCTTCATGGGCCTTAGTGGAAAGGAGAAAGGGGCAGACCAAGGGGGCTGCGCGCCTCCCCCCTTCCCCTAGTCCTATTAGGACTAGGAGAGGTGGCCGGCCACCCCTCTCCCTCTTTCCCCCTTGGGAATCCTAGTTGGAATAGGATTGGGGGGGGGGAGTCCTACTCCCGGTAGGAGTAGGACTCCTCCTGCGCCTCTCTCTCTTGGCCGGCGCCCCCTCCCCCCTTGGCTCCTTTATATACTGAGGTAGAGGCACCCCAAAGACACACAAGTTGACACAAGTTGATCCACGTGATCTATTCCTTAGCCGTGTGCGGTGCCCCCTGCCACCATATTCCTCGATAATACTGTAGCGGAGTTTAGGCGAAGTCCTGCTGCTGTAGTTCATCAAGATCGTCACCACGCCGTCGTGCTGACGAAACTCTTCCCCGACACTTTGCTGGATCGGAGTCCGGGGATCGTCATCGAGCTGAACGTGTGCTCGAACTCGGAGGTGCCGTAGTTTCGGTGCTTGATCGGTTGGATCGAGAAGACGTACGACTACTTCCTCTACGTCGTGTCATCGCTTCCGCAGTCGGTCTGCGTTGGGTACATAGACAATACTCTCCCCTCGTTGCTATGCATCACATGATCTTGCGTGTGCGTAGGAAATTTTTTGAAATTACTAGGAAACCCAACACAAAGGTGGGCTGGGCTGAGCACAACCCACCAGGGCGCGCCTGGGGGACCAGGCGTGCCCTGGTGTCTTATGCTCACCAGGTGCCCCCCCCCCTCCGGTAGTTATTTTCTACAGTATTTCTTATTTATTCCATAAAAATTCCTCATGAAGTTTCAGCTCATTTGTACTGACATGGATCTTTAACAGGATCGACGCTCCAGGGACCCTGTCTCCTTGAGGGTGCCCCCCCACAAGGCTGTCGTTCAAAACAGAAAATGACCGGGAGTACCATGGAGACTTCACAGTCTTCCAAGAGGTATGTATACTTGATGCATGCCTAGGCATGAGTCTGGATTGTTAAGAGTCTCCCCCTTTTTATTTTTAGGAGGAGTACGCGGCAAACAGTGGGAAAACACCCAATTAGCCAAATGCCCACTAATCCGGTGCCGAACTCGCCGATTAGGACGCAAGCAAATGACGCACCCGTTTCGCCTCCTCAAGAGGATTCAGATGATGTGTCGGTCACGAATTCCGAAGTGGAGAGCGTGATGAACCACCGTCACTTGAAGGAAGCTATGCGTGGTTCTGCCTTGTCTGAACCAGAATTCACCGCATTGAGTTCGACAGATGCTTATATCCGAGCCGCTCGAGACGGCCTTGCCGGAGTTATACGGCTGTTCTTAACGAAAATACAGGTAAAGTTTGACACAATTTTGCATGGTCGTATGCCAGTAGCCCCCGATACTTGAAGCAGTTGGCCCAACTAATTTAAGGGTTGTTATATCATCAGGTACTCAAGGAGAAGAATAACACATTGTCCAAGGAGCTTGAAGAATGTCGGACTAAGCTAACTGTTGTCACCGCCGAATTAAAAAAATTGAAGAATTCCAAAAAGGCACTTGATGGTAAGCACAATAGTGTTCAAAAATACGATTCTGCGCCAACAATGAGTTTTAAATATGCATTGTTTTGTTTTCAGCGGCAGGATCGACAGAGCAGTTAGAGGAGAGGCTAAGGGATGCTCAGGCGGATAAACAACATACCGAAGGGCAAGAAGCCACTGATCAACGTGTATTAACACGAACCATTGATGAGAGGAACAAATTACAGGATGCAAACATTAAGCAAGCCGAAGAGCTAAAGGACGTACGAGCCCAACTGTCGGATGCCTTGAAGGAGAACAAAAAACTGAAAGGCTGCATATTTAGTATGTCCTTTATCCTGACTTTCATACGGTCCCCTGATGGAAAGTTTTAGGAAATTGTTCCTGTAGGTTTGCTAGCCGAGCGGCCCGAGGGAGAAGCGTTCGGATTTCAAGGCGACTTGCTGCATGAGCTATCCCAAGTGCATGAGCGAGCTCGGAAAGCCATGAGGAACATGGCTAAGGCTTTGTGGCCATCCGATTCTTCTCCGAAAATTATGGAGGAGCTCATGAATTCATTCAAAGGAGCTCAACACCGCTTTGAACTATGGAAGGCATCAGCATGTCGAGATTGTGCACGAGAAGCCTGGGCCATGGTGAAAATGCGGTATACCGAACTTGATCCGAATCATATGGCCTGGGTCGGACCTCGAGGACCAGACGGACAAGAAATTCTGGTTAGCTTGGTGTACGACCAAGTAAAGACAACCGCCAAATTTTCCCAACGGGACTGTAAACTAGACAGCCTTATAGATGGTATAGATAAAGAGTAGGCATTTGATTCCATGTAACAATGCACTTTATCACCAAACTTATCTCCGGCTGAGTTTGAAAAGATTATCATGGCAGACCTTCCGCTTCAACCTTCGAAACTCAAGGGTTGGAGTGTTTCTGAATACTATACATGTGGTAAACACCAAGTATGTTAGGAAACCAGACAATCCAGTCATGGGGCTTGAACAGACAAATTGTATTCGGGGAGTTATGTTATATTACTTTTTAACGTAAGAAACATCTTACAGAGAGAATAGTTTCGTTAAGGGTTCCTCTCCCTGGGTCATCATGCATTATTTATGCATGCCTAGGCTGTTATGCTAAAAACCCACAGGACGCTTTTTTATTTTGGGAGTTTTATATTGCAATGAAGGCAGTTCGTCGTTTGTCCGCCGACCTATTATTCTCTTAAGAATGCTAGCTTTAGGCTTCACCCATCTGAGGTACATGTCCGGATACCCCAGTTGTAAAAATGACAGAGGTGCTCCCTTTATGCCCTAGCCGAACAAGCGGGAACGTAGGGCATAAGCACAGGAGCCAGGCAACCCAGCTTGGCAAAAATTTAAGTCATAGAGGTGCATATAATGGCGGAGAAAGGACATATATGAGCAGACGACACATAAATATGGTGAGATCTATGCTCAAAATAATAATAAGCTTCTATTCAGAGAAGCCGCCAATTGTGGTGGGGTGTGTACATTTAAGGATGTATACCCGGCAAGAATGCGGCTTACCCGAACACATGTTAGAAATCGTATAAAAAGGAAAAAAGGAAAAATTGAAAAGGAGAAAAAGGGAAGAACAAAGGTATATCTCCGGACTTAGGCATTGAATCTTCGGAGCCGAGCAGCGTTCCATGGGTTCGACTCTAAGCGGTTATCCAATGCATTATGAAGGCGATAGGCTCCTCCAGTGAGAACTTCATCTATAATGAAGGGACCGTCCCATTGGGGTTTGAGCTTGTCCTTTTTCTTCTCTGGTAGGCGTAGAACGAGCTCACCGACATTATAAGTCTTTGCCCACACTTCTCTTCTTTGATATCTCCGAGCCTGTTGCTGATAAAATGTGGAACGTGCCTTCGCAACATTGCGCTCCTCCTCCAGGCCGTCTAGATCGTCCTGCCGATCAAGCTCGGCTTCTCTCTCTCTTCATACATGCGCACTCGAGGTGAGTCATGAATAATGTCGGAAGGCAAGACAACCTCTGCGCCGTACACCATAAAGAATGGTGTGTATCCGGTCGTGCAATTGGGCGTGGTCCGCAGCCCCCAGAGTACGGAATCGAGTTCCTCAACCCAGTGCTTATCTGATTCCCTTAGGGATCGCACTAGTCTGGGTTTGATGCCACTCATTATCAGGCCATTATCCCGCTCGACTTGACCGTTTGTTTGAGGGTGATATACAGAGGCGTAATCGAGCTTGATGCGCAGGTTAGCACACCATTTTTTACCTCATCGGCTGTAAAGTTAGAAATGTTGTCAGTGATAATGTTGTGTGGGACACCATAACGGTGTACGACGCCGGATATGAAATCTATCACTCGTCCGGATTCAGCTGTTTTTACTGGTTTGGCCTCTA
Organism: Triticum dicoccoides; assembly: GCF_002162155.2. Taxonomy (NCBI): domain Eukaryota; kingdom Viridiplantae; phylum Streptophyta; class Magnoliopsida; order Poales; family Poaceae; genus Triticum; species Triticum dicoccoides. The sequence goes on along the minus strand of NC_041388.1, from coordinate 702,243,782 downwards.
TCCATTTAGTGAATTTATCCACCATGACCAGTGTTACGTCTCCGTCGTATCTACTTTTCCAAACACTTTTGCCCTTGTTTTGGACTCTAACTTGCATGATTTGAATGGAACTAACCCAGACTGACGCTGTTTTCAGCAGAATTGCCATGGTGTTATTTTTGTGCAGAAATAAAAGTTCTCGGAATGACCTGAAAATCAACGGAGAATTATTTTCGAATATATAAAAGATACTGGAAGAAAGATCCACGTCAGGGGGCCTCCACCTGTCCACGAGGGTGGGGGTGCGCCTGCCCCCCTGGGCATGCCCCTTGCCTCATGGGCCCCCTGATGCTCCACTGACCTCAACCTTGACTCCATATATTCACTTTCGGGGAGAAAAAAATCACGGAGAAGGATTCATCACGTTTTACGATACGGAGCTGCCGCTAAGCCCTAAACTCTCTCGGTAGGGCTGATCTGGAGTCCGTTTGGGGCTCCGGAGAGGGGAATCCGTCGCCATCGTCATCATCAACCTTCCTCCATCACCAATTTCATTATGATCACCGCCATGCGTGAGTAATTCCATCATAGGCTTGCTGGACGGTGATGGGTTGGATGAGATTTATCATGTAATCAAGTTAGTTTTGTTAGGGTTTGATCCCTAGTATCCACTATGTTCTAAGATTGATGTTGCTATGCTTAATGCTTGTCACTAGGGCCCGAGTGCCATGATTTCAGATCTAAACCTATTATGTTTTCACCAATATATGAGAGTTCTTGATCCTATCTTGCAAGTCTATAGTCACCTACTATGTGTTATGATCCGGCAACCCTGAAGTGACAATAATCGGGACCACTCCCGGTGATGACCGTAGTTTGAGGAGTTCACGTATTCACTATGTGTTAATGCTTTGGTCCGGTACTCTATTAAAAGGAGGCCTTAATATCCCTTAGTTTCCATTAGGACCCTGCTGCCACGGGAGGGTAGAACAAAAGATGTCATGCAAGTTCTTTCCATAAGCACGTATGACTATATTCGGAATACACGCCTACATTACATTGATGAACTGGAGCTAGTTCTGTGTCACCCTAGGTTATGACTATTACATGATCGATCACATCCGGCATAATTCTCCATCACCGATCCAATGCCTACGAGCTTTTCATATATTGTTCTTCGCTTATTTACTTTTCCGTTGCTATTGTTACAATCACTACAAAACCCCAAAATATTACTTTTGCTACCATTACCTTTTGACACCGTTACCACTACTATCATATTACTTTGCTACTAAACAGTTTGCTGCACATATTAAGTTTCCAGGTGTGGTTGAATTGGCAACTCAGCTGCTAATACTTGAGAATATTCTTTGGCTCCCCTTGTGTCGAATCAATAAATTTGGGTTGAATACTCTACCCTCGAAAACTGTTGTGATCCCCTATACTTGTGGGTTATCAAGAACATTTTCTGGCGCCGTTTCCGGGGAGCATAGCTCTATTCTTTGAGTCACTTGGGATTTATATCTGCTTATCATTTTGAAGAACTTGAAAGATCAAAGAACCAAGATTTTCCCCTCAACTACAAGGGGAGGTAAGGAACTGCCATCTACCTCTGCACTTGATTCAGCTTCTATTTTGAGTAAACTTGCGACACCTACACATGCTATTGATTCTGATAGGTCGCACGTTATTGATGATGCCACTCCTGCTTTGCATGATACTTATGATGAAACTACTTCTATGCTTGATACTACTGTGCCACTTGGTGAGTTTCTTGATGAACAACTTTCTAGGGCTAGAGAGAATGAAATTATTGAAACTGATAATATTGATGAAAGTGATGATGAAGATTCTCCCCCTAGATATGAATTGCCTCTTGTTCCTGAGGGTTATGTTATGGATGAGGAAACTGCTAGAGACTTTCTTGCCTGCACTAATAGAAGTGATCTTAAGAAATTATTAGCTAAGCTGAAAGAAAAAACTCTGAATGCTAGAATCAAATATGATCCTGCTTATGCTACTTCACCTATCTTTATTACTGATAAGGATTATGATTTCTCTGTTGATCCTGAGTTAATTACTTTGGTTGAATCTGATCCTTTCTATGGCTATGAATCTAAAACTGTTGTGGCACATCTTACTAAATTAAATGATATAGCTACCATGTTCACTAATGATGAGAAAACTCGCTACTATTATATCCTTAAATTATTTCCGTTCTCATTAAAGGATGATGCTAAGATAAGGTACAATTCTCTTGATCCTGGTTGTGTGTGTAGTCCCTAGGATATGATTTACTACTTTTCTGCTAAATATTTCCCCGCGCATAAGAAACAAGTTGCCTTAAGGGAAATATATAATTTTGTGCAAATTGAAGAAGAGAGTCTCCCACAAGCTTGGAGGAGGCTTCTCCAATTACTTAATGCTTTGCCTGATCATCCTCTCAAGAAGAATGAAATACTTGATATCTTTTATAATGGACTAACCTGTGCTTCCAGAGATTACCTGGATAGTTGTGCTGGTTGTGTTTTCAGGGAAAGAACTGTTGATCAAGCTGAATTTCTATTGAATAATATGTTGACCAATGAAAATAACTGGACACTTCCTGAACTAACTCCTAAGCCAACTCCGAAGAAAAGGGGTATTCTATTTCTCAGTCCTGAAGATATGCAAGAGGCAAAGAAATCTATGAATGAAAAGGGTATTGAAGCTGAAGATATTAAGAATTTACCCCCTGTTAAAGAAATACATGGTCTTAATTCATCACCTATTAAAGAAACACACAGTCTCGATAACCCGACACAGGTAGTAAAGGTAAATTCTCTCTATAGATATGATAAAGCTGAAATCCCTCCTGCTAAGTTTGCTAGCCAATGTTTGGATGAATTTGATAACTTTATGGTTAAGCAAGAATATTTCAATGCTTATGTTGGTAAACAATTGAAACATAATGCTTATATGATTGAACGCTTGAGTGATTATATGGCTAATGTTAAAGGTGAACTTAAACTTATTAGTAAACATGCTTCTATGGTTACCACTCAAGTAGAACAAGTACTTAAAGCTCAGAATGATTTGCTCAATGAATTGAATAGTAAAAATAATGACTTTGCTATTAGAGTCGCAACTAGAGGAGGTAAAGTGACTCAGGAACCTTTGTATCTCGAGGGCCACCCTAAGAGAATTGAGCAAGATTCTCAAAGAGCGAATGTAGATGCACCTAGTCCTTCTAAGAGGAAGAAAAAGAAAAATGATAGGACTTTGCCTGCTTCTAGTGAACCTGTTATTGACACACCTGAGAATCCCAATGATATTTCTATTTCTGATGCTGAAACCCAATCTGGTAATGAACATGAACCTAGTGATAATGTTAATGATGATGTTCATGTTGATGCTCAACCTAGCAATAATGATGTAGAGATCGAACCTGTTGTTGATCTTGATAACCCACAATCAAAGAATCAACGTTATGATAAGATAGACTTTGTTGCTAGGAAGCACGGTAAAGAAAGAGAACCATGGGTTCGGAAGCCCATGCCTTTTCCTCCTAAACCATCCAAGAAAAAGGATGATGAGGATTTTGAGCGCTTTGCTGAAATGATTAGACCTATCTTTTTGCGTATGTGTTTGAATGATATGCTTAAAATGAATCCTTATGCTAAATATATGAAGGATATTGTTACAAATAAGAGAAAGATACCGGAAGCTGAAATTTCCACCATGCTTGCTAATTATACTTTTAAGGGTGGAATACCAAAGAAACTTGGAGATCCAGGAGTACCAACTATACCATGCTCCATTAAAAGAAACTATGTTAAAACTGCTTTATGTGATGTTGGAGTCGGTGTTAGTGTTATGCCCCTCTCTTTATAGTGTAGACTTGATTTGAATAAGTTGAAACCTACTGAATAAGAGGCCCAAATATATTCTCCCTTGCACCGCAGAAGTTTGGCCATGTGAATGGCCTTCTGATGATTTCTTGAGAGCAGTCAGGATTTATGATGATTTCTATGAGTTGGCTGAGAATGCAGGCCTCACCGCCTTCCTCCACGACCAATGCGAACAATATCTCTTACTCACCAATATCTTTGTGCAAAACTTTTGTTTCCATTCTAGGAGCTCACCACCTACGGTGGAATTTTATTTATATGATGGGCATAAGGAGATGTCACTTCGTGACTTTTGTCGGATTTGTTTGAACCCTTTTGAGGGCAGTGTAGAGGAACCGCATCGTGACGATGTGGAAGGTTTTATTGATACAATTTCTATAGGGGAAACGAGGAGAGTTTCTGATGCAAGAATCACTAGCATACATTTTCCTATTTTACGTTACTTCGCAATATTTGCTAGTAGATGCTTAATTGGTCACGGAAACTGTGGCAACCTTAGTGCCCCTGATATTGTTATTTTGTGCCATACCTTGTTCCGTGATGACACATTTAGTATGGGAGCTATTGTTGCAAAGCGGTTAAATCTTAACCGTACTAAGGGCCCTGTCCTTGGAGGCATCTTCGCCTCGCGCCTCACTGCACACTTTAACATACCTATTAGGCATTATGAGAAGGAAGAGAAATTGCTGCCTCATGTTTTTCTAGACTATAAGAGTATGGTAGCGCATGATTTTGTAGTTAAGAATAAGGAAAAGATGCTTAAGTACAAGCTGATATTTGATAAAAATCACCCTGAGACTATTACTTTGCCTGCTCCTTCCTTGTTTGACTTATCTGCAGGCAAGTACCTTGTTCCGCCGGAGGCCATTCACGCCTACCAAAACCCCACACCAGCTACAGAGCCAGAGCCGGAACAACAATTTGATCCTCACCGGCAGTCTGTTTATCAGTGGAATCCGGAAGAGATCGCCAAGCAGTGGCACCAGGGGGATTCTTCTCAGTACGACCCCAACTATTACTTTGGATATCCGCCAGGCCAGCCGTGGCCATAGACCAACTTAGGCCAAAAGCCTAAGCTTGGGGGAGTACATATTTCTCACCGACATTACATTCATGTTCACACACTCATGCTAGTTGTCGGTGCTCATACTTTTTCATTGTAATATCGTGCTAGTTTATTTTCCTTTTTATGCTTTCTTCTTGTGTGTTTGATAAACCTTAAGAAAAACAAAAAATTAGTTGTAGCTTTTAGTTAGTTTACTTTCCGTGCCTGTAGTAGTAATAATTAAAAAGAAAACCCAAAAAGATTTCTCGTTCTTCTTTTGCTTGTTGGGAGCTTTCCCGTGTAAATAGTTTTGTTTCTTTTCTTTGGGGGTCAAGAGGAGAAGACCATAATGAAAATGTTGAGTAGCTCTCATATGCATTATTGTTGATCTAACAAAGAGCCCATATTACCTTATCTTCTCTCTTGAATTGAATGCTTGCAGATTCCAGCTTAGTCCAATGCACGTGTACTATTATTATTATCCACACTATTCGGTCGTGCAAGTGAAAGGCAATAATGATGATTATATAATGAACTTATTGAGATGAGAAAAGCAGGTATGAACTTGACCTCTCTCGTTTTTGTAAATATGATTAGTTCATCGTTCCTGATTCAGCCTATTATGAATAAACATGTTTGCAATGACAATTAGAGATTATAGCTGCTTATGCCATGCTTAATTAGCTAGGAGCTTATAATGGTTTACCTTGCGTGCCAACATGCTATTAAAATGGTTGTGATGAGGTATGATAGGGTGGTATCCTCTTTTGAATGATTTGAGTGACTTGACTTGGCACATGTTCACACATGTAGTTGAAACGAAATCAACAGAGCCTCTACGATATTTATGTTCATGGTGCATTATATCCTACTCACGCTTGCATTCGGTCTTGATTAATTTTAATGCATGTTCATGACTGTTGTCGCTCTCTAGCTGGTCGCTTTCCAGTCTTTTTCTAGCATTCACTTGTACTAAGCGGGAATACTGCTTGTGTGTCCAATTCCATAAACCCCAAAGTTGTTCCATATGAGTCAACCATACCTACCTATATACGATATCTACCTGCCGTTCCAAGTAAATTTGTATGTGCCAAACTCTAAACCTTCAAATAAACATTCTGTTTTGTATGCTCGAATAGCTCGTGTATCAACTAGGGATGTATGTATCTTCCATGCTAGGCGGGTTATTCTCAAGAGGAGTGGACTCCGCTCCTCACTCACGAGAAAATGGTTGGTCACCAGGAAGCCCAGTCCCATGCTTTATGCAAATCAAATCAAAATAAATGCAAACAAAACTCCCCCGGGACTCTTGTTAGTTGGAGGCACTCGTTGTTTCGAGCAAGCCATGGATTGATGCTTGTTGGTGGAGGGGGAGTATAAACTTTACCATTCTGTTTAGGAACCGCCTATAATGTGTGTAGCATGGAGGATATCGAGATCTCTTGGTTGTTATGTTGAAAATGAAAGTATACAGCTCAAAATATTATTCATATCTATATCAAAACTGAGCTCTGGCACCTCTACAAATCCATGCTTCCCTCTACGAAGGGCCTATCCATTTACTTTTATGTTGAGTCATCATCCTCTTATTAAAAAGCACCAGTTGGAGAGCACCGCTGTCATTTGCATTCATTACTGTCAGTTTACATTGAGTATGACTTGACTGGATCTCTTTTACCATGAATTACAATCTCTAGTCAGTCCTTGATCTTTAAAGGTGCTCTGCATTTATGTTTTGCGGTCTCAGAAAGGGCTAGCGAGATACCATCTTGTCATATCATATCATGATTATTTTGAGAAAGTGTTGTCATCCGAGATTTATTATTATTGCTCGCTAGTTGATTATGTCATTGATATGAGTAAACATGAGACCTAAGTGTTATTGTGAATATGGTTAGTTCATAATCTTTGCTAAAAACCTGAATGCTGGCTTTACATATTTACAACAACAAGAGCAAACAGAGTTTGTAAAAGTTTTTCTTTATCACTTTCAGTTTATCAACTGAATTGCTTGAGGACAAGCAAAGGTTTAAGCTTGGGGGAGTTGATATGTCTCCGTCGTATCTACTTTTCCAAACACTTTTGCCCTTGTTTTGGACTCTACTTGCATGATTTGAATGGAACTTACCCGGACTGATGCTGTTTTCAGCAGAATTGCCATGGTGTTATTTTTGTGCAGAAATAAAAGTTCTCGGAATGACCTGAAATTCAATGGAGAATTATTTTGGAATATATAAAAAATATTGGAAGAAAGATCCACGTCAGGGGGCCTCCACCTTTCCACGAGGGTGGGGGGCGCGCCTACCCCCCTGGGCGCGCCCCCTGCCTCGTGGGCCCCCTGATGCTCCACCGACCTCAACCCTAACTCCATATATTCACTTTCGTGGAGAAAAAAAATCAGGGAGAAGGATTCGTCGCATTTTAGGATACGGAGCCACCGCCAAGCCCTAAACTCTCTCGGGAGGGCTGATCTGGAGTCCGTTCGGGGCTCCGGAGAGGGGAATCCGTCGCCATCGTCATCATCAACCTTCCTCCATCACCAATTTCATGATGCTCACCACCATGTGTGAGTAATTCCATCATAGGCTTGCTGGACGGCGATGGTTTGGATGAGATTTATCATGTAATCGAGTTAGTGTTGTTAGGGTTTGATCCCTAGTATCCACTATGTTCTGAGATTGATGTTGCTATGACTTTGCTATGCTTAATGCTTGTCACTAGGGCCCGAGTGCCATGATTTCAGATCTGAACCTATTATGTTTTCATCAATATATGAGAGTTCTTGATCCTATCTTGCAAGTATATAGTCACCTACTATGTGTTATGATCCGGCAACCACGAAGTGACAATAATTGGGACCACTCCTGGTGATGACCGTAGTTTGAGGAGTTCATATATTCACTATGTGTTAATGCTTTGGTCCGGTACTCTATTAGAAGGAGGCCTTAATATCCCTTAGTTTCCATTAGGACCCCGCTGCCACGGGAGGGTACGACAAAAGATGTCATGCAAGTTCTTTCCATAAGCACGTATGACTATATTCGGAATACATGCCTACATTACATTGATGAACTAGAGCTAGTTCTGTGTCACCCTAGGTTATGACTGTTACATGATCGATCGCATCCGTCATAATTCTCCATCATCGATCCAATGCCTACGAGCTTTTCATATATTGTTCTTTGCTTATTTACTTTTTCGTTGCTATTGTTACAATCACTACAAAACCCAAAAATATTACTTTTGCTACCATTACCTTTTGCCACCGTTACCACTACTATCATATTACTTTACTACTAAACACTTTGCTGCAGATATTAAGTTTCCAGGTGTGGTTGAATTGACAACTCAGCTGCTAATACTTGAGAATATTCTTTGGCTCCCCTTGTGTCGAATCAATAAATTTGGGTTGAATACTCTACCCTTGAAAACTGTTGCGATCCCCTATACTTGTGGGTTATCAACCAGCAGGTATTTTTTCTTATGGCTTCCCCCTTTAAGGGGCCCGACCATATCTAACCCCTAGACTGCAAAAGGCTAGGTAATGGGGATAGTTCTTTGGGCATTGGGCGGCATATGGCTTTGATTGACGAAGAGCTGGCATCCTACAGAGTGCTGAACAAGGACCTATGCATCTGCTCGGGCCGTGGGCCGGAAGAAGCCTGTATGGAAGGCTTTACTTACTAGGACTCGGGCTGCGGCGTGATGGCCACCGAGGCGAGCATGTATTTCGGCCAAGAGCTGCCGCCCCTCCTCTTCGGAGATACATCTTTAAAGGACTCCGGTGGTGCTTTTCTTGTAGAGCTCTCCCTCGTGGACTTTATAGGCTTTAGAGCGTCGGACTATGCGACAGGCCTCATTCTGATCATTAGGGATCTCCTGCCTATTAAGGTAGGCCAAGAAGGGTTCGGTCCATGGAGCAATAACCGCTATGATTACATGAGCGAAATGTGTTGGCTCAGTGCTCGAGCCCCCTATGATATCCGAATCATGTTCGGCGTCCGGGGGTATGATCGGTGCCGGACTATTATTTCCACTCTCGTCCTGCCATACCATGACTGGTTTGAGAAGTCTCTCCAAAAAGGTGTTAGGCGGGACGGGGTCGCGCTTAGCGCCCAGACGAGCAAGGGTGTCTGCTTCTTGATTACTATCTCGAGCCACATGATGAAACTCGAGCCCCTCAAATCGAGCGGATATTCTAAGTATGGCATTGCGGTAGGCCGCCATCTTTGGATCCTTTGCGTCGAATTCTCCATTTATTTGGGATATCATGAGGTTCGAATCCCCACGCACTTCGAGGCGTTGTATGCCCATAGAAAAGGCCATCCGGAGTCCATGCAGGAACACTTCATATTCAGCTGCATTATTGGAATCCGTATACATGATTTGTAATACATAACGGATTGTGTCCCCTGTAGGGGATATTAGGATGACACCAGCCCCCAGTCTGGCTAACATTTTGGAGCCGTCGAAGTACATCACCCAGTTGGAGTATGTGTTGTACTCTTTAGGGAGTTCAGCTTCTGTCCATTCGGCGACGAAGTCAGCCAACACCTGAGATTTAATAGATTGGCGTGGCTTGTATGTTATTTCGAATGGTAAGAGCTCTATAGCCCATTTGGCAATGCGGCCGGTGGCATCTCAGTTGTTTATGATATCATTGAGTGGTACTTCAGAGGCCACCGTGATCGAGCACTCTCAAAAGTAGTGCCGCAGCTTTTGAGATGCCATGAAGACCGCATATGCTATCTTTTGATAGTGCTGGTATCAGGATTTGCATGGTGTAAGGACCTCCGACACGTAATATACTGGTTTTTCGAGTGGGAATTCGTGTCCCTCTTCCTCTCGTTTGACAACTAGCACATCACTCACTACTTGGTGAGTTGCTGATATGTACAGAAGCATGGGTTCACCGACGTTTGGTGCAGCCAGTATTGGGTTGTTTGCTAACAAAGTTTTTATTTCTTCCAAACCAGCCGTCACCGCATCCATCCACTCGAAGTGATCGGTACGTCGGAGCAAGCGATAAAGTGGTTGTGCCTTTTCTCCCAGTCTGGAGATAAAGCGGCTCAGGGCTGCCACGTACCTAGCTAGTTTTTGGACCTGCTTTAGGTCTATTGGTGTCGCCAATTGTGATAAGGCTCGGATTTTGGTCGGATTTGCTTCGATTCCTCTATTGGAAAAAATAAACCCGAGCAGTTTTCTCGCCGGGATGCCGAAAACACATTTTTCCGGGTTGAGCCGTATGATGTTCGGAGGTTGTCGAATGTGAGGCACAAGTCGTCCACCAATGATTCGACATGTTTGGTTTTGATGACGACATCATCTACATATGCCTCCACCGTCTTGCCAATTTGTTTTTCCAGGCATGTTTGGATCATGTGTTGGTAGGTGGCACCGGCGTTTTTGAGCCCGAAAGGCATAGTGTTAAAGCAAAAAGGCCCATACAGAGTGATGAATGCCATCATGGCCTGATCGGATTCCTTCATCTTAATTTGATGGTATCCGGAGTATGCTTTGAGGAAGCACAGTGAGTCGTGCCCTGCGGTTGCATCAATGATTTGGTCAATGCGGGGCAGTAGGAAGGGGTCCTTAGGGCAAGCCTTGTTTAGGTCTTTGAAATCGACACAGAGGCGCCGGGACTTATCCTTCTTTGGCACCATGACCAGGTTTGCTAGCTAGTTCGGGTGTTTGATTTCTCTAATGAATCCGGCTTCAAGTAGTTTGGCTAGCTCTTCCCCCATGGCTTGTTGCTTGGGTTCGAAAAAGCGCCGCAGCGTTTGCTTGACTGGTTTAACACCCTTAATTGTATTGAGGCTGTGTTCGGCCAGTCTACGTGGGATTCCTGGCATATCCAAAGTATGCAGGCAAAGATGTCCCAATTTTCACGCAAAAACGCTCTTAAGGCAGCGTCAATCGTTGGATCCAACTGTGCTCCAATGGCTGCAGTTTTATTAGGATCCGTTGGGTGCTCTTGAAATTTGACTATTTTGTCTGCTGTTTTAAAGGAAGTGGATTTGGGCCTCTTGTCAAGGATTACATCGTCCTTGTCCACTGTAGAGCGCAGAGTAGTCAGTTCCTCGGCCGCCAAGGCCTCGAATAGCGCCTCGAGGGCTAGTGATGCGGTTTTGTTTTCGGCGCGGAGTGCTATATCCGGATCACTGGTGATAGTGATAACTCCATTGGGCCCTGGCATTTTGAGCTTCATGTACCCGTAATGGGGTATATCTTGAAAGCGGATGAATGCTTCTCGCCCTAACAGGGCATGATATCCGTTGTGGAAAGGTGCCATGTGGAAGAGCAACCCTTCGGACCTATAGTTTTCCGGCGTGCCGAATACGACGTCAAGTTTGATCCTCCCCGAGCTTATTGCTTCTCGACTGGGGATGATGCCTCGGAAAGTGGTGCCGCTTTGCTCAATGCGACTTTTGTCCACCTGCATTTTTTGGAGTGTGTCTTCGTAGATGAGGTTTAATCTGCTGCCACCGTCCATGAGTACTTTTGTGAGCCGAAAGCCATCTACTATTGGGTTTAAGACAAAAGCGGCTGGTGCTCGGACAGATCTGGCCCTTGGCTTGTCATCGGCAGTGAAGGTTATCGCCATGTCATTCCAAGGATTTACTGCTGCTACCTGGTTGACTTCGGCAAGGTTGCGCAACGCCCTCTTGCGCTAGTTGTTGGAAGAAAAGGTCTCGAAGACCGTAAAAACGTTGAGATCGGCGTTTTCCGAAGAGTGCCTCTCTTGAGGAATGCTTGTGAGGATGGCCTCACCACTCTTGGCCACCTGCCGTAGTAACCGACATGCCCGAAGGCTATGTGTTGGTTCGGTATTCGACGTTGTGTGTATCTGGCAAGGTCTATCGAACAGGTCGTCGAGGACAGTTCTGTGTCCCGTAAAGGGCTTCACTTTTTTGTCCATGGGATGATGATTGGGTGCCCCATAGGGGTGCATCCTTTTTGTCCGTCCGGTGGGCTGCTTGAAGGCCAGAGGATCCGACCGAGCTATTTGTGCCTTCCAGGTGCTTTCCATTGCACTAAACTTCTGGACGATATGTGCCAGATCTGAAAAGTGCGGTAGAGGGCATTAAGGATTCCCTCGCCAATGCAATTCTAGTGAAATATCTAAATCGCATTGTCATCACGATAGTCCTTGATCTTGTCTTTAACAAGGAGGAACCTGACCCAAAAGTGGTGGACTGTTTCCTCGGGTTGCTACCGCACGTACATTAGGTCGCATACATCTGGAGGACCTGAGTTGTTTGGGGAGCATTGTATGTGGTGGGTGGGCGGGCGGAAATCCAAATCCTGGCCCATTATTGCATCCGGAATTTGAGGAATCTGCGAAGTCACCGGTCCAGGGTCCGGAGCGTCCTAGCGGTCTTCGGGCTCAACGCCCGGTTCTATGTTCGGAGGACAAGACGACTATTCCCGGAGATGGGTATCCGGCTCGTGTGACTCGGAAATCCGAACATAGCTTGTTCTCAACTTGGGGGGCGAAGTATCATCGGCCTGTTCTTCCATGACCGCTACCATATGGGTGATCGGCGGGGACCTGATTTCCCTCTGATCGGGTTTAAGCCCAATCCGATCGTAGTCTGTTGCTACTCCCAGGGCGGCGATGCTATCAAGTAGTTCGTTTAAAGACGAAATATTTGTTGGATCCATCTTTTCGGGGTGTTCGAGGCCGACATGAAGACGATGTTTAGCGATTTCGAGGGCCGCCCTTACTTAAAGGCCGTATGGGCGCCCATGGTGAAACCGCCGAGCTGGAGGAGCTGCCCCGAAGCTAGGGTTTCTCCCGAGGTGATGTTGTCGTTAATGACGAGGTGAGCCATCGATCCCACCGTCGATGGCACAGTGGAACTCTCAATGAAACACCAATGTCGGTGTCAAAACCGGCCGATCTCGGGTACGGGGTCCCGAATTGTGCGTCTGAGGGTCGAAGGTGACAGGAGGCAGGGGAGACACGATGTTTACCCAGGTACGGGCCCTCTTAATGGAGGTAAAACCCTACATCCTGCTTGATTGTATTCGATGAATATAGGGGTTACAAGAGTTGATCTACCTCGAGATCGTAATGACTAAACCCTAGATGTCTAGCCTATGTGATTTGTGATAACCTCTACGGGCTAAACCCTCTGGTTTATATAGACACCGGAGGGGCCTAAGGTTGTATAGAGTCAGTTTACATAGAAAAGAAACTACACATCCGGACGTCAAGCTTGCCATCTACGCAAAGGAGAGTCCCATCCGGACACGGGGGAAGACCTTCTATCTTGTATCTTCATGGCCCATTAGTCCGACCCGTGCTACACAGCCCGGAAACCCGAGGACCCCTTAATCCAGGACCCCCTCAGTAAGGAAGCCATCGGTTCGTATCACGCTATGGTTGAAGGACCTTCTCGGTTCAAAGCTAACAAATAGCTAATGGGCCATGAAGAGGGCCCGGACATCTTAAATCTTGTGGTAAGTTCGGACACGTGCATTACAAATAAGCTATGCTCTATGATTTCGCTTTGTTTACATGGAAAGTGACCTACACCTTCCAATCTATGGTTTCACCCGCGAGGTAGAACTATCACTAAAGCTTCTTCGCTCCGTAATACACTTATGCCTTCCTTTATATATAACCATGCACTCCCACTCAGGGCCGGTCCTGAGGGGGGGCAGGAGGGGCAGCCGCCCCGGGCCCCCACCTTTGCAGGGCCCCCCACGCCTAGTATGCTTGCATGTGGCCGGTAGCCCATGGCCTAATTTTTGGCTGCTACGACGTACGATTGTCAGTTCATGGAAATCACATAGTCAAAGGGCACACGTTCCGGGAGCCCGGGAGCAATCTACAGTCGACCGGTCGTCCTCCCATCTTCTTTCGCTCCTTTCCTAAGATTTTCCTTCGCTCGTGGCCTATCATCGATACAACTACACGACTACGATCTACCTGTACGCGACGAAAGCGGCGACCGGCGGCGGCTACGGTGCAGAGATCGGAGAGTGACGGCCAACCGCGAGAGATTTGCTACTCTAGTGCTCCGGCTTCGCGCCTCTTTGTGTGATAGTGTGATCTGATCGCTTCTCTAATGCTTCGCCTAGGGCTCTAGGGGCCTCCTTGGATCCAATCAGAACCAGGGCATCAATCGATCAGCAGTTAACCACTTCTTGTCTTGCCGGCCGAAACATTTGTACGTACACGGTAATACCATTAATCACTAATTCGTTATCTATATAGGTATTTAGAGAATACCACTGATGCTTGGACGAATATAGATTTTGCGACAGTAGGTATGGATGCGCCGGCTAATGGAATACAGGGAGAAACACTGAGAACACTCTTAATGCATTGGATGCACGGCACTGTCCGCTAGTTAATTTTAGGTTAACTTTGCATCATATGTTGCTTTGCATTAGGATTATATTAAGGTAATATGTAAAGGTTATGTGATATAAATATTACTTTTAGATGCATCCAAGTGTTAATTGGTAATGGTCCCATATATAACAGAAATATATAGAGTAGCAAATGCGTCTCAGGTCCCATTGCACCCGAACTGAATTTATTATTTTAAAAGTAATGTAAAGACTCAAAAAAATGAAACTTTCTTCTAACAAAGCTGACTTTTCGTAATGCTCACATGAAAAGGTTCACAAATGAATATGGGCTTGCAAGTATTTATTTTTGCTGAGAATACCATGAGAGTCGTTCCTGCCAGAAACTTTTCACATGAGTATTACATTAGGCCATGTTAGTTACAAAAAAGTTTCAATTTTTTGTTACTCCTTTAGTTCTTTAATAGTTTTTTCCAATTTAGGTGCATTTGACCTATGTTTCAAAGATCCGCAGCCTACATATAATGATAGTTGTTGTTATGGTGTTTGTATTAAGGGCCCCGAGTTTCAGTTTCGCCCCGGGCCCCCGAAATCTCAGGACCAGTCCTGCTCCCACTACTTCTTTAGGACATGGCTGACTTGCTTATCACAAGTCGTCTCCCGAAAAGGTAAATATCAACACTGAGATGTTGCTTGGAGTCTTCATTCTCTAGGGATTGATGTAGGCGGCCGAATATTTTTATTTTGATACCGTGTTGACAGAGTCTTAAACTCGAGATCTTTTGGTTTCGGAACCATATTGAATTCATGATCTAGCCAGTTGCTCCAAAAACCAAACTATAAGAGGTGGCCGAACATTATACTCCAACATATAGTTCTGTGTGCAATTTGCGAACCACAATTTTTGTTGCAAAAAGTGCAAGCTTTGTGTTTTTATAAGGACAAATACGAACACAATTCTGTGTGCAATTTCACGTACGCACGAGCACGATCTTGTAAAGTGACGAGTACGTGGGTGGGAGGCATTATTGTATGTTGGTGGGTTTGGGGCGGCAGCGGCAGTCGGGCAACGGATGGAATTTCTGCGTTCAGCAATGGCGGGCCGCTCTCGTCCAAACTTAGCTTTCGGTCCGTCGTGTCTAGCATCTGCTTCGGCTTAGTTTCTGGACGTTCCGCTGCGTGCGCCTCAAAAAAGATTGCTTGAACTAGCTCACAGCAACTATCGATAGGGCCACAAATCATCCACCGAACGGAGTAATTTTAGGCTCGCTCTAAGAAAATAAAACAGAGTAATTCTAGGGTTTTTTTTTTAGCGAAGAGTAATTTTAGGTTGCCATAGAAGAGTAGTTTTAGGTTCATGCAAAATGTAACCATTCATTCCATATCAGGGCGCTGCTATATATCGCCCATTGCAAGAGCTATGCCCGGGTCGCTCGCACGGAGAGCTCCTTCTAGACGCTTTTTTTTTTTTGAGAAATTCCTGCTAGACACTCGTGAGCGTCAAAATGAACACCTTTCGCTGCAGGATTCGCGCAAACGGGCCGGCCCTTTACCAGGCGACAAGCGAACATAATAGAAAATGTCACGAAAAATTGCAGCGACGGATGGATTCAAACCCGTGACCATACGCTGGATAGAATCGTTGCCAGCCGTTGCAGCCTTGCAGGTAGCGACTACGTTTGTCTTCAATTACAACGCTAAATTAAAGTACTTTCAATAGCGGCAGATCCAGTTTTTTAATCTTCTTTAAAAAATGAAAAATGTTTTCTTGAACAAATTTGAAACTCTAACAAACTTTTAAAACGTGATACATTGAACATTTCATAATATCTGCTGAACAATTTTTACACAGTGTTATCTTTGTGATATATGTTGAACAATTTTAAAACACATTGGACATTTTGGTTATATTTGATGAACCAATATTAAGTATCTGCTGAACAATTTTTAACTACACATTTAACAATTTTGTGATATATACTGAACAAATATCTAAATACACATTAAAAAAATTGTGATGTACGCTGAACAATTTTTAGAATGTGAAGAAAATATAAAAATCATGAAAAAAATAGATTTGAAAACATTTTCTTGGAAAAAAGTATAAAATAAAAAGGATAAAAGGAATGAAAAAAAGAAAGGAAATAGAAACAGAAACAGAAAAAACAGGGAAAACCGTAAAAAAAACAGAAAGAAAACTGGTTGAGGGAACTAGAAGGTTCCAAAACTGGTTTGCCTGCACTGCTTTAACGCTCGACATGGCCCAGCCCATTTTGCGGTGGTCGCTAGCGCCGTTCAGCGAAAGCCCATCAGTTTGACGCACGCCTATTTTGGACGGCCCTCTTTCTCGTGGCTAGCAAAGGGTGGGCTGGCCCAGTACCCTCGGACCACCGGCTTAGGTAGGATAGCGCGATTCTTAAAAAAAGGTAGGCTAGCGTGCATATGATTTTTTTTCCTTTTATTTTTCTTTTTTACTGCTACGCAAAAATCCTATAACGCAAATTTTATATTATATTAAAAAAATATTTTGAATTTGAAAAGTAAAACGAAATAAAAAATAAAAAATGATGATTATAAGAAAAGAAAAAACCCAAAACCGAAAAAAAACCGTCTGAAATCTTGCCAAAATAATGCCGAAGGTTCCAGAAGTTGCCCAAAACTGGTTCCCAGAGATTCGCTGTGCATATACTTGTGCTAATGGGCCGGGCCCAAGTTGATCGCTAATTAGTGATTTGCCAGCAATCGCTACGGGCGATACATATCACTTACGTTTTCTGCCTGGCTCAAACCACCATTTTGTCCACACAAGGTTATGTTTTCTTTTTGTGTGAATAGTGTGACGACCATGGAACGAGGCTTCTAGAAAGCTATTGGTCCATAGCCTGCTTACTCCTAGTGATATTAAAGAACTAGCCCTCTAAAAACTAGCAAGCGGTATGCCGTTTCTTTTATTTGGCCTATTTAATGAACTAGCAAATGGCATATTGGTTACACTTCTTTATTTTCTTTCCTTTCCTTTCCCTTTTTGTACTGCACCAAAAGGCCAAAAAAAATGTACACAAAATTAAAGATGTTTACGAATCTGAAAAAAGTTTGTAAATTAAAAAATGCTTAGTCTTTTAAAAAAGATCAGTAATTAAAAAACGGTTTTAGAATTTAAAAATGTCCATAAATTTTAGAAATGGTCATCAAGTTAAGAAAATTCTATTTTTTATAGAAAATCATGAATTTGTTTTTTTATTTTAAAAAGATCACAAATTTTGAGAAACTTCAAGGATTTGAAATTATTCACAAATTCAAAACAAATTAGGAATTCAAAAGGTAAAACTTAAATTTTAAATTTGTTCATAAATTTGAAAAGGTGTTCGCCAATTCAAGAATTTTTCATGAATTTGAAAAAAAAGTCGTGAATTAAAAAAAGGAAGAAGTTAACCAAAAAAAGGAAGAAAAACTAGTAACAAAGTTAAATAGAAAAAGAAAGAAATAAAAAAAAATAGAAAAACAGAAGCAAAAACCGGGGAAGAAAAACAGAAGAAAACAACTTATAAAGCGTTTCCAAAACTAATCAGAGATATTCAGAAGTTTGCCAAAACCGGTTCCCATGACTCGTTGCGCACACATGTACTAGCGCTATTGGGCCGGCCCCAAATTGTTTGCTAGTGAGTGATTATCATGTGCGATGCTACAGGCGACTAGTAGAATGCCCGTGTGTTGCCACGGGCATTTTTAAAAACTTAATGGCCATACTACTGGAAAAATATTTTAGGCTTATGATATATGATACTCCTCATTACAATTAATATCACTAAATATTTAGATCATCAAACCATGGGTGAGTGCAAAAGTAAATGAATCTGAGTATAGTGGAATAAGGAAGGATAAAATGAATGAACAAATGGTCATTTGCTGAATTAGAACATAAGCCAAAGATAAAGTGATATATAATTCGATCGGCTCAAATGTACATGTGAAAGATGATGGTGCAAAACAAAAGCATAGCTCACTGAGCTACCTTTGTAGGAGAGAAAGACTTTCCAGGACAACTATTTCTCCACCGGTAGCACATGTTTTGAGGGAATTTGAAAGTAATTCAGCTAGAAAACCCAGAAATGGCATCACCTTTTAATTAAGATAAACAACTGAGTTCTGTTTCTTGTCGTTTTTAGTCATGCAATTTACATTTACATGTGTTTGCGTTGTACTGCAAGTAATATCTATTGCCACAACTGAACTTTCTATTCTATGTGTCCTACAACAACATGAGAAATAAGAACATCTAAGATGACTGGAAACCAAAGACTACCTACAGCTTGCACTCACTTAAGATTATTTGAGCTTGGTTTCAGACACTACAATAGTCATGTATTTTTCAAGTTCAAATAAAATTGCAAGCAAAAACGTGAGAGAATACTATGTAACCTAAATTAAGTTGCCATCTGCTATTCGGAAACATGACTGCCTCAGTAGACACTAAAGCCAATAGATTCAAGCAATTTATTTTTATGAAAGGAATAAGCCTCCTCTTTCGAAAAAAGAAGGTCATGCCA
Organism: Triticum dicoccoides; assembly: GCF_002162155.2. Classification (NCBI taxonomy): domain Eukaryota; kingdom Viridiplantae; phylum Streptophyta; class Magnoliopsida; order Poales; family Poaceae; genus Triticum; species Triticum dicoccoides. Next base: position 702,224,997 of record NC_041388.1, on the reverse strand, counting down.
ACCTATGGCATTCTTTCATCAGTATGATTTGTCCCATTGCTGCTAGCACGATCTTGCACATTCTGTATGTATTAAAGTTCACTTTTGTTAGTGCATAGGAGACTTGTTGGAATCAAATGCATCAAATAAAGCTAAACTGTACCCCTAGATACATTCAAGAGATCACTACACTAAGAACTTCTAGGCTATAGACAATCTCTTCACCAAGTCTAGTAAAACAAAAGAACTATAAGTTGATATGTCATGTTCGACAACTAGGCTACAGACAACATTGTGCAACACTGGGACTTCGACGTTGGTGGGGTTTGGTCCAATATTATCTGGCCCTCAAGCTCAAAGTGGAGTTGGGTCCAATATACGACGGTTAAAGGAGTGCATAGCTCAAGCATGGAGAGGAGGTGGTGGAGCCGATTCGTGCCTCCACTTCTCCAGTGAAGAATTGCTACTTCGTCCCATCGCTGATGCACGTCCCAACCCCATCGGAGATTCTAGCCTCGCATAGGGTAGCTGGGAGTAGCCATGCTGCAACTGGAACCGGAGAAGAAACATGGTTGAACAGAGAGAATAGTCCACTACAACATCTTCTCTTATTTGCCTTTCTATACTCGAGACGACCTACATTCACATTTTTCTTCATTAATAACCAAAACAAAATTGGACATTGAAAAAAATCTACCAACTAATGACTAAAATAATAATCCACATTTGTAGCTTCATATAAAATGCTTTGATGATTTGATGCTGCATAAAACTCACTAACAGTAGCTTTTAATACAAGCTTATGCAAATAAGGGGTGGAAGACATACGTTGCCATGGAATAATAAACTTATATAGAAAGACATTATTTTTTAAACTTAATTATCATTCTTGATGTGTACATCGCATCGGTTCTTGATTGTTTTGTAACAAATATTACCTGCAAATTTACTATCAGAAAAATCAAGTAACTCACACTCAAATTATAGCTGGAGATATACATCACCACGATTCAATCCGAAAAACTCTGTTGTGAGGCTCCTACCAAAATCTTATATGAATTGAGCGATATCAAAATCTTGTCCTCATATGTTAAGTGTACCAAAATGGTACACCTAGTTTTGTAGGGCACGTCCCTCATGCACCTGCGCTGTATATCACTATTACGAGGAGTTCATATCTACAGTAAACATGCATGCTCAATGTAGACTGCTCACTGAGACAATTGGTTCGGCTTCTATACACTCCTTGACATAAACTTCAAAATCAAAAATCCAAATGGATTGTTGCAGATATGTATGATTATTAGAAAGAAAAACCACTGTTTCTTTATGTTGTTTCTTTATGTTGTTTCTTTATGTTCCTATCTAAGCATTTGAAATAATACAAACTTCCTTGTTACCAATATTAATACTCCATCAAACACCGTCCAGCAAAATTAGCAATAAAATCCATCTCGGAAGCAGTGTAGCATCAAGAACCCCACGTCCTACTCCACCCGGTCAATTCCTCCCCAAATCCAACACGACCCTACCCCCATACAACTCTATGTATAGTACTCCCTCCGTAAACTAATATAAGAGCGTTTAGAATACTAAAGTAGTGATCTAAACGCTCTTATATTAATTTACAGAGGGAGTAGAAGCTAGCCTGGTTTTGGTTTGTGAGGAGGTAAAACCCGTTAGTCATGTGCCTAACACATAAGAAAATCAAAATCAGCTTGCTTTACATGCCAAAAGTTCCAAGTGGCAAAATCACTATATGGTATTTAACTATAACCGTACGCCAGAAAGTACCATTGCATACTTCAGTGTTCCATTCCTCCAAACATACAATCTCTACCTTCAGAAATTGCAGCCCCTTTACTCCGTCCAGCATCATGTCAAGTTATGTGAATCCTAAAAATTATAATCTAAATTAAAGCAGGACCATGTAGTTTCCACAAATAGTAAATGGAAAAAAATCTTCAAAGGGGTTATTATGTAACTAATACACTAATTTCAAACAAGATGGCATATCAATTATTAATTATTCCTTTATTTTGATACTTTCGTCTTTACCTACCTACCCAAGTTTTAGAACCTCCAAGTGCTGAAACTTGATCAGACATGTATGGAGAGGGCCATAAACAGAAAATAAAATCACTTCAAGCATGTTGAGCACCATCATCGTTGCTGATCTGCTAACCAAAGGCCAAGCAGCAAAGCATCAACAACAGGCAAACTCGAGAGCGCCCAGTGGAGCCCTTTGTCATTGTGGCCGAGTGCTGACGGAACATGCCTCTCTGCTCACAAACTATTCTAAAAGTACAACAATTTTGTACAACTCTACTCGCCCTACCACAAAATCAGTACAGTCTCAAAAATCACTTTCTCAACTCAAAGTTTGCTAACTAATTATATTTTTTAAACAACTAAGATATGAAGACTCGAGGTAGGAAAATCTTAAAGAATACCCATTTCGTACAGTTGCTTCACTCTATGTCGATCGAACCATCTCCACATTGTCTTGCTTGCATTATAATTCAAGCTAGAGGAAAATCTCCAGTAAACTAAAACATGAGGAATTCGGGTGCATTAGTTTAAGTGCAGTTACAGGCTTCCACTACATGAGCTCAATGCCAATTTGATTCTTGGAAAAGCACTTGTTTATCCTATATGTTCAGAGACCAAATATAATGGCGAATTTTGAAGAGAGACACAATTTATGTACCCTGTGATGAGGAAAAATGGAGTGTAATGATGAGTGGCAAATCACAGTGTAATACATGGTAGACAAACCTCTTAATCATGTTCGCCATAAATTCGAGAGCTTAGAAGTGTCTATGTGTTAGTGCTTCTAGCTCAACCCTTGGGCCAGGCAGAGCCGCAGCTTCATTCCGCCAGTTTTCACATGCAGAAAATTTGTTCAATTCGCACCCATATAGATGATGAAACAATAATGTAGTTGATTCACAAGCATTTACTTGATCCATCAATTTTACTACATTAGTGAATTGGCAATAGCGTGAGTGATTTCCATGCTAACCCCTATAGGGCAAAGTATTGACAAAACACAAATTAATAATAATACTTACCCAACGAGCAGAAGAGTCCATGCTCTCACGTCTATAGCACAAGTAGTACAATAAAATCATTATTAGAGATGACAAGAGAATAGTGTCGGAACTAACTGCTATATTCACCAGTTCTGGGATAGCCATTTGGTCAGAAAATCTCATTAGAGGGAGGATTGATCTTACTACTGGCGGAAAAATTCCCAGAGTTCTTGTTCCTCGACAAGATCATTTGCTGATTTAGAAAAACATATGCCAAAGATCTACATCAAATTAGAGGCACATGGTAGGCAAAACATAGGTGTTACTTGTGCCTAAAATACCTAAATATGAACAAGGAGAACAAATACATGATGTATATGTTGGGGAACGCAATATTTCAAAAAAAATTACCTACGATCACGCAAGATCTATCTAGGATATGTATAGCAATGAGAGGGGAGAGTGTGTCCATGTACCCTCGTAGACCGAAAGCGGACACGTTTAGTAACGCAGTTGATGTAGTCGAACGTCTTCGCGATTCAACCGATCCTAGCACTGAACGTACGACACCTCCGTGTTCAGCACACGTTCAGCTCGATGACGTCCCTCGAACTCTTGATCCAGTTGAGGACGAGGGAGAGTTCCGTCAGCACGACGGCCTGGCAACGGTGATGACGAAGTTAGCGGCGCAGGGCTTTGCCTAAGCACTACGACGATATGACCGAGGTGTGTAACTGTGGAGGGGGGCAACGCACACGGCTAAGAAAATACTTGGTGTGTCTTTGGGGTGCCCCCTGCCCACGTATATAAAGGAGGGAGGGAGAGAGGCCAGCCCCCTAGGGGCGCGCCAAGAGTATGGAGTCCTACTAGGACTTCCAAGTCCTAGTAGGAATCCCTTCCCTTTTCGGAGTAGGAGAGAAGGAAAGAGGAAAGAGAGAGGGAGTAGGAAAAAGGCAAGGGGGGCGCTGCCCCTTCCCCTAGTCCAATTCGGACCCATGGGGCGCCACTTCCCCTTGGCCTGCCTCCTCTTTTCCCGTATGGCCCAATAAGGCCCATTACTTCTCCCGGTGAATTCCCGTAACTCCCCGGTACTCCGAAAAACATCCGAATCACTATGAACCTTTCCGATGTCCGAATATAGCCTTCCAATATATGAATCTTTACCTCTCGACCATTTCGAGACTCCTCATCATGTCCGTGATCTCATCCGGGACTCCGAACAAACTTCGGTCATCAAATCACATAACTCATAATACAAATCGCCATCGAACGTTAAGCGTGCAGACCCTACGGGTTCGAGAACTATGTAGACATGACCGAGGCATATCTCCAGTCAATAAAAATAGCGGAACCTGGATGCTCATATTGGCTCCTACATATTCTACGAAGATCTATATTGTTCAAACCGCATAACAACATACATTGTTCCCTTCGTCATCGGTATGTTACTTGCCCGAGATTCGATCGTCGGTATCCTCATACCTAGTTCAATCTCGTTACCGGCAAGCCTCTTTACTCGTTTCGTAATGCATCATCCCGCAACTAACTCATTAGTCACATTGCTTGCAAGGCTCATAGTGATGTGCATTACCGAGAGGGCCCAGAGATACCTCTTCGATACACGGAGTGATAAATCCTAATCTCGATCCATGCCAACTCAACAAACACCTTCAGAGACACCTGTAGAGCATCTTTATAATCACCCAGTTATGTTGTGATGTTTGATAGCACACAAGGTGTTCTTCCGGTATTCGGGAGTTGCATAATCTCATAGTCAGAGGAACATGTATAAGTCATGAAGAAAGCAATAGCAATAAAACTAAATGATCATATGCTAAGCTAACAGATCATTCTCTAATGATATGATCTCGTTCATCAAATGACAACACATGTCTATGGTCAGGAAACTTAACCATCTTTGATTAATGAGCAAGTCAAGTAGAAGCATACTAGGGACACTCTGTTTGTCTATGTATTCACACATGTACTAAGGTTCCGATTAATACAATTCTAGCATGAATAATAAACATTTATCATGATATAAGGAAATATAAATAACAACTTTATTATTGCCTCTAGGGCATATTTCCTTCAGTCTCCCACTTGCACTAGAGTCAATAATCTAGTTCACATCGTCATGTGATTTAACACCTATAGTTCACATCTTTATGTGATTAGTTCACATCGCCATGTGACTAATACCCAAAAGGTTTTACTACAGTCAATAATCTAGTTCACATCGCTATGTCATTAACACCCAAAGAGTACTAAGGTGTGATCATGTTTTTCTTGTGAGAGAAGCTTAGTCAATGGGTCTATCACATTCAGAGCCGTATGTATTTTGCAAATTTTCAATTTCTACAATGCTCTGCATGAAGCTACTCTAGCTAATTGTTCCCACTTTCAATATGTATCCAGATTGAGACTCAGAGTCATCCGGATCGGTGTAAAAGCTTGCATCGACGTAACTATTTACGATGAACTCTTTATCACCTCCATAACCGAGAAATATATCCTTATTCCACTAAGGATAATTTTGACCGCTGTCAAGTGATCCACTCCTGGATCACCATTGTACCCTCTTGCCAAACTCATGGTGAGGTACACAATAGGTCTGGTACACAACATAACATACTTTATAGAACCTATGACCGAGGCATAGGGAATGACTTCTCATTCTCTTTCTATTTTCTGCCATGGTCGGGTTTTGAGTCTTCTACTCAACTTCACACTTTGCAACACAGGCAAGAACTCCTTCTTTGACTGTTCCATTTGGACTCATTGAAAAAACTTATCAAGCGTCTTGATCTATCTCTATAGATCTTGATGCTCAATATATAAGCAGCTTCACCGAGGTCTTTCTTTAAAAAACTCCTTTTAAACACTCCTTTATGCTTTCCAGAAAATTCTACATCATTTACAATCAACAATATATCATTCACATATACTTATTAGAAAGGCTGTAGTGCTCCCACTCACTTTCTTATAAATACAAGCTTCTCCAAAAGTCTGTATAAAACCATATGCTTTGATCACACTATCAAAGCGTATATTCCAACTCCGAGAGGATTGCACCAATCCATAAATGGACTGCTGGAGCTTTCTCACTTTGTTAGCACCTTTAGGATCGACAAAACCTTCTGGTTGTATCATATACAACTCTTCTTTAAGAAATCCATTAAGGAATGCAGTTTTTGACATCCATTTGCCAAATTTCATAATCATAAAATGTGGCAATTGCTAACATGATTCTAACAGACTTAAGCATCGCTACGAGTGAGAAAATTATCGTAGTCAACACCTTGAACTTGTCGAAAACCTTTTGTGACAAGTCGAGCTTTGTAGATAGTAACACTACCATCAGCGTCCATCTTCTTCTTAAAGATGCATTTATTCTTAATGGCTCGACGATCATCGGGCAAGTCAATCAAAGTCCATACTTTGTTCTCATACATGGATCCCATCTCAAATTTCATGGCCTCAAGCCATTTCGCGGAATCTGGGCTCATCATTGCTTCCTCATAGTTTGTAGGTTTGTCATGGTCAAATAACATGACTTCCGGAATAGGATTACCGTACCACTTTGGTGCGGATCGTACTCTGGTTGACCTACGAGGTTCGGTAGTAACTTGATCTGAAGTTTCATGATCATCATCATTAGCTTCCTCACTAATTGGTGTCGGAATCACTGGAACTGATTTCTGTGATGAACTACTTTCCAATTCGGGAGAAGGTACAATTACCTCATCAAGTTCTACTTTCCTCCCACTCACTTCTTTCGAGATAAACTCCTCTAGAAAGGATCCATTCTTAGCAACAAATATCTTGCCTTTGGATCTGTGATAGAAGGTGTACCTGTAAGTGCATCTAGTGCCACCCCTAGTTGGTTTTGGAGTATTGACGACAAACCTAGTTGAGGGACTAATGTGTTTGTGAGAATTGCAGGATAACACAGGTAGAAGTCCTTCATTGATTCGGTTTTCCTACCAGAGATGACCCCTAAAAATGTATGAAGACATTGAAGTCAAAGGTGGTATGTGAAGACATTCACATTGAAGACTATGACAAGAGAATACATCGCATGAAGACTATGGAGCGTGAAGACTTAGATCCTTCGTAGTTCTTTTTATTCTCTGTTGAGTCATAGGAACCACCATACTGTTAAGTGGGGTCCAAGAGAACCAGTCAGAATGACTGAAGTGATGCTTAACCAAAATCCTATGTCTTCGAGTGAAGACTATGAGAGCGAATCTTGTCCTGAGTTGGACAAGTCAGCTTTGCTTGTAGCCCAAGTAAAGTTGCCGCGTGTGTTTGAAATCTGACCATTGGAACACGTGTCAGTTCCTTAGTGACCCAGGTGTTGGGGAACGTAGTAATTTCAAAAAAATTCCTACGCACACGCAAGATCATGGTGATGCATAGCAACGAGAGGGGGAGAGTGTGATCTACGTACCCTTGCAGATCGACAACGGAAGCGTTAACTTGGTTGATGTAGTCGTACGTCTTCACGGCCCGACCGATCAAGCACCGAAACTACGTCACCTCCGAGTTCTAGCACACGTTCAGCTCGATGACGATCCCCGGACTCCGATCCAGCAAAGTGTCGGGGAAGAGTTCCGTCAGCACGACGGTGTGGTGACGATCTTGATGTACTACTGTCGCAGGGCTTCGCCTAAGCACCGCTACAATATTATCGAGGACTATGGTGGAAGGGGGCACCGCACACGGCTAAGAATATGATCACGTGGATCAACTTGTGTCTCTAGGGGGTGCCCCTGCCTCCGTATATAAAGGTTCAAGGGAGGGGGGCCGTCCGGCCAGGAGAGGCGCGCCAGGAGGAGTCCTACTCCCTCTGGGAGTAGGACTCCCCCCTTTCCTAGTTGGAATAGGATTCGTGAGGTGGGAAGAGAGAGAGAGAGAGAGAAGGAGGGGGGCGCCGGCCCCCTCTCTCCTTGTCCTATTCGGACTAGGGGTGGAGGGGCGCGTGGCCCAGCCCTGGCCGCCTCTTCTCTTCTTCCACTAAGGCCCACTAAGGCCCATATACCTCCCGGGTGGTTCCGGTAACCTCCCGGTACTCCGGTAAAATCCCGATTTCACCCAGAACACTTCCGATATCCAAACATAGGCTTCCAATATATCAATCTTTATGTCTCTACCATTTAGAGACTCCTCGTCATGTCCGTGATCACATCCGGGACTCCGAACAACCTTCGGTACATCAAAATGCATAAACTCATAATATAACTATCATCGTAACCTTAAGCGTGCGGACCCTACGGGTTCGAGAACAATGTAGACATGACCGAGACACGTCTCCGGTCAATAACCAATAGAGGAACCTGGATGCTCATATTGGTTCCTACATATTCTATGAAGATCTTTTATCGGTCAGACCGCATAACAACATACGTTGTTCCCTTTGTCATCGGTATGTTACTTGCCCGAGATTCGATCATCGGTATCCCATACCTAGTTCAATCTCGTTACCGGCAAGTCTCTTTACTCGTTCTGTAATACATCATCCCGCAACTAACACATTAGTTGCAATGCTTGCAAGGCTTAAGTGATGTGCATTACCGAGAGGGCCCAGAGATACCTCTCCGACAATCGAAGTGACAAATCCTAATCTCGAAATACGCCAACCCAACATGTACCTTTGGAGACACCTTTAGAGCTCCTATATAATCACCCAGTTACGTTGTAACGTTTGGTAGCACACAAAGTGTTCCTCCGGCAAACGGGAGTTGCATAATCTCATAGTCATTGGAACATGTATAAGTCATGAAGAAAGCAATAGCAACATACTAAACGATCGGGTGCTAAGCTAATGGAATGGGTCATGTCAATCAGATCATTCAACTAATGATGTGATCCCGTTAATCAAATAACAACTCTTTGTCCATGGTTAGGAAACATAACCATCTTTGATTAACGAGCTAGTCAAGTAGAGGCATACTAGTGACACTCTGTTTGTCTATGTATTCACACATGTATTATGTTTCCGGTTAATACAATTATAGCATGAATAATAAACTCTTATCATGATATAAGGAAATATATAATAACTTTATTATTGCCTCTAGGGCATATTTCCTTCAGTCTCCCACTTGCACTAGAGTCAATAATCTAGTTCACATCGCCATGTGATTTAACAGCAATAGTTCACATCACCATGTGATTAACACTCATAGTTCACATCGATATTTGATCAACACCCAAAGGGTTTACTAGAGTCAGTAATCTAGTTCACATCGCTATGTGATTAACACCCAAAGAGTACTAAGGTGTGATCATGTTTTGCTTGTGAGATAATTTTAGTCAACGGGTCTGTCACATTCAGATCCGTAAGTATTTTGCGAATTTCTATGTCAACAATGCTCTGCACGGAGCTACTCTAGCTTATTGCTCCCACTTTCAATATATATCTAGATCGAGACTTAGAGTCATCCAGATCTGTGTCAAAACTTGCATCGACGTAACTTTTTACGACGAACCTTTTTGTCACCTCCATAATTGAGAAATATTTCCTTATTCCACTAAGGATAATTTTGACCGTTGTCCAGTGATCTACTCTTAGATCACTATTGTACTCCCTTGCTTAACACAGTGTAGGGTATACAATAGATCTGGTACACAGCATGGCATACTTTATAGAACCTATGGCTGAGGCATAGGGAATGACTTTCATTCTATTTCTATCTTCTGTCGTGGTCGGGCTTTGAGTCTTACTCAATTTCACACCTTGCAACACAGGCAAGAACTCTTTCTTTGACTGTTCCATTTTGAACTACTTCAAAATCTTGTCAAGGTATGTACTTATTGAAAAAACTTATCAAGCGTCTTGATCTATCTCTATAGATCTTGATGCTCAATATGTAAGCAGGTTTACCGAAGTCTTTCTTTGAAAAATTCCTTTCAAACACTCCTTTATGCTTTGCAGAATAATTCTACATTATTTCCGATCAACAATATGTCATTCACATATACTTATCAGAAATGTTGTAGTGCTCCCACTCACTTTCTTGTAAATACAGGCTTCATCGCAAGTTTGTATAAAACTATATGCTTTGATCAACTTATCAAAGCGTATATTCCAACTCCAAGATGCTTGCACCAGTCCATAGATGGATCGCTGGAGCTTGCATATTTTGTTAGCACCTTTAGGATTGACAAAACCTTCTGGTTGTATCATATACAACTCTTCTTTAATAAATCTATTAAGGAATGCAGTTTTGTTTATCCATTTGCCAGATTTCATAAAATGCGGCAATTGCTAACATGATTCGGACAGACTTTAAGCATCGCTACGGGTGAGAAGGTCTCATCATAGTCAATCCCTTGAACTTGCTGAAACCCTTTTGCGACAAGTCGAGCTTTGTAGACAGTAATATTACCGTCGGTGTCAGTCTTCTTCTTGAAGATCCATTTATTCTCAATTGCTTGCCGATCATCGGGCAAGTCAACCAAAGTCCATACTTTGTTCTCATACATGGATCCCATCTCAGATTTCATGGCTTCAAGCCATTTTACGGAATCTGGGCTCACCATCGCTTCTTCATAGTTCGTAGGTTCATCATGATCTAGTAGCATGACTTCTAGAACAGGATTACCGTACCACTCCGGTGCGGATCTCACTTTGGTTAATCTACGAGGTTTAGTAGTATCTTGTTCTGAAGTTTCATGATCATTATCATTAGCTTCCTCACTAATTGGTGTAGGTGTCACAGAAACAGTTTTCTGTGATGCACTACTTTCCAATAAGGGAGCAGGTACTGTTACCTCGTCAAGTTCTACTTTCCTCCCACTCACTTCTTTCGAGAGAAACTCCTTCTCTAGAAAGGATCCATTCTTAGCAACGAATGTCTTGCCTTCGAATCTGTGATAGAAGGTGTACCCAACAGTATCCTTTGGGTATCCTATGAAGACACATTTCTCCGATTTGGGTTCGAGCTTATCAGGTTGAAGCTTTTTCACATAAGCATCGCAGCCCCAAACTTTAAGAAACGACAACTTTGGTTTCTTGCCAAACCATAGTTCATAAGGTGTCGTCTCAACGGATTTTGATGGTGCCCTATTTAACGTGAATGCGTCCGTCTCTAAAGCATAACCCCAAAATGATAGCGGTAAATTTGTAAGAGACATCATAGATCGCACCATATCAAGTAAAGTACGATTATGACATTCGGACACACCATTATGCTGTGGTGTTCCAGGTGGCGTGAGTAGTGAAACTATTTCACATTGTTTTTAACTGAAGGACAAACTCGTAACTCAAATATTTTACTTCTGCGATCATATCGTAGAAACTTTTTATTTTTGTTACGATGATTCTCCACTTCACTCTGAAATTCTTTGAACTTTTCAAATGTTTCAGACTTGTGTTTCATCAAGTAGATATACCCATATCTGCTCAAATCATCTGTGAAGGTCAGAAAATAACGATACCCGCCGTGAGCCTCAACACTCATCGGATCACATACATCAATATGTATTATTTCCAATAAGTCAGTTGCTCGCTCCATTGTTCCGAAGAACGGAGTCTTAGTCATCTTGCCCATAAGGCATGGTTCACAAGCATCAAGTGATTCATAATCAAGTGATTCCAAAATCCCATCAGCATGGAGTTTCTTCATGCGCTTTACACCAATATGACCTAAACGGCAGTGCCACAAATAAGTTGCACTATCATTATTAACTTTGCATCTTTTGGTTTCAATATTATGATTATGTGTATCACTACGATCGAGATCCAACGAACTATTTTCATTGGGTGTGTAACCATATAAGGTTTTATTCATGTAAACAGAACAACAATTTATTCTCTTACTTAAATGAATAACCGTATTACAATAAACATGATCAAATCATATTCATGCTTAACGCAAACACCAAATAACACTTATTCAGGTTCAACACTAATCCCGAAAGTATAGGGAGTGTGCGATGATGATCATATCAATCTTGGAACCACTTCCAACACACATCGTCACTTCACCCTTAACTAGTCTCTATTTATTCTGCAACTCCCGTTTCGAGTTACTAATCTTAGCAACTGAACTAGTATCAAATACTGAGGGGTTGCTATAAACACTAGTAAAGTACACATCAATAACATGTATATCAAATATACTTATGTTCACTTTGCCATCCTTCTTATCTGCCAATCACTTGGGGTAGTTCCGCTTCCAGTGACCAGTCCCTTTGCAGTAGAAACACTTAGTCTCAGGCTTAGGACCAGACTTGGGCTTCTTCACTTGAGCAGCAACTTGCTTGCTGTTCTTCTTGAAGTTCCCCTTCTTCCCTCTGCCCTTTTCTTGAAACTAGTGGTCTTGTCTACCATCAACACTTGATGTTTTTCTCGATTTCTACCTTCGTCAATTTCCGCATTACGAAGAGCTTGGGAATCATTTCCGTTATCCCTTGCATATCATAGTTCATCACAAAGTTCTACTAACTTGGTGATGGTGACTAGAGAATTCTGTCAATCACTATCTTATCTAGAAGATTAACTCCCACTTGATTCAAGCGATTGTAGTACTCAAACAATCTGGGCACATGCTCACTAGTTGAGCGATTCTCCTCCATCTTTTAGCTATAGAACTTGTTGGAGACTTCATATCTCTCAACTCGGGTATTTGCTTGAAATATTAACTTCAACTCCTGGAACATCTCATATGCTCCATGACATTCAAAACGTCTTTGAAGTCCCTATTCTAAGCCATTAAGCATGGTGCACTAAACTATCAAGTAGTCATCATATTGAGCTAGCAAAACGTTCATAATGTCTGCATCTGCTCCTGCAATAGGTCCGTCGCCTAGCGGTGCATCAAGGACATAATTCTTCTGTGCAGCAATGAGGATAAACCTCAGATCACGGATCCAATCCGCATCATTGCTACTAACATCTTTCAACACAATTTTCTCTAGGAACATATCAAAATAAACACAGGGAAGCAACAACACGAGCTATTGATCTAAAACATAATTTGCAAAATACTACCAGGACTAAGTTCATGATAAATTTAAGTTCAATTAATCATATTACTTAAGAACTCCCACTTAGATAGACATCCCTCTAATCCTCTAAGTGATTACGTGATCCAAATCAACTAAACCATGTCCGATCATCACGTGAGATGGAGTAGTTTCATTGGTGAACATCACTATGTTGATCATATCTACTATATGATTCACGCTCGACCTTTCGGTCTCTGTGTTCCGAGGCCATATCTGTATATGTTTGGCTCGTCAAGTATAACCTGAGTATTCCGCGTGTGCAACTGTTTTGCACCTGTTGTATTTGAACGTAGAGCCTATCACACCCGATCATCACGTGGTGTCTCAGCATGAAGAACTTTCGCAACGGTGCATACTCAGGGAGAACACTTCTTGATAATTAGTGAGAGATCATCTTATAATGCTACCGTCAATCAAAGCAAGATAAGATGCATAAAAGATAAACATCACATGCAATCAATATAAGTGATATGATATGGCCATCATCATCTTGTGCTTGTGATCTCCATCTTTGAAGCACCGTCATGATCACCATCGTCACCGACGCGACACCTTGATCTCCATCGTAGCATCGTTGTCGTATCGCCAATCTTATGCTTCCACGACTATCGCTACCGCTTAGTGGTAAAGTAAAGCATTACAGCGCGATTGCATTGCATACAATAAAGCGACAACCATATGGCTCCTGCCAGTTGCCGATAACTCGGTTACAAAACATGATCATCTCATACAATAAAATTTAGCATCATGTCTTGACCATATCACATCACAACATGCCCTGCAAAAACAAGTTAGACGTCCTCTACTTTGTTGTTGCAAGTTTTACGTGGCTGCTACGGGCTTAAGCAAGAACCAATCTTACCTACGCATCAAAACCACAATGATAGTTTGTCAAGTTGGTGTTGTTTTAACCTTCGCAAGGACCGGGCGTAGCCACACTCGGTTCAACTAAAGTTGGAGAAACTGTCACCCGCAAGGCACCTATGTGCAAAGCACGTCGGGAGAACCGGTCTCGCGTAAGCGTACGCGTAATGTCGGTCCGGGCCGCTTCGTCCAACAATACCGCCGAACCAAAGTATGACATGCTGGTAAGCAGTATGACTTATATTGCCCACAACTCACTTGTGTTCTACTCGTGCATATAACATCAACATATATAACCTAGGCTCGGATGCCACTGTTGGGGAACGTAGTAATTTCAAAAAAAATCCTACACACACGCAAGATCATGGTGATGCATAGCAACGAGAGGGGGAGAGTGTGATCTATGTACCCTTGTGGATCGACAACGGAAGCATTAACTTGGTTGATGTAGTCGTACGTCTTCACGGCCCGACCGATCAAGCACCGAAACTACGGCACCTCCGAGTTCTAGCACACGTTCAGCTCGATGACGATCCCCGGACTCCGATCCAGCAAAGTGTCGGGGAAGAGTTCCGTCAGCACGACGGCGTGGTGACGATCATGATGTACTACTGTCGCAGGGCTTCACCTAAGCACCGCTACAATATTATCGAGGACTATGGTGGAAGGGGGCACCGCACACGTCTAAGAATATGATCACGTGGATCAACTTGTGTCTCTAGGGGGTGCCCCTGCCTCCGTATATAAAGGTTCAAGGGAGGGGGGGCGGCCGGCCAGGAGAGGCACGCCAGGAGGAGTCCTACTCCCAGGACTCCCCCCTTTCCTAGTTGGAATAGGATTCGTGAGGTGGGAAAAGAGAGAGAGAAGGAGGGGGGCGCCGGCCCCCCTCTCCTTGTCCTATTCGGACTAGGGGTGGAGGGGCGCGTGGCCCAGCCCTGGCCGCCTCTTCCCTTCTTCCACTAAGGACCACTAAGGCCCATATACCTCCCGGGTGGTTCCGGTAACCTCCCGGTACTCCGGTAAAATCCCGATTTTACCCAGAACACTTCCGATATCCAAACATAGGCTTCCAATATATCAATCTTTATGTCTCGACCATTTCGAGACTCCTCGTCATGTCCGTGATCACATCTGGGACTCCGAACAACCTTCGATACATCAAAATGCATAAACTCATAATATAACTGTCATCGTAACCTTAAGCGTGCAGACCCTACGGGTTCGAGAACAATGTAGACATGACCGAGACACGTCTCAGGTCAATAACCAATAGCGGAACCTGGATGCTCATATTGGTTCCTACATATTCTACGAAGATCTTTTATCGGTCAGACCGCATAACAACATACGTTGTTCCCTTTGTCATCGGTATGTTACTTGCCCGAGATTCGATCGTCGGTATCCCATACCTAGTTCAATCTCGTTACCGGAAAGTCTCTTTACTCGTTCTGTAATACATCATCCCGCAACTAACTCATTAGTTGCAATGCTTGCAAGGCTTAAGTGATGTGCATTACCGAGAGGGACCAGATATACCTCTCCGACAATCAGAGTGACAAATCCTAATCTTGAAATACGCCAACCCAACATGTACCTTTAGAGACACCTGTAGAGCTCCTTTATAATCACCCAGTTACATTGTGACGTTTGGTAGCACACAAAGTGTTCCTCCGGCAAACGGGAGTTGCATAATCTCATAGTCATAGGAACATGTATAAGTCATGAAGAAAGCAATAGCAACATACTAAACGATCGGGTGCTAAGCTAATGGAATGGGTCATGTCAATCAAATCATTCAACTAATGATGTGATCCCGTTAATCAAATAAAAACTCTTTGTCCATGGTTAGGAAACATAACCATCTTTGATTAATGAGCTAGTCAAGTAGAGGCATACTAGTGACACTCTGTTTGTCTATGTATTCACACATGTATTATGTTTCCGATTAATACAATTATAGCATGAATAATAAACTCTTATCATGATATAAGGAAATAAATAATAACTTCATTATTGCCTCTAGGGAATATTTCCTTCACCAGGGTCATTTCAGACAAATCAGGTCGGGTTGCCTAGTGGCTATAAATAGCCCACCCCCTACAACCATAAACGGTTGGCTGCTCAGAGTTAAAGTACGGTTGTTGTCGTTTGAGAGCAACCCACCTCAAAGCCTTTGAGAGAGAATTCCTTGCGAGGATAAAGTCCTAACCACCCAGAGCCAAAGAGTGTTAGGCATCACTTAAGTCGTCCTGACTGTGTGATCTGAAGACTTATTACACTTGAGGACTGTGAATCCTCCAGCCGGTTAGGAGTCGCGTTCTGAGCATCCAAGAGTCATTGTGGATCGTCGGTGAACGAAGTCTGTGAAGGTTTGGGAGTCTACCTTGAAGACTTACCAGAGTGATTGGGCGAGGTCTGCGTGACCTTAGCTCAAGGGGAATACGGTGAGGACTAAGGGTTCTGAGCTGCGTGTTCAGGACTGGGTGTCCGGGACTGTGTGTCCTCAGGTTTGAATACCTAGCCGCCCTAACCAGACGTATAGTTGTCACAGCAACTGGAACTGGTCCAACAAATCATTGTCTTCAATGAGTCACTGGTTTCATCCTTCCCTTCCCTTTACTTACTGTTGGTCTTTGTGAAGTCATTGCATGATTGCATTATCTTTTGTCTTCACTGAGTGACTGCTTGTTCTGATTGGCTTCACAATATCTTCCTACCTGATCCTTACTGCTTAGCTGCTATTAGTCATTGTGCTTTCACTTCGTTGATTACCTGACTAAGGTTTGCCTAATGTAGTGTACCTTCCGCTGCGTGGTAATAGGTTCACTTCTATCGTTTATCTTCGAAACTTCCATGTTTTGAAGACTTTCTTAAAAATCGCCTATTCACCCCCCCCCCCCTCTGTCGATCACTAGCACTTTCAATTGGTATCAGAGCAAGGTACCCCCTTGTTCTGTGTGATTCGGTTTAACCACCTGGAGTTTTAGCTATGTCGACTGCAGGGATAATTAAAGTCTCTGCTGTGTGCCCCGTCTTCGATGGAACTGAATATCCCTACTGGAAGAATAAGATGCGCATGTATCTTGAAGCCATTGATGTCGACCTATGGTGTGTCGTCAAGAACGGCGTTCCCAAGGCTGGAGAAGGTTTCACTGCTGCTGATGTCAAGAAGTTCGTTCAACTGGACTCTACTGCCAAGAATATCATCTGTGGTCATCTGACCAAAGGACAGTATGGCCGTGTGAGTGCGTTGGAGACTTCCAAGCTAGTCTGGGACTGGCTCTCCAAGGTCAACGAAGGCGTCTCCACCCAGAGAGATCAGAGAATCAGTGTCCTTCGCAACCTCTTCAACCGCTTCAAGAGAAATGACAATGAGAATGTCCAGCTCACGTTTGATCGACTCACTGACATCACAAATGAGCTTCAAGCCCTCGACGCCACTGAGATCACCAAGCATGAAGTCGTCGAGACACTCCTGAGATCACTTGACAGTTCGTTTGACACCCTAGCCCTGATGATTCAAGAACGCCCTGATTTCAAGACACTCGATCCGTTTGACATACTTGAGAGGCTCAACACACACGAGTTTCAGCTTTCTGAGAAAAGAGACATCTACGGTCCCAGCTATGGGCGAACTCGTGCCTTGAAGGCAAAAGTTGTCTCCTCATCCGAAGAAGAATCTGACAGCAGTTCTGATGATCCTGAAGACATTGGAAAGGAGCTTGCTATGCTTGTGAAGAAGTTCCAAAAATTCACCAAGAAGAAAGGGTTCAGAAAGTCTTCACGATCAAGCTCAAGGAATGATGAAGCCTCTGCTCATGACTACAAGAAGAGAACATGTCACAAGTGCAAGAAACCTGGCCACTACATCTCTGAGTGTCCACAGTGGGACAATGAGAACAACAAGAAGAAGAAGAGCAAGGAGTATGACTCTGACGACAAGAAGAAGAAGAAATACTCAAAGTCTTCTTCCAAGTCTTCCTCAAAGTCTTCATCACACAAGAAGAGCTCATCTGGCAAGGCACGTGCATTTGTTTGCAAGGAAATGGATTCTGAGGAGGAGTCTGCTTCTGAGGAGGCGGAGGTGGAGTCTGAGGAGGAGTCCGATTATGGCGTTGCGAGTCTGGCTACAGCATATGTTGCCAAGTCCATCTTCAACACTGAAGACAATGACTTCATCACCGACACCGATGCAATTGACAAGGACTACTCCGCTCCTTCCTACTGCTTCATGGCACGTGGTGCCAAGGTAAACACACGCACTACTCACTATCAAACATCCAGTGACGATGAATCTGATTGTGATTCCAAACCTAGCTACAAAACACTTGCTAAAATTGCAACTGAACAACAGAAAGCTATGGAACACATTCAAAAACTGTTAGACAAAAGCGATGATCTGTTAGACGCTGAAATGACTCGATCTCAGTCCTTAATTGAAGACATAAAAAATCTTCACGTTAAGTATGAGGAACTTGAAAGTCGTCATGAAACGCTCTCAACAACTCATGAAAGGCTGTCCTATGATTATCTTCAAAGGAAGCAAGACCTTGAGAAATTGAGAGCGGCTCATGAAGATCTTCAAAAGGAAAACGAGTCACTTCGCGCCAAACAGATCAGTTCAGCTCAGGAAGGATTTGAACCACCATGTCTTAAATGCATTGAGCGTGATAACGCTACTTCTGTTGCTGAATGTTCTACTGCTGCTACTGTTGCAATATCTTCACCTGTCGATGTTGTAACTAACCCCTCTGCTGAGGATACCACTGCCATTGCTGATGAGAATGCTAGGTTGAAGACACTGCTTGAAACAGGGATGTACAAAAGTCTCAAAGGGCATTAGACACTATGTGATGTCCTCAAAAGGCAGATCCTGAACCGAAACCCTAGAAAGAGGGTGTTGGGTTCGAAAGGAAAATGAATGCTGATGGCTCTTACTGGAAACCTGAGCAGTACCCCAAAACCACGTGGGTTGCTGCAAAGGAACCTTTAGCAGATCCATCCACCCTATCTGGCTTCACTTGTGCTAATCCCATTGTTATTGATGAATCCTTTGATGCAAACTATAAACTATTTAAGAATCAGAATGGTGAAGTGTTTGCCAGGTATATTGGTACTAACTGTAGGAATGGACCGCCTATGAAGAAGATCTGGGTACCGAAAAGGTGTTTGGAGAATCTTCCTGTGAATGTCATCATGACACCATAGGTGAAGAAGACAAACCCCAGACCACAGGCTTCATACAGACAGAGGACTCACCTGAGTCGCACTAACGCAAATGTTTTGCAGGGAAGCCATACTCAGGCCTATGAATATGAGCGCGGTTCATCAAACCGCCATGTTCATAAGACCAAGAACTATTCTGCTTATTCTTATGAGTATTATTGTCCACCTGCAAGACTTTTTGCTAGGGCTCCAAAGCCAAAGTTCTCAGATGCTGCACTTAGACTCATTGCTTCGAAGCCACCCTTGAAGATGTGGGTGGCTAAGAAAGCTTAACTCTCTTTTGCAGGGAAAGGTCTTCAGCCGAAAACCAAAATCGTCTAACGCTATTGCTGGGGACCTTAAACATCTTGTAGGGCGCAAGATCAAATGCCCAAATGGTCTTATTATGTACTTTGTTCCTGAATCGCTTGCTACTCGCCCTATCAGTCCAAATCTCGGTCTAAGCTTTCATAACCCACTGGTTCGTCAAATGTTTTTGCTTCACAATTCTCTTCGTGAAGCCTATCCCCCTAACTGCACTATAGGGTACGACACCAGCAGCTTCAGAATGGATTATTGATAGTGGGTGTACCAATCACATGACTGGCAAGAGAAGCCTTCTTATGGACTCAACCTTACGTCCATCCGACAAAAGTCACATCACATTTGCTGACACTGGTAAAAGTAAGGTATTGGGTCTAGGTAGAGTTGCAATCTCAAAGGATCAACACATGGATAAAGTCATGCTTGTTGAATCCCTTGGCTTCAACTTAATGTCTATCTCAATGCTTTGTGATTTAAACATGATTGTGATGTTTGGAAAATATCATTGCCTTGTTCTAATGGAATCTGACAAGTCTCTAGTGTTTGAAGGGTATCGGAAAGATGATTTGTACGTGGTAGATTTCTCATCAGGACCACAGCTTGCCGTATGTCTTCTAGCAAAAGCTTCAGAATGCTGGCTCTGGCATCGGAGGCTAGGGCATGCTGGCATGAGGAACCTGCACACCCTTGCAAAGAAGAAGCATGTCATAGGCATCGAGGGCGTCAAGTTCAAGAAAGATCACTTATGCGGTGCCTGTGAAGCAGGAAAGATGACGAGGGCCAAGCATCCCTCGAAGACAATCATGACAACGACTCGACCCTTCGAACTGCTCCACATGGATCTTTTCGGTCCCACTCATTACTCAACTCTTACTACTACTTCTTGTCTCTATGGCTTTGTCATTGTTGATGATTATTCTAGATATACTTGGGTGCATATAATCCTCTACAAGACTGAAGTGCAGGATGTCTTCAGACGCTTCGCCAATCGAGTAATGAACAACTATGGCGCCAAGATAAAACACATCAGAAGTGACAATGGCACTGAATTCAAGAACTAGCCTGGATACATATCTTGATACTTTGGGCATCACACATGAATTCTCAGCTCCATACACGCCACAGCAGAATGGCGTCGTCGAACGCAAGAACAGAACACTTATTGAGATGGCCCGAACGATGCTTGATGAATACAAGACTCCAAGAAAGTTCTGGCCTGAAGCCATTGATACTGCATGCCATACAATCAACCGTGTTTATCTTCACAAGCTTCTGAACAAGACATCTTATGAGATCCTTACTGGAAAGAAGCCAAATGTCAGTTACTTCAGAGTATTTGGCGCCAGGTGCTGGATCAAGGATCCACATCACACTTCAAAATTTGCACCAAAAGCACATGAGGGTTTTATGCTTGGATATAGAAAGGATTCACACTCCTACAGAGTCTTCAATCTCTTTCATTATAAAGTGGTTGAAACAGTGAATGTGCGGTTCGATGAGACTAACGGCTCACAAAGAGAGCACCTGCCAAATGTGCTAGATGAAGTTCCATCAAGTGAATCAATCAAACTTATGGGAACTGGAGAAATCATACCTTCTGAAGCTCAACCTGAAGAGGAACTTATCATCTCCGCACCTGATCAACCTGAAGACAATGCTCAGCCTGAAGACAATCCCTCTAACAATGACAATGATCAGCAAGAGCAAAATCTTCGTCCTGTACATCCTCGTGTTGCAAATGAAGTGCAGATTGAGAGAATAATTGATAGCATCAATGCACCAGGTCCACTCACTCATTCAAGGGCAACACAGCTAGCAAATTTCTGTGGACACTTCGCATTTGTCTCAATAACAAAACCCAAGAAAGTTGAAGAAGCCTTCATGGAACCTGAATGGATTCAAGCTATGCAAGAAGAGCTTCAACAATTTGAGCTGAATAATGTATGGGAACTGGTTAAGCGTCCTGATCTTGGAAGCACAATATAATAGGTACCAAATGGATATATTGCAACAAGCAAGATGAGCATGGTCAAGTTGTCAGAAACAAAGCTCGTCTCGTTGCTCAAGGATACACTCAAGTTGAAGGGATTGACTTTGATGAAACATTTGCTCCCATGGCTAGACTTGAAGCTATCCGCATACTGCTGGCCTATGCAAATCATCATAATATTCTCTTGTATCAAATGGATGTGAAGAGTGCCTTTCTCAATGGCAAGATTGAAGAAGAGGTGTATGTTGCACAACCGCCTGGTTTTGAAGATTCAAAACATCCTGACATGGTGTACAAGCTCAACAAGGCACTGTATGGCCTCAAACAAGCCCCTCGGGCTTGGTATGACACACTCAAAGACTTCCTGAAGAGCAAAGGCTTCAAATCTGGTTCCCTCGACCCCACTCTCTTCACGAAGACAAATGATGGTGAACTGTTTGTGTGCCAAATATATGTGGATGACATTATCTTCGGCTGCACCAATCAGAAATACAGTGAAGAGTTTGGATATATGATGCAAGAGCAATATCAGATGTCCATGATGGGTGAGCTGAAGTACTTCCTTGGTCTTCAAATACGTCAGCAATGCAACGGCATCTTTATATCTCAAGATAAGTATCTCAAAGATTGCCTGAAGAAGTTTGGTATGCAAGACTGCAAAGGCTTCACGACGCCAATGCCAGCCAAACATCATCTGGGTCCCAAGGACAATGGTAAATCGATCAAAAGGTATACCGCTCCATGATTGGTTCTTTACTTTATCTATGTGCATCTAGGCTAGATATTATGCTTAGTGTTTGCATGTGTGCTTGATTCCAAGTGGCACCAAAGGAATCGCATCACTTAGCTGTGAAGCGAATTCTTCGATATTTGGCTTACACCCCAACTCTAGGATTATGGTATCCAAAGGGCTCGGAGTTTGATCTGGTTGGATTCTCGAATGCTGATTATGCTGGTGACAAGGTGGATCGCAAGTCTACATCAGGCACATGTCATTTTCTGGGACGATCACTTGTATGTTGATCTTCAAAGAAGCAGAACTGTGTATCTCTCTCCACTGCTGAATCTGAATACATTGCTGCTGGATCTTGCTGCGCTCAGCTTCTGTGGATGAAGCAAACACTCAAAGACTATGTCATTCATCTGAAGCAAGTGCCACTCTACTGCGACAACGAAAGCGCCATCAAGATTGCCAACAACCCAGTTCACCACTCGAAGACAAAACACATTGAGATTCGTCATCACTTTCTCAGAGATCATGTTGTGAAGGAAGATATTGATATCATACACGTCAACACTGAAGAGCAATTGGCAGATATCTTCACCAAGCCCTCGGACGAGAAGAGATTTTGCAAGTTACGGTGTGAGCTAAATATCTTGGAATCCTCAAATGTCCTGTGATCAGGCACACATCCTAACACTTATGCATATTGATGACTTAGATGTGCAACACATGAAGTGAAGTATATCTTCAATCAATGAAGACATACATTCTAAGTGTGAATACATTAATGAGGAATTTGACTTCGGAGCGCCACGATAATTGTGCGCCGTATCTGGGTCTAATACTTCCTATACGGTGGGTAACGCCACCACCAAATGTTCTGTTTGAAGTGTTTCACTTATGGCATTACATTTGCTATGTATTCACATTTGGTTTGGCTTCAATCTCAACATGTCTTCATGATTATCTTCACTATGTTGATTATATATATACTAGTGTTTTGTTCTCTACAGCATTCACTTATAGCTATGTTTTCTTGTTGAATCTTTTGAACTAAGTGAATGTGATCAGGCCCTAACCTCTCTATGCTTTCTATCTCAAACTCTATCTCTCCAAGTCATATGCATTCTCTTGAAACTGTCAAATGTCTTCTCCGCGTCCTTGTCAGCAGAAGATACAGAGACAAACATTAAGTCCGCTTTCAATGCTAATTCCTTCACCTGAAACCCGGAGAAGTGGGAATGACCACCCGACAATCCAGGCGTGCGTGGGACGTGGAACAACCTCCGATATGCTGCTTGATGGCCACGTGTTCCTCAGATGTGAATCGCCAGGGGCACCTGTGTAATAACACTGAGCCGTCCCTGTC
This sequence comes from Triticum dicoccoides, assembly GCF_002162155.2. Taxonomy (NCBI): domain Eukaryota; kingdom Viridiplantae; phylum Streptophyta; class Magnoliopsida; order Poales; family Poaceae; genus Triticum; species Triticum dicoccoides. The sequence goes on along the minus strand of NC_041388.1, from coordinate 702,201,490 downwards.
CCTATAAATACACGCCTCACCTCAGTCATCATCCTTTCTTCTACTCTCGCACGAACCCTAGCGCCACCGCTAGCCCTCGGCGACGCCGGCGATGAAGCGCTTAGCTGCCGCAACCTCTCTGACGCCGTCTTCACACCGGCTACGGACATCGTCTTCTCCGCCGTCGCCGTAGGTGTCCTCCGTCGCCAAGTTAGGGCACGGACGATCGAACTGCTCGGCCTCCTCTTCCACTCCATCTAGCAGTTCCTTGTGTGGTAAATAAAACTTCCTTTTTACGGCCCCTTTAATCCTATAGATTCGTCACTTTCTACCACAAGCAGTTTTTGTTCACACATGTTGGATCCACTTCATACTACATCTCATATTATGCCTAGTATGTTCACTTATGCTTCACAAAGTAGTTAGATTCCTCACTTGTACTGATCCGTTGATTCATACAAATCTGGAACCAACTCCTTATCTATGAGTGAATGTCTTCGCACGATGAGGTCAATGTCTTCTAAACTGATTTATCTTCAAAATCTTCTGAGAATGCATATGACCTCTTCCCCTTCCCTCGCACCTTAATGCTATCACAGGTACATGTCCATGGGAGAATCCCTTGGTTCTCATAGTCTGCATTCATTTGCAGAATTCTTACAGCATCATATAAATTCTCCCGAAGCCAGTTCTTGTTTGTCCAGCAAGCGAAAGCCTTTGAAGCCTTTGAACGTATTGAAGCCATTCAGTTTAAAGTTCATGGATGCAGAGAAATCAGCAAGGAAGGGTGGTAGAAAGCGTCGAGGAGAAACATCAAGAGATCTACTCGATGACCTCTCAGAGCTGTACAAGACAGATCCTGAAGAGGACTACAATCAGCGCAAGACACGAATCCAATGGATTCGACGATATTGGGCAGAACAGTGGTTCAAGTACAGGTTTGTGACAAAGGAATATGCTGAAAAGAATGCCATCAAGCGACCATGGGGCGACATCCTATACAGAAATCTTCAACCCAGGTCCAGAGATGCAGCCGTTGAACAAGGCTTCTATCCCTGCATGGTCTGTGGACCACAGCCTGCGGATGCTGACCCATCATCACTGCTATGGTGTCCTGACGACAATCTGTTCAAGCGCAACTTCCAGTTTGCCCAGAATTCGGCGAAACAGAACAAGAAGTCATTGGGATTAGACTTCAACCCTGGTCCCTCTGCTTCCCGTGCCGATGGCACCCGCGAAGCTGAACCCAATCTTGTTGGGCCCTTCTACAACCTGGAAGGTCTAATCACTCATATCGTGGTTCAAGGGACATCCATGGATGAGCCTGCAGATGACGCTGAATCTGATGAAGCACCTGCAGTGCCGAAGCCAAAGAAACTGAAGCAGCCTAAAGCTTCAAAGCCTGCCTCAGCACCAAAAATCTCACGAGCGAAGCCACTGGCTACTGCACCTCCTGAAGACAGTGTGCAGTCTGAAGATCTGTCACGCATCTCCAAGCCCCAGAAAGTCAAGATGCCTCTGCCACACACCAGTCAAGAACTGACTGCTACTGCTATTCTGCGCAACGATGCCATTGATCTGTCCAGTGATGAAGATCTTGCAGATAACGCTCTTGAACAACTGATCAAGAGCAAAGAAGAAGTAGAAATCTTCAACAATTTGCCTCTCTTTGACGTGGAAATCATCCACGACTTCATCGATGAGTGGTTTGACACACCCAACCTCAGCTTTAAAGATCTGCAACTTCCCATTGGCCTTAGTGTTGCCTTCCATGGCGCCATTGCTTCAGAGTTAGCTATAGCCCAGCGCATCGTTGAACTGAAGCAGAAGATTGACTTTGAGAAAGCTCAGTCCAAGAAGCATATGGCCAAGCTCAGCGTGCAAGAGGTCAAGGACTTCAAGATCATGCTGCACGAGCTCAAAGAAGCCTTTCTCAATAAGCGTGAAGAAGCTCAAGGTTCTCGTGAGCGCATGAAGAGTCTGGCTGACAAGTGTGTGCAAGCCTACAATGAGGCTGAGAAGCGCAAGGCCCTTGGGCGTCCTGGCATCAACCCTAGGATGGCTGCAAAGCAGAAGAAGAAGAAGAAGAAGAAGAAGAAGAAGAAGAAGAAGAAGAAGAAGAAGAAGAAGAAGAAGAAGAAGAAGAAGAAGAATAAGCCCGCTATGGCCGAACCCGACGCACCAAGGCAGGAAGCACATCCCATTGTCTTCCCAACTAGCATGACTGGCTCGAAGCCAAAAGCCTGGTCTACCGCTTCAGAACTGAAGAAGACGAGGACTGCTGAGGCTGAAGCCAAAAAGAGGAAACATCCTGAAGCCTCTGCTGCTGCTCCCTCCAAGAAGAAGCGGAAGACCAAGAAGGAACGGGCTGCTCCCACAGAGCCCCTGGTTGTTGAACCTATCTCCATGGTTCACCCTACCGCTGAACATCAAGAATGCCAACTGACTATCCATGAGCCTGCTTTCACAGAGGCTCATGAAGCTGAAGACATTCCAGTAGCCGATCCCACCGCAGCTGAAGACATTGGTCACCATGACCATGTTGAAGATGATGTAGTTCTTCCTCAGATCGAGCACCAACAGGTATCATCGCCTGTGCTTACGCACAGCGAACTCATCAGCATTAGTCGTCCTCTGACGCCAATTGCTCAGGATGCATCATGGGCTGATCACCCACAACAACAAGAAGAAGATGACCTTGAGGCCCAGCCAACTCCATCTCCAAAGGTGTCGCCAGCGTTACGCAGGCTTCGCAAAGGACCAAGGCCTCCAGTCTCCGAGTCTGAAGCTAAAACTGCTGAAGACATTCCGGCTGCATCAGCCGATGACACCCAAGAAGAAGAACGTGTCCCCACTCCCCCAACTACTGAAGAAGCTATTCTCGAGGAGAACGTGTCTGTGCCCGACCCTCCAGCTCATCAAGTGGAGGTAGAAAATCTTGAGGCTGCCACCACCAACACGAATGAAGCCACTGACGCTGTCATGGCTAAGGCAAATATGGAGCCTACACCAACCCAAGAACCAGAAGTCAGCGAAGCCAATGATGCTACTGCTTCTGTTCCTGCGCCTGCTGCTGGTCCTTAGTTTGACTATCATATTGAGCATAGGCCTCAGGTACAGAAGCCAATGCCAAGGTTGCCCAGGTTTCCAGGTCCTGCATCAGCACCTGGATCCTTCAATGTCAACGACTTCAAAGCAGACAACACCTTCTTCAATAGCTCCAAGAACCCCTACTCAAGGGAACGAATATCTTCTGATCGGTTCTGGAGCTATCCGCAGCGAAGCTATTACTCCTGCATTCTGTACAATCAAGGTCGCATCTTCCCACATATGCGTCTTGACACCGAAGCAATAGCTGGTCTGCCCTGCTTGGAAGAAGCTCTGGATTGCTTTAAAGAGGTTGGATTATTGCCTTTCGTCACCGACCAAGAGCACTGGAACGAAGAGTTGCTGCTCCAATTTTATGCCACACTTCACATACGTGGTTACAACAGAGATCCGAAGACTTGGGTCCTTGAGTGGATGACAGGAAATGTTCATCACGAAGCCAAAGCCTTTTATATCAATGAGCTCACTGGTCTGCCCACTCCTGGAGATCTCTATGAACCTGGATGTCAACTTCACAGTGAAGCTATGGAGAGCATCTTTCAGAAGCCTGAACCGAACATGAGTCAGATGCTCAGTATGATGAAGCCTTTGCCACAAGACGCTGCATATCCTAAGGAGTTCCTTGTTGAAGACCTTGAGTATCTACCACAGACTATCTATCACATTATAAGGCGAACTCTTTGGCCCATCAAAGGACATTCCCCATATGCAAAGCTGGAAGGTGCAATGAAGACTTTGGTCTTCTATATTCTTCATGGCAAATGCTTCAACGCACAAGACTTCATCATCCGCCAACTTGCTGCTTCAGGATCTGATCTTTTTGGCTTGAAGTTCTATGCTCCATGGATAATGCGGCTGATCAAACTCCACTCAGCTATCTCATATCAGCCCTCTGCTCGCAATCATCGGATCTTTATGCCTGACGTGGATATGTCCGTTGAAGCCCTCTATCCAGAGCCTGCCAAGGAGCCTCTTAGTCTTCAGAATGCGGAGCATCAAAGTTTCTCTCAGAACATTGAAGGAGTTGAAGCAGTCACTCGTGTTTATCCTCTGGCTGGCACTACACGCGCACCTCATCGTGCCCTCACTGAAGCCACTGAAAGCACTATTTCCCAACGGCCCAAGAACCGATCTCGTGTTCTCAATGACCGAGAGCTTCTGGTTGCTCTTCATCATAAACAGGATAGGCATCATGACTGGCTGAAGCGCCAAATGCACAGCCTCTTGGTGGATGTCAACCGCATTTGCAACCTTGCCACCAAGAATGCCTTTGTTGCCCATGAAACTTGTTGGCGTACATGGAAAGGGCTGACGCTTATGTGCTCTGAGGATGATCTTCAAGAGGATGGCTTCTCTGAACGTTTCAAGTTTGACTCCACACCTCCCCGAACGGCTGTGCTGCAACGAACTCCCTCACTTGAAGACTCTGAGTTCTCTTCCTCTGCGGCAATTGTGAATGCCAGAGTGATCGAGGATGAAGATGATGCTACTTCACCGCCCCCTCCTTCAGCATGCGTCGACACTGCCCCAAGCTCGTCTGCACCGTCTAACAACACCGACGACCTTGCTACTTCACCTACTCCTCATGGGAACGAGTAGATGCTCTATGTCTTCAAATCTTTTTGGTCCTTACTGACAAAAGGGGGAGAAGCATATGAGTTTGATAGTCTTCAAGCGGGTCCATATGGGCAGTTACTTTATGTTTTGCCTAGTGTTTACAACTCTCGTTTTGATACATTTGGTTCTTTGAGTTGTAACACTTAAACTCGATGGTCGTTTGCTACTTATTTGCTACTTTGTGATGCGATGATAAATTCCGCATGTGCGACGATAAATTCCGCACTTAGATCATTTTGCAGACGTCCATTTTCCATTATGCATGTCATTATCTTCACATACTTTTCATGCATGATGAATTGTCATCATAAGTTGAAGAGGATCTCCACAAGTACAACCTGCCATGTGCATTTGCATTCCAAAAGCAAATTACTTATATGCACATCTTCAGGGGGAGCCCTTGCAACTTATGAAGACAATTCCTTATCCTTTACAATTTCACATATTATATTCCCCGTTGAAAACATCAACTAGTTTGTCATCAATCACCAAAAAGGGGGAGATTGTAAGTGCATCTAGTGCCACCCCTAGTTGGTTTTGGAGTATTGACGACAAACCTAGTTGAGGGACTAATGTGTTTGTGAGAATTGCGAGATAACACAGGTAGAAGTCCCTCATTGATTCGGTTATCCTACCAGAGATGACCCCTAAAAATGTATGAAGACATTGAAGTCAAAGGTGGTATGTGAAGACATTCACATTGAAGACTATGACAAGAGAATACATCGCATGAAGACTATGGAGTGCGAAGACTTAGATCCTTCGTAGTTCTTTTTCTTCTCTGTTGAGTCATAGGAACCACCGTACTGTTAAGTGGGGTCCAAGAGAACCAGTCAGAATGACTGAAGTGATGCTTAACCAAAATCCTATGTCTTCGAGTGAAGATTATGAGAGCGAATCTTGTCCAGAGTTGGACAAGTCAGCTTTGCTTGTAGCCCAAGTAAAGTTGCCGCGTGTGTTTGAAATCTGACCGTTGGAACACGTGTCAGTTCCTTAGTGACCCAGGGTTATTTCGGACAAATCAGGTCGGGTTGCCTAGTGGCTATAAATAGCCCACCCCCTACAACCATAAACGGTTGGCTGCTTAGAGTTAAAGTACGGTTGTTGTCGTTTGAGAGCAACCCACCTCGAAGCCTTTGAGAGAGAATTCCTTGCGAGGATAAAGTCCTAACCACCCAGAGCCAAAGAGTGTTAGGCATCACTTAAGTCGTCCTGTCTGTGTGATCTGAAGACTTATTACACTTGAGGACTGTAAATCCTCCAGCCGGTTAGGAGTCGCGTTCTGAGCATCCAAGAGTCATTGTGGATCGCCGGTGAACGAAGTCTGTGAAGGTTTGGGAGTCTACCTTGAAGACTTACCAGAGTGATTGGGCGAGGTCTGCATGACCTTAGCTCAAGGGGAATACGGTGAGGACTAAGGGTTCTGAGCTGCGTGTTCAGGACTGGGTGTCCGGGACTGTGTGTCCTCAGGTTTAAATACCTAGCCGCCCTAACCAGACGTACAGTTGTCACAGCAACTGGAACTGGTCCAACAAATCATTGTCTTCAACGAGTCACTGGTTTCATCCTTCCCTTCCCTTTACTTACTGTTGGTCCTTGTGAAGTCATTGCATGATTGCATTATCTTTTGTCTTCACTGAGTGACTACTTGTTCTGATTGGCTTCACAATATCTTCCTACCTAATCCTTACTGCCTAGCTGCTATTAGTCATTGTGCTTTCACTTCGTTGATTACCTGACTAAGGTTTGCCTAGTGTAGTCTACCTTCCGCTGCGTGGTAATAGGTTTACTTCTATCGTTTGTCTCCGAAACTTCCATGTTTTGAAGACTTTCCTAAAAATCGCCTATTCACCCCCCTCTAGTCGATCACTAGCACTTTCAGTACCCAACGGTCTCCTTTGGGTATCCTATGAAGACACATTTCTCCGATTTGGGTTCGAGCTTATCAGGTTGAAGCTTTTCACATAAGCATCGCAGCCCCAAACTTTAAGAAATGACAGCTTAGGTTTCTTGCCAAACCATAGTTCATATGGTGTTGTCTCAACGGATTTAGATGGCGCCCTATTTAACGTGAATGCAGCTGTCTCTAATGCATAACCCCAAAACGATAGTGGTAAATCAGTAAGAGACATCATAAATCGCACCATATCTAATAAAGTACGGTTACGACGTTCGGACACGCCATTACGCTATGGTGTTCCAGTTGGCGTGAGTTGTGAAACTATTCCACAGTTTTAAATGAAGGCCAAACTTGTAACTCAAATATTTGCCTCCGCGATTAGATCGTAGAAACTTTATTTTCTTGTTACGATGATTCTCAACTTCACTCTGAAATTATTTAAACTTTTCAAATGTTTCAGACTTGTGTTTCATTAAGTAGATATACCTATATCTACTCAAATCAACTATGAAGATTAGAAAATAACGATACCCGCCACGAGCCTCAACACTCATCGGACCGCATGCATCAGTATGTATTATTTCCAATAAGTTAGTGGCTCACTCCATTTGTTTCGGAGAACGGAATTTTAGCCATCTTGCCCATGAGGCATGGTTCGCAAATATCAAATGATTCATAATCAAGTGATTCCAAAAGCCCATCTGTATGGAGTTTCTTCATGCGCTTTACACCAATATGATCAAAACGGCAGTGCCACAAATATGTTGCACTATCATTATCAACTTTGCATCTTTTGGCATCAATATTATGAATATGTGTATCACTACGATCGAGATTCAATAAACCATTTACATTGGGTGTATGACCATAGAAGGTTTTATTCATGTAAACAGAACAACAATTATTCTCTGACTTAAATGGATAACCGTATCACAATAAACATGATCCAATCATATTCATGCTCAACGCAAACACCAAATAACATTTATTTAGGTCCAACACTAATCCCGAAGATAGAGGGAGTGTGCGATGGTGATCTTATTAACCTTGGAATCACTTCCAACACACATCGTCACCTCGCCCTTAACTAGTCTCTATTCATTTTGCATGTCCTGTTTCAAGTTACTAATCTTAGCAACTGAACCGGTATCAAATACCCTGGGGTTACTATGAACACTAGTAAAGTACACATCAATAACATGTATATCAAATATACCTTTCACTTTGCCATCCTTCTTATCTGGCAAGTATTTGGGGTAGTTCCACTTCCAGTGACCATTCCCTTTGCAGTAGAAGCACTCAGTTTCAGGCTTAGGTCTAGCTTTGGGTTTCTTCACGGGAGTGGCAACTTGCTTGACATTATTTCTTGACGTTCCCATTATTTTCCTTTTCCCCTTTTCTTGAAACTAGTGGTTTTGTTAACCATCAACACTTGATGCTCTTTATTGATTTCTACCTTCGCCGATTTTAGCATCGGGAAGAGCTCAGGAATCATTTTCATCATCCCTTGCAAATTATAGTTCATCACGAAGTTTCAGTAACTTGGTGATAGTGTCTAGAGAACTCCATCAATGACTATCTTATCTGGAAGATTAACTCCCACTTGATTCAAGCGATTGTAGTACTCAGACATTCCGAGCACATGCTCACTGGTTGAGCTATATTCTCCTCCATCTTGTAGGCAAAGTACTTGCCAGAGGTCTCATACCTCTCGACTCGGGCATGAGTCTGAAATACCAATTTCAGCTCTTGGAACATCTTATATGCTCTGTGGTGTTCAAAACGTTTTTGAAGTCCCGGTTCTAACCCGTAAAGCATGGCGCACTAAACTATCAAGTAGTCATCATACCGAGCTTGCCAAACGTTCATAACACATCTGCTCCTGTAGTAGGTCCATCACCTAGCGGTGCATCAAGGACATAATTCTTCTGTGCAACAATGAGGATAATCCTCATATCACAGATCCATTCCAAATCATTGCTACTATCATCTTTCAACTTATTTTTCTCTAGGAACATATCATAAATAAAACGGGGAAGCTATACGCGAGCTATTGATCTACAACATAGATATGCAAATACTATCAGGACTAAGTTCATGATAAATTAAAGTTCAATTGATCATATTAGTTAAGAACTCCCACTTAGATAGACATCCCTCTAGTCATCTAAATGATCACGTGATCCATATCAACTAAACCATGTCCGGTCATCACGTGAGATGGAGTAGTTTTCAATGGTGAACATCACTATGTTGATCATATCTACTATATAATTCACGTTCGACCTTTCGGTCTCAGTGTTCCGAGGCCATATCTGCATATGCTAGGCTCGTCAAGTTTAACCCGAGTATTCTGCACGTGCAAAACTGGCTTGCACCCATTATATGTGAACATAGAGCTTATCACACCCGATCATCACGTGGTGTCTCAGCACGAAGAACTGTCGCAACGGCGCATACTCAGGGAGAACACTTATATCCGGAAATTTTAGTAAGGTATCATCTCATAATGCTATCTTCATACTAAGCAAAATAAGATGCATAAAAGATAAACATCACATGCAATCAAAATATGTGACATGATATGGCCATCATCATTTTGTGCCTTTGATATCCATCTCTAAAGTACCGTCATGATCTCCATCATCACCGGCATGACACAATGATCTCCATCATCTTAATCTCTATCAACATGTCGTCACATGGTCGTCTCGCCAACTATTGCTTTTGCAACTATTGCTATCGCATAGCGATAAAGTAAATCAATTATATGGCGCTTGCATCTTATGCAATGAAGAGACAACCATAAGGCTCTTGCCAATTGTTGATAACTTTAACAAAACATGATCATCTCATACAACAAATTATATCACATCATGTCTTGACCATATCACATCACAACATGCCCTGCAAAACAAGTTAGATGTCCTCTACTTTGTTGTTGCAAGTTTTACGTGGCTGCTATGGGCTTCTAGCAAGAACCGTTCTTATCTACGCATCAAAACCACAACAATTTTTTGTCAAGTGTGTTGTTTTAACCTTCAACAAGGACCGGCCATAGTCAAACTCGATTCAACTAAAGTTGGAGAAACAGACACCTGCCAGACACCTGTATGTGGAGCACGTCGATAGAACCAGTCTCATGAACGCGGTCATGTAATGTTGGTCCAGGCCGCTTCATCCAATAATACCGCCGAATCAAAATAAGACGTTGGTGGTAAGCAGTATGACTATTATCGCCCACAACTCATTGTGTTCTACTCGTGCATATAACATCTACGCATAGACCTGGCTCCGATGCCACTGTTGGGGAACGCAGTATTTCAAAATATTTACCTATGATCACGCAAGATCTATCTAGGAGATGCATAACAATGAGCGGGGAGAGTGTGTCCACGTACCCTCATACACCGAAAGCGGAAGCGTTTAGTAACGCGGTTGATGTAGTCGAACATCTTCGCAATTCAACAGATCCTAGCACCGAACGTACGGCGCCTCCGTGTTCAGCACACGTTCAGATAGATGACGTCCCTCGAGCTCTTGATCCAGTTGAGGACGAGGGAGAGTTCCGTCAACATGACGGCTTGGCGACGGTGATTATGAAGTTATTGGCGCAGGGCTTCGCCTAAGCACTATGACAATATGACCGAGGTGTGTAACTATGGAGGGGGCCACCGCGCACGGCTAACAGAAGACTTAGTCTGTATTTGGGGTGCCACCTGCCCACGTATATAAAGGAGGGAGGGAGAGAGGCCGGCCTGCTAGGGGCGCGCCAAGAGTATGGAGTCCCACTAGGACTTCCAAGTCCTAGTAGGAATCCCTTCCCTTTTCGGAGTAGGAGAGAAGGAAAGAGGGAAAGAGAGAGGGAGTAATAAAAAGGCAAGGGAGGCGCCGCCCCTTCCCCTAGTCCAATTCGGACTCATGGGGACGCCACTTCCCCTTGGCCTGCCTCCTCTTTTCCCGTATGGCTCAATAAGGCCCATTACTTCTCCCGGTGAATTCTCGTAACTCTCCGGTACTCCGAAAAACACTCGAATCACTCGGAACCTTTCCGATGTCCGAATATAGCCTTCCAATATATGAATCTTTACCTATCGACCATTTAGATACTCCACATCATGTCCGTGATCTCATCTAGGACTCTGAACAAACTTCAGTCATCAAATCACATAACTCATAATACAAATCGTCATCGAACGTTAAGTGTGCGGACCCTGCGGGTTCGAGAACTATGTAGACATGACCGAGACATATCTCCGGTCAATAACCAATAGCGGAACATGGATGCTCATATTGGCTCCTACATATTCTATGAAGATCTTTATCAGTCAAACCGCATAACAACATACGTTGTTCCCCTTGTCATCGGTATGTTACTTGCCTGAGATTCGATCATCAGTATCCTCATACCTAGTTCAATCTCATTACTGGCAAGTCTCTTTACTCGTTCCGTAATGCATCATCCCGCAACTAAATCATTAGTCACATTGCTTGCAAGGCTTATAGTGATGTGCATTACCGAGAGGGCCCAAAGATACCTCTCTGATACATGGAGTGACAAATCCTAATCTCGATCTATGCCAACTCAACAAACACCTTCGGAGACACATGTAGAGCATCTTTATAATCACCCAGTTACGTTGTGATGTTTGATAGCACACAAGGTGTTCTTCCGGTATTCGAGACTTGCATAATCTCATAGTCAGAGGAACATGTATAAGTCATGAAGAAAGCAATAACAATAAAACTAAATGATCATATGCTAAGCTAACAGATGGCTCTTGTCCATCACATCATTCTCTAATGATGTGACACCGTTCATCAAATGACAACACATGTCTATGGTCAGGAAACTGAACCATCTTTGATTAACGAGCTACTCAAGTAGAGGCAAACTAGTGACACTCTATTTGTCTATGTATTCACACATGTACTAAGTTTCCGGTTAATACAATTCTAGCATGAATAATAAACATTTATCATGATATAAGGAAATATAAACAACAACTTTATTATTGTCTCTAGGGCATATTTCCTTTAGTATAATGCTATTATATGTAACAACAAGTCATGCTTATCGAGATTTTTATTTTTGAAATGCCATTTACTTGTTGCAAATTTTGTCATTTCATAGCCATAGATATGGATCTACAAAAATTCAGCAAACATGTAATTGTCTCCCATGCATGCTCTCTCCTTGAGAAATACCCATTCCTGAAGGTGGCCTGGAGGAAATCACACCAAGCAATTTCTACCAAAGACTAGAAAACTTGGTTAATTTTGGCTCTGTACAAGCATGGTTAGTTCTCAAGTGCACATAAAAATTTGACTTGGATGAAAACATGTAGCTAAGAAAAAGCAAAGGGACAAGCTATGAGCTTACATCTGTCTTCAGTTTGCCTTAGTTATTGGAACACATGACTAACATGAAATAAAGTGGCAGTATAGAAAATTACAGAGAAAGTGATAAGAATCCATACATGTTCTAGAGGAATAACATCATGCATGATTGTTGCCTGATATTGAAATCCTAATTCTTATTTTCACAAAAACACAAGAACAACAGGTACATTACCAATCAAACCGACCACAACATAATAGGGAAAAATGTGCACCCAAGCAAGAGCATTCTGACTTCTGAGCAGGATAGGGAAAGCACGCACCGTGGCTGCCTAGGGTTTGCTCGTCCTTCAAGATCCAACACTTGTAGATCAGATCATGATGTGGCACCATCACGCTGCAGCCCTCGGCGACAATCGCCTACACGTTTTAGTGATGGCCATGGGCGGCGGTGGTCGTGGGCTCGTGGCCAACCACGGGCGTGGGAAAGCTGCGGCCATGGACATCGAGCGGATGGCGTGGGGCAGCACAAGAGGAGAGCGCCTGGGGCAAAGGGGATTATGGCTCGACATGGTATCAGGGCAGACGGCGGCTGGAGCGCCGGCTGGGCGACGACGGCACAGTGGCCGGAGGCCGCTAGCATGGCGGTGTTGCAGGGGGGCATTAACCAGAGGAGGCGAGCATGACGGGAGGTGGTCGCCGAGGGTGCCTAGAGGAGGCCGTGCGTGAGAGGAAAGGGATCCGGGAGGAGCTGTGTGGCGGGATGGGGCTGCTAGGACATAGGCTTCGTCGTCATCATCGACCTCGTCGATCTCAGGGCGGGCGGAGAAGTCAAGGGGCAGATCGACTGGACGGAGTTTGAGGGCGGGGAACCACCGTCGCCACCTTAACAACAACCAGATATGACGAGGACATTTTGTGGTGTTGCCAATCTTTTTTTGCATGATTGCCAATCCGTGATTCATTTCCTTATCTCGTGATATTTCATACGATCATGTTAATAATCATTGTTACATTCTGGATTTGATTCCTTTCCTAGGTTAGCACCACGAGGGTGGGACGAACGAACGAAAAGGATGCGAACGGACGATGAGGTACCAAACGTACCATCACAACCGTAGACTCCTCCCTTTAGGAGTACAGATTAAACTGATGTTTATGGAAGCTTTTTGTGATGAAAATATTCGATATGATTTGATTGGTGTCATATATGGAAGGGAAGGATGGATGGATTGGTGTGTTATATGGAAGGGTGGGATCGATGGAAGGATGGAATGGTTGGTTTGGTTTTCTGGGCATGGGACGTGTGGTTCTGGTGATGCATAAATTAAAACGGGCCTTGGTTTTTGGAGGGAGGGAAAAATCGGTGGAAGGGAGATCGCGTGGTGGTGGGGGGGGGGAGAGAGATCGATGGAAAGGTGGAAACGAACAAAACGAACGAACGACCTAGGTACTCAGACATTAAAAGTAGAGATACATATCATTTGCATTCCCTGACAGGCTCAAGCTGTCTTTTTGTCCTTGGAAGGCCGCCTTTGTTTCCATGTGAATAGTGTGACAACTCACGGAACGAGGCTTCCAGAACCTATTGGCCCATAGTGTGCTTACTCATATTAATGGGCCAACGAAACACCATATGAGTGATATAAAACATTGGCATGTTCCTTGTAAAAAAGAAAGAAAAAAACTAGCATGTTTGATCCATGAAACATTCTTATTCCATTTCCATCCTAAAGATTATTCATTAATAAGCTTTCTATATC
>NC_041388.1:702162410-702187519 GCF_002162155.2 Triticum dicoccoides | reverse complement strand
GGCGGATCTCGGGTAGGGGGTCCCGAACTGTGCGTCAAGGCCGGATGGTAACAGGAGACAAGGGACGCGATGTTTTTACCCAGGTTCGGGCCCTCTCGATGGAGGTAATACCCTACTCCTGCTTGATTAATATTGATGATATGGGTAGTACAAGAGTAGATCTACCACGAGATCAAGGAGGCTAAACCCTAGAAGCTAGCCTATGGTATGATTGTTGTATATGGAGTTGATGTCCTACGGACTACAACCCTCCGGTTTATATAGACACCGGATAGGGTTAGGGTTACACAGAGTCGGTTACAATGGTAGGAGATCTTGAATATCCGCATCGCCAAGCTTGCCTTCCACGCCAAGGAAAGTCCCATCCGGACACGGGACAAAGTCTTCAATCTTGTATCTTCATAGTCCTGGAGTCCGGCTGAAGGTATAGTCCGGCTACCCGAATACCCCCTAATCCAGGACTCCCTCAGTAGCCCCTGAACCAGGCTTCAATGACGACGAGTCCGGCGCGCAGATTGTCTTCGACATTGCAAGGCGGGTTCCTCCTCCAAGTCCTTCATAGAAGATTGTAAACACCAAGAGTAGTGCCCGGCTCTGCAAAATAAGTTTCCACATATTTCCATAGAGAGAATAATATTAACACAAATCAAATCTGCTGACGTATTCCGCGGTGCATCATCACACTACGGCCAAGTCCTTTACTTGAATCGTTTTTACTTTTCCACCTCAGCACGTTTTGCGAGGCGGTTTCCTTGGCACGTCTTGTCAAAGCAGAGATCGTGTACCCCTTTTACGGGATTCTCATCAATACGGACGTGGGTAACCCAACCGTGCCCATTAGCACGTTTCCTCGATTAAAGACGAGTCCCAAACGGTTATGGGGAGGGCTCTTGGTATTCATCCTCTTATAGAGAGACCAAGGCCTTACTCCTTTTTTCAATCTCAAGCGAGTTCGCCCGTCGCCTCGAGTTCCAACACCCTAGGCTCCAGATTCTAGGCGCTTCGGACCTTTGATGATGTCCGGTTCTGACCTTCAAGGCCGATGGACGCCCTCCTCCGTCACGGAGGACGTACTAAAGTTGAGGGAGGCTAAGTTCCTGACCAGCAAAATTTCGCATAGGTTGCCTGCTCAAGGGCAGGTCATTCCCAGTCCCCAGCCCAGTGAGAGCGTGGTGTTCATGTCTCACTTCCTTCGAGGGTTGGGCTTCCCAATGGATCCCTTTGTGAGGGGACTGCTGTTTTATTATGGGCTGGAATTCCATGACTTAGCTCCGGAGTCCATCCTCCATATCTCCTCGTTTATTGTCGTGTGTGAAGCGTTCCTCCGTGTTACCCCTCACTTCGGATTATGGCTCAAGACCTTCAAAGTGGAGCCGAAGATGATCAAGGGACGGCACGCAGAGTGCGGAGGCGCTGTTATAAGCAAAAATGCTGATGCTCCATGGCCCGAGGGCTCTTTTAAAGAGGAGCTAGGCTTGTGGCAACGAGAGTGGTTTTATATCACCGCTCCCCGGAGTACCAAGTGGGTGGCGCCTTCTGCCTTTCGCTCAGGTCCCCCACCACGGCTAGCGTCATGGGTCAACAGAGGGTTAGATTGGGGTTTGCCCAAAGACGTGCCCTTGTTACAGGGCCGCATTAAGGATCTCTTGGAAGGAGACCTCAGCCTGGTCAAGGTGATGCAGGTCATGCTGATTCGCCGAATATTGCCCGGCAAACGTCGCTCCCTTCGCCTGTGGGAGTTTAATCCAGAGGGACCGCGAGCTCTCCAGAATTTCATGGGCGCAATGCCCGTGGAGATGTATAAACTGTTCTTCGGATCACAAGAGATGTGTCCGGATTTAACCGAGGACGCAGGCCTAAGCTGCAATCGCCCGGATACTCAAGTAAGCAACCTTGTGCCCGGACCTTCTATCCGTATAATTGTCATAAACTTGCCCCTAAAAGAGCCGTCCTTTCAAACAGGAGTGGATAGCGAAGGCAAAGATGATCAGGTGTCCGGCTCCCCTTCCCGAAACCAGGCCGGATCCCGTGTTGGTCAGGATGCTGGAGATAATGCCTTTGGAGGGAAGCAAGGGGGAGGACAAGGAAACTATGGCCTCCTCGAAGGAGGCTACTCCGAAGGGAGGAACCGACAATTCCTCTCCTAAGGGGAAGAAGAGAGCCGCCTCTGACGACCCGGAAACCATGGCCTCGAAGCGGGGGGAAAAATCCTCGTCAGAGGGTTCGACGTCGGGGAGTTCCTCGGCCGGACTACGCCCTCAAGGGGATCAGCCCTCCAGTGAGCCGTAAGTAGAGAAAGATTTTCCTTTTGAGGGGTGAGGGAAATCCTTGATTTATATCTGAGAAGATTAACCGAATTTTTACCTTGTAGCTCGGACCTCAGCCCTTCTCAGCAGAGCTCGTCTTCGGGGGATCTCCTTTCGGAGATGATGGAGAGCAGGACGCCTCCCCCTGCCGTGCCGCCTAGCGAGGCGGGCGACCCTGAGGTGTCGTCGCGGAGGGTTTCTCTGAATCCGGCAGGGGCGGAAGATAGCTATGTGGCCCCCCGAGGTTCTCCGTGTTCGGCCTTCGAAAGAGGTCGTGGGACAAGTCCGGCACCGTCTGGTGCTCGGCCGGAGGAGCTAAAGATTCTGCTGGGGCGAGCTTCTATCTCGGAGGAGCACCGTGCATTGATGGGCACGGTGATTGAAAGGATCTCATCCGCAGAGAGCGGATTGCATGAGGCCGTCAAAAGTTTACTGACGGGTTTTGAGGTACATTAGATAATGTACACTTTTGTCAGTTGCGCATGAATAAGATGCGCCCTATGTAGATAGTAGCCACTGAGACTCTGCGCGTCATCAAGAAATGACGGCACGCGGAGGATCATAATCCCAGGTCTAAAATGTCGCCTTTGAATGTAGGCGGCAGGGTGTCCGGAATCGAGCCGAACTGATGATTTTGCCGAACTAAAGCGGCAACTGGACGTGGCAGATGCCGACATCGCGTTTGTCAACAAGCGGCTTGATGAGGCTCAAGGTATGTAATTCCTCGGGCGGCATCAGATAAGAAGAGTTTTATGCCAGTGTCTTACGATGTGTGTGCTTGACGCAGATGGTGCGGCCGCCGTGGAGAGTCTTAGGGCAGAACTTGCCCGAGCTAAAGAACAAGCCAAAAAAAGTGATGCGGCTGCCAAGAAAGCCCTTGAAGAGCTGAGAGTCGAACAGGCTGCTCATTGCCGAAGCAAGGAAGAGATGGCCGATATGGCCGAAAAGTTAAAGAGTGCTGCAGACCGTTGCAGACTTCTTGAGAAAGAAGACCGGGCGAAACAGACGGACTTAGAGAAGGCCGTTGCCAATGCCAAGAACGCGCACTCTGCGATGAGAGCTGCGAAGGAGGAGCTGCATCAGGCCGAACAGATTGCGGCTGGAAAGCCCTTTAAGCTGCGAAGGAAATTTTGCAATCCGAAGTTTGCTCCGTTGGACCGGATGTGGAGTGTGGAGGATACCTATCTGGATTTGGCAGCGAGTGCTGCTGATGCGACCGAACACTTTCGAGATCAGAAAGATCGCGAAGTGGAAAAGCTTTTCTGATCGCAGTTTCACAATCCAGAGCATCCACTGGCAGTGGACGATCATTTGGCTCAATGGGCCGAACTGAATAGGTTGTCCGGACTCGCCATGAAGTACGTCATGGGTCATCTGTGGCCGGGGAGATCGGAGCCGAAGAGTTATTTAAGCTTGGTGCAGCAATTCCTTGACGCGGTGCCGCGTGTTAATGCAATAAAGAGGTCAGCATGCATAGAGGGCGCAAGGATGGCTCTTGCCCGTGTCAAGACATATTGGGCAGAGATGGAGACCACCGTTGTTGCGTCCCGAGATTCGGATAAAAGCCGAGTACCCTCCGAGCACTATTTTCAGGAAGTCCTTGAAGGCGCTCGTGTAATAGAGACGCAGTGCTCGAAAGATGCTATGTTATGATAGCATATGTAATTATAAAGTAATATTTTGATAAACTGTAGTGGCCTTTTTATACTTGTGCCTTCAAGTATTGGGAACACCTCCTGTGCGGCCCTTTTAAGATATATACAAAATCTGAAAGATGGCAGTCGTTGGCTTCAGCCCCCACGCACATAGTGCGGGGGTGCTCGCAAAAGACACATTTTCACACTTAACCCAACGTCTTGGTCCTACAAAGGAGGTGATAGCGCAGCGGGCCAGGCAACCGGACTATAATGCTTTAACACTTTCACTTAGCCATAGGAGCTTGACAGTGAGACTATTTAGGTAGCCCCTTGGTGGCGGCTGCGCTCGCCCGAGTTCGGGGCGCGTATGTGCCTGACCGGGAAGCGGCCCTTCGTTAAAGTGGAGGAATTCGATAGATTCCGATAGGTCCTCGAGTGGCTGACCAGTCTCACGCTACATCATGACAGTCAGTTTTCGGCTTTCTCTACTGAGGTGCTCGCCCGGACGAACCGGGGCACAATCGCAGTAGTTCTCCTGGTGCTACCTTAGCCGATAGAGCGGAACGTAAGGTACCCGAACTCAGGAGTCGGGCAACCCAACATTTGACCAAAGACATGATTCGGAGTTGATGCATATAATGCCAAAACTCGCGACGCCGAACACTCCCTAAGGTGTTCGGTCTTTATGAGTGCGGGCGAAACAACACTCTTTATTAAAAAAGCCCCTAGTGTCCAGGTACGTGCAAAAAATTCTGACGTGGCCACATGCCAAGACGCCAGCCTCCTCCTTTGGTTATATCAGAAAAAACCAGGGGATGTGTAGCAACAAGAGACAGTAAAAAAGGTTTACGCAGGGTCTTAATCTAAATAGAATCCTTTATGATGGGTCCCTACTGCACGTCTGCGCCTGTGTCTCCATTGTGCCGTATCCTGGACGGGCGCCGCACGACGTTCATCTGTAAAAGAGAGGAACTGAGTTGAAAACGGGTCGTGCCGAACAAAAAGTTTAAAATAAACAAAGTATAAAGTAAAATATATAAAATTGAGCTTTATTGTCTCTTATTGTATATGCATGGAGCCCTTAGTGGGGGTATATGGCCACTAAGCCTGCATCAATGATGATTTTGTCCCGAACTCGTCTATCCGCGTTCGTGGTCTTTAATGACCTATTTCGAAGTTTTTTGGCTGGTGAGGCCATTTTACTGTGGGGCTGTCAAAGCGGCCGCACAGTCCTCCGCTTGGGGAGGCGCACTTTAGTGCTTCCCCTTCAAAGAGATGATGCCTCGTGGACCGGGCATCTTAAGTGTGAGAGATGCATAATGCGGTATTGCGTTAAAGCGGGCGAAAGCTTCGCGTCCCAGTAGTGCTTGATAGGGACTTGAGAACGGGACGATATGAAAGGTCAGCTTTTCGCGGCGGAAGTTATCGGCAGAGCCGAATATAACTTCGAGCCGGAGAAAACCCATACAATGGGTGTCCGGACCAGGCGTTACCCCTTGAAATGAGGTTTTGCTGCGGCGGATTCTTGCTGGGTTTATCCCCATGTGATGGATTGTATCCTGATATATCAGGTTTAGTCCACTGCCGCCGTCCATAAGGACATTGGAAAACCGGAGTCCGCCAATTATTGGATCGAGTATCAAGGCAGTCCAGCCTGCATTCTTGATATTTCTAGAATAATCTAGCTGATCGAAGATGATTGGTTTTGACAACCAGTGGCGGGGCCCTTTGGGGATAGGTCGTGTGGTGCGTACCTTTATGGGCGCCGCACGTTTTGTTATGTGAAGTAAGTTTACTGTTTTTACTTCTTGTGGGAAGTTCTTTTGTTTCCTGGTGCTCTGCTTTTGGGGTTCGTCCTCGTCTTCGCTTGGTGTGTCGAGCCCCTTGTGTTCGGCATTGGGTCTGCCGGATTGTTTGAAAACCCAACAATCTCTGTGGGTATGGTTAGCAGGCTTCCTAGGAGTACTGTGTATCTGACATATCCTGTCCAGGATTTTATTTAAGTTGGATGGATCGTCCCTGTTATCCTGGAGGGGTGGTTTTGTCTGATTTTGTCGTGAGCCTTTGAATCCGGCATTTACTGCCATGCTCTTCGGACTTTTTTCCTTAGTCCAGCGACGGTCCTTGTGGCGTCGCGGTTTTCTGTTTCCATCCCTAGTTTCGGATGTACTTGGGTCACTGGAGCTGCACCTTGCCAACCAGCTGTCCTCTCCTGCACAAAAGCGGGTCATGAGGCTTGTTAGTGCGGCCATTGTTCTTGGCTTTTCTTGGCCGAGGTGTCTGGCGAGCCATTCATCTCGGACGTTATGCCTGAAAGCTTCTAAGGCTTCGGCGTCCGGACAGTCGACTATCTGATTCTTTTTAGTGAGGAGTCTATTCCAGAACTGCCGAGCTGATTCTCTAGGCTGTTGAGTTATGTGACTAAGATCGTCTGCATCCAGAGGGCGGACATAGGTCCCTTGAAAATTTTCTCGGAAAGCATCCTCGAGCTCTTCCCAACTTCCAATTGTGTTTTCAGGAAGGCTTTTAAGCCAATGCCGGGCTGGCCCTTTAAGCTTAAGGGGTAAATATTTTATGGCGTGGAGATCATCTCCTCTAGCCATGTGTATGTGGAGGATATAATCCTCGATCCAGACTCCAGGGTCTGTTGTTCCATCATATGCCTCTATATATGTTTACGGGTTTGAATCCCTCTGGAAATTCATAGTCCAGGACCTCATCGGTGAAACATAGGGGGTGTGCGGCGCCCCTGTATTTGGGTGTGCCGGATTCTGATGATGGCTTTACTGCATTGCTTACGAGAGCTTGCTTTCTTGGCCCATAAATGGACCTAACTAGGCCATGATGCGAATACTTAGGTGGGTCGCATGCCGATTTAAGTGTGGCGCCGCTTGCCGCTTTGTGGGGTCGTCTATCCAACCGTGTGGCTTTCTTATTTTTTGAATGCGAGGGCTCTAGGGCCTCTTCGTCGAATTCAGGCAATAGCTTTCTTTTCGGATAGCTTTTAGTGCGGCAACCGTCGCCGTATTTATCTGCGGTATTGATTACTTTGCTCCATCTAATCCGGAGTGCATCTTCCACTGTTTTTAGCTTCCGCTTCTGCTTTTTTAGGCTGCGTGCAGTTGCAACGAGCCTCTTGTGGAGATTCTTCTGCTCCATGGGTTTATCCGGCGTGAGGTCATCCGGAATTCCGTTTTCGCCGGAGGAGGGATGTTCGGTTTCTCTATCCGTGTTGCCCTGTTCGGACGGTTGCTCTAAGGCCTGCTCGTCGTCTACCGGCTCGTCCTGCTCTATGGCTGGGTTTTTATCGAAGCGGGGCTTGGGTCGGCGTTTACGCCAACGCTTTGATTGCTTTTCGGGGGGTCGATCTCCCGTTCCATCCTCTTTTTTCTCGTTGTCGCTTCCTTTAGGGGTATCCACCATGTACACATCATGAGATGAGGTGGCTGTCCAATGCCCTATGGGCGTTGGTTCATCGGTATCTCCTGCATCGTCATCCATGCTGTCGATGTCTCCGGAGTCGAAGTTGAGCACGTCGTTTAAATTGTCGACAGTGGCTACCAAGTGGGTGGTGGGTGGGCTTTGAATTTCTTCATCGTCTGTATCCCATCCTCGCTGACCGCAGTTCGGCCAGGGCTCTCCTGATAAAGAGAGAGACTTAAGAGAATTCAGGATATCGCCAAAAAGCGAGTGCTGAAAGATATCCGCGGCGGTGAACTCCATTGTTGGCGCCCAATCGGATTCGATCGGCAGGGGCGCGGGGGGTTCGGAGTCCGGGTCCTCGGAGTCGTGAGTCACACGGAGTGTGGGGCCGGCGTTCGGCTCGATCGCCTTTGAGATCGCAGCCCCCGAGGTGACGTGCAACCGCTCATCCTCGATTGACACAACTGGCTTCGAATTAAGGGTCAGAGCTGGTGCGTTTGCGGCCTCCGGGATACTGTTCGGTGACAGAGCTAGATCATGCCCCGCGAGACAGTGTGGCGCGCTTGGTTGTGGCTCGAATCCGTCGAAGATCAAATCTCCGCGGATGTCTGCCATGTAATTTAGGCTTCCAAACCTGACTTGATGGCCAGGGGCGTAGCTTTCGATCTGCTCCAGGTGGCCAAACGAATTGGCTCGCAGTGCGAAGCCGCCGAAGACGAAGATCTGTCCGGGGAGAAAAGTCTCACCCTGGACCGCATCGTTGTTGATGATCAAAGGAGCCATCGGGCCTAAAGGCGACGACACAGAGGAACTCTCAATGAAAGCACCAATGTTGGTGTCAAAACCGGCGGATCTCGGGTAGGGGGTCCCGAACTGTGCGTCAAGGCCGGATGGTAACAGGAGACAAGGGACACGATGTTTTTACCCAGGTTCGGGCCCTCTCGATGGAGGTAATACCCTACTCCTTCTTGATTAATATTGATGATATGGGTAGTACAAGAGTAGATCTACCACGAGATCAAGGAGGCTAAACCCTAGAAGCTAGCCTATGGTATGATTGTTGTATATGAAGTTGATGTCCTACGGACTACAACCCTCCGGTTTATATAGACACCGGATAGGGTTAGGGTTACACAGAGTCAGTTACAATGGTAGGAGATCTTGAGTATCCGCATCGCCAAGCTTGCCTTCCACGCCAAGGAAAGTCCCATCCGGACACGGGACGAAGTCTTCAATCTTGTATCTTCATAGTCCTAGAGTCCGGCTGAAGGTATAGTCCGACTACCCGAACACCCCCTAATCCAGGACTCCCTCAGCGACCCACTGTGGCCGATCCAAGGGCGATGGCGCAGGCCGATGGCAACCAGGGTTGTCGTGCTGGTGGCGGCAATGAAGAGATCACGTCGGCGGCTAGGGTGTCCGATCTGGATCCCATTCGGATCTGGATGGTGGTTCCTCGAGCCGTCGTGCGCATCCTTTGTTCCGGCGCGGCAAGCGGCCTCTGGACTAGGCACGCGGCACGAGGACGTTGGGGGCTCCGACCCTTGGCGTGGAGGTGGTGGCCATCTTCTTCGCCGGAGGTGGTCGGCTAGATGGTTGTGGATTCTCGCATCCAGTCCCGGCGTACAGTGGGGAAACGGGGCTGCCGGTGAAAACCGTGCTATGACTCGGGTCATGGCGGGCGATGGCGGCGTTTCTGCGTCGTTATCTTGTTGAAGACATCGCCTCTGCAGCTTCTGTCGACTTGCGCTGCTCTGGGTGAAAACCTTGATCCGGAGTATCCGGATCGGACGATGGTGGTGCTTTTGGGGCGTCATTTTCTCTCATGGGGGCATCGTTTTTTGAGCAGCAGCTGGATGCAGGACCAGAGGACGGATTCTTTGGTGGAGCGGTGTGGCATCTCACTCATTGATGGTGGCGGGTCTCGGCGGCATGGCGCTGTGGTGACTCTGCGTCCAATGCGCGGAGATGGACTCGCGCAGAAGGGTGACGCGGTCTGGCGTCGTGGTGGCGTCGACGGCAGCTAGACCGGGCAACGTACATGCAGCAGTACAACTCTGAAGATGGATTGGTGGCAGGTGGCTGCGGCGGCCTCAGACCCGGCAGGCGTCCTGGTTGAGGAGTGCGCCAGACTAGTAGGTGACCCATACCCGACAGGCGTCCTGGATGGGACCTCAGGTCTTAGATGTTAGGTTTGGCTGCGAGGTCTGTTTGGTACAAGGCCCAGACTATCAGCATCCTTCATCTCTTGGATAGGAGTAGCGACACTTTTTTTGCCTAGACGGTGGCTTCAGTCTTACTGTTGTATGACTTTGTAAGGTCTTGTGTGAATAATTAATAAAGTGGCTGCATGCATCGTCCAGATGCAGAGGCCGGAGGTCCTCCTTCATTTCAAAAAAAAAATCCATCCTAACAATTCCCACATAATTTAAAATATAATGTAGATATATAATTCACTTAATCTCAGCACCACTATGGGCTTGATAGTGAGTACCAATGCACGACATGAACAGAACATTATAAATCTGAGGTGTAGGAATGTGCCTAACACGTGGGAATTTAGGGTGATCTGATATGTTTGATGAGTGGCCTCATTGAAAAATGTATATACTATGTATGAATCAAAATCATTCAGGCTCATAAAAAACCCTGTATCGAACAAGAGAACCAACAATTGGTTCGATGCCTGGTGGGGTGATTGTACCCCAGCCCACCTGGGAACGAACACAAGTTCCATGCTAAGTTCTTGTTAATGCGGACAATACCTTCAACGCTAGGCGATGTTCTTGTTAATGGCAAGGCAGATGTGGTTACTTTGTCAATTCTGAACCCATGGCTCCCGTCTTCAACGTGTGATGCGTCCAAGCATACGTTCTATTCCGGCCTCTCAAAGAAAAGAAGAGCTCCATCCACATAAACCTTCAGTAATTGGTCGCCTACCTCTCATTCGGTCATTTGAGCTTTAGAGCATTACTAGTAGAGCCCTCAAACCCTCATAGCTCTAAAAATAATTGATTTTTTACAGTTTTCGTTGAAAAAAAGCCATAGGCTAGAACCCCTTAACCTTCAAACCCTTAAAAAAATTTTAAAGGTCCAATCCTCAAACCCTCTCCCAATCCTTAAAAGTAAGGGTTGGGGAGCAAAACCTATCACAACCCTCATTTGGCGGTTATACTCGCGCGGGAGGGAAAAATCCTCCCAACTCCCGCATCAATGTCCGCGACCGCCGCTGCTAGTCGCCCCCGTCGCCGGCGGCCACCCCGTCGACCTCCCGCGCGCAACGACAACGTCGTTCATGGGGAATATTCCGTTATAAGGGTTGGGTTTGAGGGTTCTAATCTTTGCCCCTATTTTTTAACCCGTAAAAATGCATTAAAAAATCATTTTTGAACCCTTAAAACGCTAGTGAGGGTTTGAAGGTTTGAGGGTTTTACTAGTAATGCTCTTACAGCTGATAATTTGCATGTGTATGCTGTGTGGGTAACTTGCATGCATGCCTTGGCGTATGGATATTTTGGGCAGCCTTTTGGCGCTACGCAAAGCTGACGATCATCAAATCAAATTGGTGCTGGTCGGACCCTGTCGGGCCAGCAAATTGATGGATGGACTATGGATGGATTCCCAAAGAAGGTGGGTGCAAAGCCAACACGGGCCGGAATTAATGTGCCGTAATTACTCATTGGAACACCGTGGACCAAACACCTTGCCAGTGGCACCACAAGCTACTAGTGGGTGCTCACGAGCGTGCGTAAATTGAATGGATGGAGGTCAATTATAGAAGTTGCCAGCAGTATGACTTATCTCTATCAAGCAGCTAGCGAGTGTCTGTTTCTTTTTCTCTAAGTGAAGGGAAGCATAGGCATTTCCAAATTTAGTGAGAAAGAAGTTTATTACTAAATCGACGAGATGTTGATCCTGCAAAGCCAAATAGTTATATACTACTCCTTCCGTTTTAAAATAAGTGTCTCAACTTTAGTACAACTTTAAAGTTGTGACACTTACTTTAGGACGGAGGGGGTATTTCTCAAACCATTATTTGTTTTTGGAGGATGGTATAGTATGTGCATGTTTGTTGAGAGTGAGTGAGAGGTGTTCATATAGATAGATTGTTGTAGTGATCTAGTTTTTTTTTTGACAACAAATAGACTTTATTTCTCATGTAATAGTCATATCATTTACAAGTAAATGAGAAATAAAATCAGGGATAATAGCATCCCGAGAACCAGGAGATCTAGTAGTAAAGGAGTGTCTTGCTAACTCGTCCACCACCTGATTCGCTTCTCTGAAACAAAGTTTGAAAGATAACTTTGAGAAATCGAGAGATAGTTGCTTACTTTCAGCAACAACGGCGGCATCAGGTCCCAAATATCCATCCATCAAATTAATTGATTCAACTGCAAAGGAGCTATCTGATTCCACCTCTGCCGAATTGCATCCCATACTTGCCAGAAGGAACATACCATTTCTGATTGCTAATAGTTCAACAGCATCAACATCGCGGACATGCGGGATGAACCAAGATGCAGCAGCAATGAAATCGCCACGGTCATCATATAGAACTACACCACTAGCTTTGGACAGTGTGTCCGCATGAGAAGATGTGTCAACGTTCACCTTTACCACACCATGAGGTGGTTTTTTCCACATATGATTACTAGTCCTTGCTGGCAACTTGGGCATAAAAGATCGGATATAGTTTGTTGCAAGGACTTTAATTGACATTGTCGTTTTATCTGGGCCTTGGATGTCCACTCGTTTCACAAGCTAGCATCGCTGCCACCGTAGAAACCACGCTACAACTATTGCCAGTTCCGCCACCGAAAGACCATCGACTGTCTCTGTAAGTTTGAGAAGTATCTCCAAGGTGATGGCACCAGATTTATCTTCGGCCATTGTTTTCTTCACAGTTTCCAAGAGGCCTAAGCATTCCCAAACTTCCTTTACCATACGGCAGCCAAATAGTGTGTGCTGCACATCTTCTGCATCGATTGAGCATCGAGGACATTGTGGCGATATGGGGATATGTTGTCCAGCAAGAACGCCATAACATGGGAGAACTCCATGAAGCACTTTCCATGCGAAGTGTTTTACTTTGCCAGGCACCTTAAGTTTCCATGCATCTTTCCATACTTATTTATATGGACATTACCTTGCCCATCAGCTCTTATAAGACGAGGACCAAATTGGTGTTCCAACTCCCTGTAATAAGCCGATCTTACTGAGAGGTACCAGACCTTGTATAGTCCCAAGCAACAAAGTCCTCCATCATATGTGTGTTAAGCGGAATTTGCAATATCCTTTGCACATCTACTGGTGAGAAATAGTCTCTCAAAAGCATATCATCCCAATTCCCAGTGTAAGGATCAATAAGCTCCTCCACTTTTGACATCTAGTTGGCTCAATTAATTAGGTAGCTTTGCACATAATTAGATCTTTATTGCTGGTTATTAGTAGATGGACCTACACGTAGTACCACATATTAGGTCCAGAAAAGCACGCAAGGTATGAATTGAACTCGCGACACCAAGTTTAAGGGGGAGGGGGACTAGTATAGGATCTCACATTAGATGAGATCAATGGAATGAACCGTAAAACTTCATATTTATACTTAAAAAATCTGAAATTATCTGACAACAAACATGTGGGATGTGTCTACGACTCCTGAAAAGAAATTGATCTTATTCATCTCACATGTGAGATCCTATATTAGTCTCCCCCCTCCCCCCGACTTCAGTGTAAGCCGCGATAACCAGCCGGACACATCACCAGGTGTGATTACATACATCTTTTTTCGTCTTTTCTTCTTTCTTCATTTCTTTTATTTTCTCTGCCCTTTTTTTTCTTTCATTTTTCAAATTTGTGGACTTTTTCCAAACTAAGAAAATCACGATTTATTTTTCAAAATCGATTAACTCTTTTCAGGATTGTGATTTTTTTTCTCAAACTTGATGAACTTTTTTTCAAATTCGATGATTTTAGTTCAAAATTGATGAATTGTGTTTTCTATTCCGTGAAGTTTTTTTTCAAATTGATGGACTTTTTGAAAAATTCGATGACCTTTTTTCAAATTTACAACTTTTTTTACAAAATCAATGAACTGTTTTCAAATTTTGTGAAGTTTTTTTCAAAGTTGATCAACTTTTTCAAATTCGTGAAGTTTTTCCAAAATTGTGTTCTTTTCAAAATCTGCAAACTTTTTTCATATCCATGAATATTTTTTCCACAATTTCAAAAGTCAACAATGCACACGGTCAACTATGAGCGGTCAAAGGTTCAATGGTCAATTGGTGTCATCGAATGAGCGAGGAAGCTCTTTTTTATCGAAATCACTAGTTGAGGAGTACTCATTGCAAAGATCACTCCCACCTTATCAGGTTGTGAAAAGTGGCGTGTTGCATGTGCGCCACTTGTCGCAACCTGGGAGTTTTCCCTTTTTTCGTACATTTGTTTATTCAAGACTCGTGCGTCTAAATCTAGAACCGTTTTCAGTGTTGGATTCCTCGCGTCGAGATCTTCAAAACTAGATCCCATATTAATAGGTTTTGACGAACTTTTCTTCATGAAAAAATCAAACCGGGAGCACAGGTTTTTTCCCATTCCAAAATATGCACGCCTGTGCCTCTCGCGAAATCACACCGTGCCTCTCGCGGAAGCAAAACCGTACCTCTCGCAGAAGGAAAAAAAAAGAGAAAACACGTTTTTTTCATTTCTGAGGAGCCACGGCCGTGCCTCTTGCGAAAGCAAACCGTGCCTCTTGCGAAAGAAAAAAACAGAAAACATGTTTTTTCCGTTTCGTGCCTCTCGCGGAAGCAAAGCCGTGACTCTCACGGAAAGAAAAAAACACATTTTTTTCCTTTCCAAGAGGCACGGCCGTGCCTCTCGCGGAAGCAAAACCGTGTTCGGCAGAAGAAAAAAAATAGAAAACACGTTTTTTTCATTTCCGAGAGGCATGGCCGTGACTCTCGCGAAAGCAAAACCATGACTCCCGCGAAAGAAAGAAAGAAGATTCATTTTTTCATGCAATTTTTTTTCAAAATTGTTTTTGATCCAAAAGTTAAGAAAGATCGGTGAAAAACCAAAACGTTGAAAAAACCCGAAAATGAACCGTTTAAAAAGCTGAAAACGTGTGTGAAAAAATAAAACAAAAAAATTCAAAGAAAGCACCCAGAGTGCGATATGTGGTGGGTGGCTGAGAGCGCACAAGTAACGCTGACTGTTGTGAGGCTTCCAGAGGAGTGTTCATCAACTAGTTGCTCTCTTTCTTTATCGATGGAAGCGATCGAAATAAGCGACCGACTTTTGTGCTAATTGGCCTGGCCCAAGAGAGCTTGCACGTGAGTGCTGCGAGCCAACTTGACGCATAAGGTGCCAACAAGGAGCACTCAAGGCTTTTTCGAAATCATTAATTGAGGAGTATTTATTGTAAAGATCATTCTAACTCCCCTTGTTACGACAAGTGATACACATGCAGCGCACATCACATCACTTGTCGCAACCCAGATGTTTTATCTTTTTTTCGTAGATTTGATTATTTAAAACATTTTATCTATCAAACCGTGCATCCAAATCTCGAACCGCTTTCACCTTTGGATTCCTCGGATCGAGATCCTCAAAACTAGATCCCATGTTGATAGGTTTTTACGAACTTTTTTTTCACAAAAAAATCAAACGAAAAAACCTGAATCGGGGGCACTGGCTTTTCCCTTTCCGAAGCAGGCATGCCTGTGCCTCTCACAAATCACTGTCGTGTCTCTCGCGGAAGCAAAACCGTGACTCGCGGAAGGAAAACAAAAAGAGAAAACACGTATTTTTGTTTCCGAGGAGGCACGGCCGTGACTCTCGCGAAAGCACAACCGTGCCTCTCGCGGAAGCAAAACCGTGACTCTGGCGAAAGGAAAAAATAACAGAAAACGCGTTTTTTTCGTTTCCGAGAGGCACGGCCGTGACTCTCGCGAAAGCACAACCGTGCCTCTCGCAGAAGCAAAACCGTGACTCTTGCGAAAGAAAAAAACAGAAAACGCGTTTTTTTCCGTTTCCGAGAGGCACGGACGCGACTCTCGCTAAAGCACAACCGTGCCTCTCGCGGAAGCAAAACCGTGACTCTAGTGAAAAGAAAAAAAATAGAAACCGCGTTTTTGTTTCGTTTTCGAGAGGCACGCCCGTGACTCTCACGAAAGCACAGCCGTGACTCTCGCGGAAGCAAAACCGTGACTCTCGCGAAAGGAAAAAAACAGAAAACGTGTTTTTTTTCGTTTCCGAAAGGCACGGCCGTGACTCTTGCGAAAACAAAACCGTGCCTCTCGCGGAAGCAAAACCATGACTCTCGCGAAAGAAAAAAAGCACGTTTTTCGCGCAAAAAAATTTTGTTAAATTTTTTTGATCGAAAAGCTAAGGAAGACCGATGGAAAACTGTTTAAAAAGTTGAAAACGCGTGTGGAAAAATAAAAATAAAAACAAAATCCAGAGGGAACGTCCAGAGCACGACACATGGCGAATGGCTGAGAGCGCGCCAAGTGGCGCTGATCATTCCGAGGCTCCCAAAGGAGCGCTCGTTAACTAGTTGCTCCAGGGCTTTTTCAAGATGCAGCTTGGGTTAACGAGTTGGGCCCAAAATATTAATAGTCTGAGCTGGTTGTTTTTTTCCTTGTTTTGTTTATGTGTGTTGTTTGTAAATGATATTTTTTGTTTCTTCACCACTTTTCTTCAGTTCTTCCGTATTTCTTCATTAGTTATCTTCTTTTTCCCATTTTCCAACACATTGTACACTTTTAGTGTGCATGTTCAACATTTTTTTTACATATTTTGCAAATACACATTGAAATTTTGTGTAAAACTAGGAAAAGGTTTTAAATCATTGTATAAAATATTTTAAATGCAATGAACATTTTTCTGAAATGCGTGAGTATTTCTTTAAAATGTCAATTACTTTATTTAATGGTACGAACACATCACATTTTTTTGAAAGTTTTATTGGTACAAATTTTCTGACTGACAAAAAAAATTATATTGGATAAAAGTTTCTTTAGATGTCACGAACATTTTCTCGAAGTGTGTGAAAATTTGTTGAATGTCACGAACAAATTTTCAAACGCTATCAACATTTTAAAAGTTCTGTGAATAGTTGTTTTACACTAAACAAACGATTTTCAAAGGAGTGATTAATACTTTATCAGAATTAAATAAAATATGTTTCTATTTGAGAAATATAACTAAAGGAAATAAAAAAATGTGCGCCAAGAGCCAGCCCTTCCTGCTGCGACGGGACGGACCATTTTGAGAGGTGCCATAGGCGAGGCGTTCTTTCTTCTCGCTACAAGCGAGACAAACCCCGAATTGGTGCGCAGTAGATTGTATTCAGTATGCGGCGCACACGAAAACACTAATTAAATAGCACTCTTTGCAAAGGTCACTCTTACCTTCTCAGGTAGCGACAAGTGGCACGCTGGGAGTTTTCTCTTTTTTTTAATAGATCCATTTATTCAAAATATTTTATCTTTTAAACCGTGCGTCCAAATC
Source organism: Triticum dicoccoides (assembly GCF_002162155.2). NCBI lineage: Eukaryota > Viridiplantae > Streptophyta > Magnoliopsida > Poales > Poaceae > Triticum > Triticum dicoccoides. Next base: position 702,170,637 of record NC_041388.1, on the reverse strand, counting down.
TCGAACCGTTTTCATCATTGGATTCCTCGTGTCGAGATCTTTAAAATTAGATCTCATATTGATAGGTCTTTATGAACTTTTTTTCCGGACGAAAGAAAGCCAGGGGGAGGGGGAGCACACTGGGGTACGTCTTTTTTTCCCTTTCCAGAAGCCGTTTCCGAAAGGCACGGCTGTGCCTCTTGCGAAAGCAAATCCGTGCCTCTCGTGGAAGCAAAATTGTGCCTCTCACAAAAGGAAAAAAAGAAGAAGAAAACATGTTTTATTTCCCGTTTTTGAGAGGCATGACCGTGCCTCTCACGGAAGCAAATTCGTGCCTCTCACGGAAGAAAAAAGAAGGGAAAACATTTTTTTGTTTCCGAGAGGCATGACCGTGCCTCTCGTGGAAGCAAAAAAAGATAAAGCATATTTTTCCATTTCAGAAAGGCACTCGCGGAAGGAGAAAAAAAATCATTTTATCACGAAAACAAAAAAATGAATTTTTTTATTTGAAAAGCTAAAGAAACTGGTGGAGAACCAAAAAGCTGAAAAAACAAAAAAAATAACTTCTAAAAGGCCGAAAACACGTGCAGAAAAAAATCCAGAAAAGGGCCCTGAGGGCGACATTGGCGTGCTCTCAGCCGCCCCAAGTGAGCCTTGGGAAGGCTCAGGAAGGGGTGCTCCTCAATTAGTTGCTTTCCGGCGCACACCTTACCACTCCACAACCGAAACGGGCCGGCCCATTCAGCACAGGAGCGAATATTTTTGTCTTCTTGTGTTTTTTCTTTTGGCTGTTTTTCCTTCCTACTTTGTTTTTGTCTGGCTTCAAGCCGGTTTTTGGTTGTTCTTCTTTTTGATTTGTTTTCCTTTTCACAAGTTAAATTTCATGAATATTTCTCCTTTTTCAAATTCATGAACTTTTTTCCTAAATTCAGGATTTTTTAACCTTAAATTCATGAAAATTTTCAAATCCGTAAACTTTTTGTCTCAAACTCGTGAAACTTTTCACTAAGATATGTGAATTGTCTAAAATTGTGAACTTTTCCCCTCAAATATACGATCTTCCTTCAAACTCGTGAATGTTATAATAATTATACTCCCTCCATTTCTAAATATGAGACATTTGGTTATTTCAATACGGACTACATACAGATGTATATAGACACATTTTAGAGTGTAGGTTCACTCATTTTGCTCCGTATGTAGTCCATATTAAAATCTCTAAAAGATAATGTATTTAGGAACAGAGAGAGTATATATTATGTATGAATTGAAATCATGCATGCTCATATGAAACCTCTGTCCAGCAAGAGAACCAACCATTGGTTCGATGCCTGGTAGGGTGATTGTACCCCAGCCCACCTGGGAACGAACACAACTTCCGTGCCATGTGTGCCTTGTTAACACAGATCATACCTTCAGCGTAGGCCATGTTCTTGTTGATGGCAAGGCACATATGGTGACTTTGTCAATTCTGAATCCATGACTCGAGAGTGTTTGAGACCATTGTGTGTCCAAATTTACATTGTACTCGGGCTTTTTCAAAGAAAAGAAAATCTCCATCCACATAAACCTTTAGCAATTGGTCGTCGGGTGATAATCTGCCTTGTGTATATATGGGTAACTAGCATGCGTATGGATATTTTTGGCAGCCTTTTGGTGTTACGCAAAGCTGACGATCAAATAGGTACTGGTCGGACCCTGCCGGGCCAGCAAATTGATAATGGCAAGCGGTCCATGGATGGATGGAATCCCAAAGAAGGTGGGTACAAAGCCAACAAAGGGCCAGAATTTATTTGCCGTAATTACTCATTGGAACGCCATGGTCCAAACACCAAGCTAGTGGCACCACAAGTCATGAATCATGCACGTTTCTTTTACCAGCTAGGTGGGCACGGGCGTGCGTAAATTGGATGGAGGTCAATTATACAAGTTGCCAGCAACATGACTTATCCCTATCAAGCAGCTAGCGATTGTCTATTTCAAATTTCATGGTCAGCTAAGAAATAATCATTTCTACGTTTACTGTGAGATAATTGTAATTGTAAGTCGACGAAGCTAAATAGTCATACATTTTTCAGAACATCACTAGCTTTTATTGGAAGATAGCATAGTATGTGCATGTTTGTTGAGAGTGATTGAGAGGTGTTCACATAGATAGATAGCTGTAGTGATCTTGTTGGCTCAATTAATTAGCAAGCTTTGCACTTAATTAGAGCTTTATTGCCTGGTATAAGTAGATGGACCTACACGTAGCACCGCATAGTAGTAGCAGTGTCATGGAGTTAGGTGGCGTGCGAGATGGAAGCAAGGCAGGCGACAAGTGAGCCCGGCCTTGAGGAAACATGCATGTATGCATGCATGTATTGGAACTAACGATACTTGATCCATCCAGCTACCATGAAAGCTACTGCTGCCCATGCACCAAATAATGTTTTTATAAATTACTTTTTTGTTGGCGTACGCTATAACTATCGGTATTCGTATTCACATATATTATGAGGAGTGTATCTATCTTCAAAGATAAGGCAAGATCCTGTCGCGTCCCGTTCTTCCTTTTTTTTTGCGAATAACTTATTCAAATCTACTCCGTATTAAGGAAACCAACAGTTGAAAAACAATGAAATTATTACATCGAAGTGTCTAGGGGTCGGCCGTCTTCTTCCTCCTGAATGAGCCGACGACGCACCGCCGCTTGCCGCTCCATCGCGGGAGCCCAGAGCCAGTCTATTACTGTTCATCATGGGAGAGGAGTCATCAAAGCCAATGACCTTTCAGGGTACGCATATATACATAGGCTATATATATATACATATTCTCACACAATTAGTGTACTACGTGCTAACCCAAGCGTATACGCCATGATCGATGTGCTCGGAGAACATTTTGTTTTGATCAATCATGGAGCATAGATAGTACTGTGCGTGCGTACCATTTGGAACAAGCTATAGGTGAAAGAACAAGAGGAGGAGGTTAGTGGTAGAAACATGTGAGCATGAATGGGTAACATAACTTGCTAACCAATAGCGGAAGGAAATGCGTGCATGGTGGGGGGGGCGGCGGTGGTCCCTGACGTCGGCAGGGGCTGTCCGGCCGCCAACCGACACGTGGCAGTGGTACGGCAGGGCCCGCGGAAAGCTACCACCACGTGCTGCCGTGCAGGGGGGTGTCAGAGGCCCGAAAGAGACGCCTCCTCCTCCTCACCCCGTCCAATTAGTCATGTGTTTTACAGCTAGCCGTTGTCAGAACCCACAACAGAACCCCGGCCCCAAAGTTAACCACTCCGCTCATCATCCACCCATCCGTCCTCTCTCGTCCGTCTAATTACCTAGTACGTACTCCTACTACCAGGCCGTCTGTACTACTGTACCAGTTTACTTAACTAATTACAATGGTGTAAGTAAAAAAAAAAGGTACTCCTAGTTAACTAATCAGCCCGCCCATACTAGCAGGCAGCAGGAAGCTTCCGGCGGCCTCCGAGATCAGCTCCACAGCATCCACTACTGGCTACTACTATATGCATCAGAGTAAAACTAAGGCATGTTTGATTCATAAGTTCTAGGACCTTTTTTAGTCCCAACTTATAAGTCCTAAGTTTCTAAAAAGTCCCTACCTATTTGTTTTCTGAGACTGAACGTGGACTAAAAACCATATTACAACTATAAGTCCTTCCTTGAGAGTTTTATTTTGTAAGTCTCAAATGTCCACTTTAAGTCCCTATAAGTCCCTTCTGTTTAGTTTAGATGAGACTTATAGAGACCTTTTTAAGTCCCTAAACCAACAAGTCCCTGGATACAAACGCCCTCTGAGTAACCGGCTCGAATTATTTGGTTTTGTTTCGTTGGTTGCAGTCAGGTAGTAGCACTAGTACGTAGCTCAAAGTTGAAGCACTTGTTCCCGTCCGGCGTATGTACGTGTACGTACGTCGTGGGCATAGACGAGGATGTGTTGGGCTGGGTGCATTGCTCGTCCGCATCTTGGAAGCGTCATCCGTCTACGGAGTACCGACCGACATGCCCGCCCGCATTTTAGGACGTGACATAGTACATACAGGTATCTTCCTGAAGGTGGTGCATGCATGGTACGTACGGAGTAGTAGTAATGGACCGGGGGTGGATGTCGACTAGGACCGACGATATGTCAGTCGGTAGCAAGCTAGAGGGGCAGTCATGCATGCATGCAGCGCCATGCACTAACCGTGTCCCTTCCAATTCTGTTGGCGGGTGAGGGAGAGGGACGGAGATGAAAATGAGCTCATCCATGATCCGTCATATCAACGTGACTAGCTAGCTAGCTAGCTAGGCGACCGCTACCTAACCTTAGCCAGTTGCAACCGGCCGGCCGGGTAGCACTATTGCATGTCGTTACAGCATCGGTAGTGACTCCATGGTACGTACTACTGTACTTACTTACTAGAGGTACTACGTAGCAACGACGGAAGATGTGCCCGGGCGTAGGTACGTACACATCGATTGTGTATCATACATATATTAATACTGGAGTGGTGGAGTGTGGGGGTAAAAAACAAAAACGGCCAGGCATAATGGTAAGTACTACTCCCTCCGTTTCTAAACACAAGTCATTTTAGAGATTTTAATATGTACTACATACGGAGCGAAATGAATGAATTTACACTTTAAATTACGTCTATATATATATATCTGTATGTAGTCTATTGTGGAATCTCTAGAAAGGCTTATATTTAGTAACCGGAGGGGGTATATGCATGTGCTGCTGTACATGCACGTACCGCGCCCACCCATGATGGAAGCAAGGAAGACGGTGCGGTGCAGTGCAGTGCAGTGGCATGGATGATGGATGGGTGGTGGATGTGTCCGCACGAACCAATAATAAACAAACGGCCGGGCACTCGGCTCTAGCTAACGGTGAAATCCGAGAAAGAAACTCTCGTAGCAGCAGCAGCAGCCGCCGCAGATGGGGGAGGAGGAAGATGAAAGTAAACGCCAAGGAGGGAAAGGAGGGAGGGAGGGAGGGAGTCCCCATGCATGAACATGAAGCCAGTGAAGGGAAGGCACGAGCGTTCACCGACACTCCACGTTGCCGGCCGGCCGGCGGGCCTTGACGTCAACCCTTCATTCCCTTCACTTATCACCTTGTAGTTTACCTAGGTAGCTACGCACAGTACATATACTACTTATACTAGCTGCTAGCTCCATCGATGGCTGTAACTGCGTGCCTGGCCACGGCCAGCCGTAGCACAGCACAGCACAGCGCTTGCTTTGCTTCGGGTTGCTGCTGCTCTCCATCTACCCATGTCGCCGTTGCTTTTAAAAGCCAATCCAGTAACTACTGCTGCTGCTACTGCCAGGATCCATTCAAAAATAATATTAGTATTTCCATGTCAACTGTCCATAGTCTTGACATATATATGTAAGAGAATTTCCTCATATTTTCATGTACTTGCAGCCTCAAACAGATTCTAATATGTTCAATGGTGATGGAACTAGAAATAATTGTTTCTAACCACAGAGAAATGGGAACACCGGTAATTAATGCACCATAGGGCACAAATGGCACCACACCAACACAACAAAACAAATGAGACAGCTAAGGGCATCTCCGACGCCATGCTGCAAAACGCCCGCAACGGTCTGGACCGACGCGTTTGGATCACTTTAACCATCCAAGACGGTGCCGCATACATCCGCGGACGTGTCTGAATTCCCGCAAACAAGACGCAAAGTTGGTGGAGGTTTGCGGAGTACGGACCTCCGCTACGCGTCTGACCATCCTGTCCCACCCCAACACCCTCTCTACTGAAAAAAACACCTCTGCTCGGTGTTCATGAAATCCGACAAGGCGCCAGCCTAGGTCCTCGCGGAACCTGGACTAGCGGAGGCCTGGACCCGCGAGCGATCGTTGACCACCACACAAACGTCCGCATGACGACTGCGCATCCTCGACGGGATGCTCCCAAGATTGGGGAGGAGCTGTCACTCGGCGACACCTCTGCCATCGTAGGCAGGGGAAAGGGCAGGGCTCCCAGGCCAGGGCCGACGTTACTCGTGGCAGCCTTCCGCGCGGTGCAGGAGGAAACAAAAGCGGCTCCTCCACGAGCGTCAGGTGGCGGTTGGCCAGGGCTGTCGCGCCCGTGAGCCCTTTGCGCCGCTGGAAGTAGCACTCTGGCTCAGACGACAGCACGGGCGACAACGGAAGTGCCGCCGGCCAGCCTGACCTGGCGTGCGAGGTCACCGTCCGCTTGAAATTAATCTAGGTTTTTTAGGTTTTAATTGAACCGACAACATATGCCATGGTTTATGTAAATTATATGTCCAAACTTATGCCCGTTTGAAAGAGTTCCATCGTGTTTACATGAATTATGTTATAATTTTCTTGTATTGTGGATAGTCCTGGCCATGGGAAGCCCAGCCCGGCCCGACGCTACTCCCAGGCCGGGCTTGGGCCTAGATTTTGAGCCCGATGGCCGGGCCGGGCCGCCCGGCCCAAGGCCCACCGGGCTTTTACGTGTTTGGGCCGTGCTTGGGCCTAAAAACCAGGCCCGATGGCTAGGCCCAGGCCTAAAAACCAGGCCCGATGGCCGGACCCGGGCCTGGTTTTTTGCCTCGGGCTTGGCTAGGCCCGGCCCAAGGTTTGGCCAGATATAATTGTGGGCGCTGCGAACAAGTCCGGACTAGTCCACGGACAAATACGGGTGTTCGTTTTGAGGGCTGGCGTGGGAGATGCCCTACTTGCATGGAAAGAGGAAGCTGATCGATGGATGGATGTTTGGATGGATAGCTTCGCTTCATTGAGAGAGAGGTTCCAACTGGCAGCAGGGACGACCCACCGCTCCCGGCCGGCAAGGGAGGTGTGCGTGTGTCAGAGCGAAAGCACCAGCTGCTGCAGCAGCAGGTTTATATATGGCTACCGGAGCAGAGGTTGCATGTTATACCTCCGCTGGCATTTCTGGAGTCTTTTGATTATTCTCATCTTCTTCTCATTAACTAGTCTTGTTACCACTGTACGTACGTACCGGCAGTTGTTTATCGGGAGCGAATCGTGCAACGATCACGTCGGATCCATCCATCCATCGACCAAACTAACGACCAGTTGAGTTTGGCTGCCATCGACCATGGAGGATGGTGCACAGCTAGTAAGCTAGGCGCATACAGTACTGTATGAAGGAACGAACAGGCCATGGTGGTGGTGGAGTGGTAAGAAAAAGTCGCATGCAGGCCAGTGGCGTCACGTGCATGGGGGCCAGGCACGAGGCGGCACGTGCCGGCGACGATTCCCCCGTCCGCCTCGGGATCCTCGTCGGCGTCACGTGATTCGATGCTCGTGCTGCGTGCGTGCATGCATGCACGCCTTGCTCCCCGCCCGATTCGCTCCGTCCATCGCTCCCCTTGCCACTTTGTTAACTCATCCTCGAGATATCGATCGAGGTGCTTTTACTTTTGTTCCGAAAAGGCCTAGCTAATCCATGTACTAGTACATTAAGCATCGTAGCATGTCTTTAGAAACACACCTATATGGAAAAAAATAAAATTACGTTCAAAATTCTTGAGGGCGCCGAAGTATTATTCCTTCTGCATTCATCGGCGAAGTGCCATGAGCGTAGCTCGATGCCCCCTCTGGGCCTTCATCTCGACGGAGCAAATGTTTGTAAGCGTAGGAGCTTGTAGAAGCAGCGGCTAGGAAAGCCGTCGTTGCAAACCAGGAGACGCCACCCCAGAGAAGAAAACACGGATAAGAGCCCGTAAAAACTTCAAAGTCCATGAAAGCGGGTCGAATATAGATATATCCACCCGAAACCCAAACCGACCCAATGTTGGAAGACCTAGCGGAGAGATGGCTCCACATGTCCTCCCCCGACGATAAGCGCACCAACGGGGCAGGGAAAGAGCGGGGAAAACATTATTCCCACATTAGAACAACGCTGCCGCCTTGCCGCCCAAACCAAACTCGAATACTCCCTAAAAAAACTGAATAAAAAACACCCATGCCCGTGCATGGCAACTCCAGATCAGACGTTAATATCAAGGACCATGCACCGACTCCCTCTTCTCCGATGACATTGCCAGGCCGAGCCACCGTTGAAGATCGCAACGCTCGATGACCAACGCCACCGTCAAGCACCGCCTAACGAAGAGCACCACTTGAGCAGGTATCTCCTTCCTCATCCGGCAACAAACCTCCATCTCTTTCACAAGCAGGCCGCCCTCGACCAGGACCTTCCTACCGCCGCTGCACAAGATTTGCCCCGCAACGCACCCTGGTGGCGGCGAGG
>NC_041388.1:702122202-702162260 GCF_002162155.2 Triticum dicoccoides | reverse complement strand
GACAGCTAGGGTTTTGTTCAATTTGCGCAACCAACCAAACATGCTGCCACCGTCGTCAAGCCTGCTATTGTCAAATTAGCCTACTCCAATTGAAAGGAGCGAATAAAATTCAACGGTGAGTCGACTTGGAGCCAAGTTTTACAAAGAGATTTGCTGCAACCCTCCCCAGCTAGGATGTGTGCGAATGAATTCATTCGCCCGACCGGGTGTGGAAGCTTGATGGTGGACATGACACGATGCCGGTTCAGTACAAGAGTCAGCATCTCTATGCGCGCTCGACCTTTGTTACTCCCTTATCAGGCCATGATGCACGCTGGCAGATCATGTGGCCAGGAGCAGGAGGTTTGGTTCCATTATTCCATCCGAGCGAGTACGTAAATTGACAGGACCGTTATGTTATGGTGGTGAATGGGCGTGGGCCCACGCACGTCCTTGGTAAGAAGACGCTGGCGTCTGACAAACTACAGCTTGTCACTGGAGTGTCCCGCGGCTGCAACAAACCGGCCAGGTGCCCCACCGTGTACACGATGGTGATAAGGTGGGGGTGATCGATCGATATGCCCGTGCCGTGCCTAAGTAAATGTATCAACACATGCTACGTACGTACAGAGAATTACCACTAATAAACCATGCACACACGGTGAAAGTAGCTAATTTAACTGATCCAGGGAGAGGCTCAACTCAATGATTGTGTGATGGGCGTGAGTGGCCGGTGGGGCGTGCATGCATATGCATGGCATATGGTATGCATATGAGTGAGTGAGCCTCTGAGTACGGGCAGTGCAGTGCATGGGCCCTGTTCCTCGTGTTGGGTTGCACCTAGCTCACTCTACCATGCAGCTGGCGCTAGCCCTGCACACTCACACTACACGTCTACACCACGACACAAGCTGCTTCCTCACTCCTCTGCCAGTGGTAGTAATAATTTACCACCATGGCATGGACCTCCCCGGCTAGCTCAGTTCCCCTTTCATGTGCTCATCATGCATCACCTCTCACCCTCACCTCGCCTAGCGCTAGCTAGCTTGGCTTGCTTTCCTCCTCTATATTAATGGTTTTGCTTCGGCGGCTTTCCTGTTACTGGTGCGAGACGCGACTGGAGCTCCCCAGAGCCAAGCCTAGCTTGCCCCCAAGCCAAGCTTAGCCTCTGCCGGCAGCTACAGCCACTCTCACACTCTCACTCTCGCTCAGTGTACTGCCACCCCGCCATTACTGCGAGCTACTACTAGCTAGCTAGCCACTCCACTCCACTCGCTGCACGTTCCAGTACGTTCCGGTAGTATAATTAAGCTGGCAGGCATGGCGCCGGAGTGGGAGGCAGCCTTGGGCATGGAGCTCGGCATGGGCTCGCACTACCACCACGCGCCGCCATCCGCTGCCGCCTCGCCCATGAACCACCACCACCACCACCACCACTCGGCCTACACCCACTCCCAGCCCCCGCACCAGTACCATTTCTACGGGGGCGCCGCGGGCGGGGACGGCACCGCCGACCCCATGCGCGTCGACGAGATGCTCGACCTCTCCTCACACCTCGGCGCGCACGACTTCTTCTCCGGCGCGAATAATGGCGGCGCCGGCCAGGGCGGCGACAACGCGCCGGCCCCGCCTGCGGCTGCTGCGGCCTCCTCGTCGGACCACCAGCACCACCACCCGTCGTCCTTCAACCTCTCCTTCGCCGACGAGTTTTACCTGCCTGTCCCGGTAATTATTCACTTCAACATTCGATCGCGTGGTTGATCTTAATTCTTGAAGAAATGTGTGAGAAACTGAGAATTAAGCAACGGAAGAAATTGGTGATTGAGATCTAGCTAGCCAGCTAGTAATAAAAGCTTACTTAAATGCTTGATGTGTACGTGCTGCAGACTGAGGAAGCCGCGGAGCTGGAGTGGCTGTCCAACTTCGTGGACGACTCCTACCCGGACATCCCCAACTACCCGCCGGCCGTGCAGGCGGCGATGGCGGCCGCCGCGAGGAACGGGGGCGTCGTGGTGAAGCAGGAGAATTCCGCGTCGGCGGCCGCGCCTGGCCGCGGCGCGCGGAGCAAGAGGTCGCGGGCGGCCTCCGCGGCCGCGGCCGCATGGCACGCCCTGGCGCCGCGCCAGCCGTCCCCGTCCTCGTCCTCGTCGTCCTCCGACTCGAAGCCGGCGCGGTCAGGCGGCGGCGGTGGCGTCAAGAAGAGCGGGCTCGTGGTTGGGGCAGCCGAGCTAGGGGGCGGAGGGGACCAGAACGGCGAGGTGCGTCGGTGCACGCACTGCGCGTCGGAGAAGACGCCGCAGTGGCGGACGGGGCCGCTGGGGCCCAAGACGCTGTGCAACGCGTGCGGGGTGCGGTACAAGTCGGGGCGGCTGGTGCCGGAGTACCGCCCGGCGGCGAGCCCCACGTTCGTGCTGACGCAGCACTCCAACTCCCACCGCAAGGTGATGGAGCTGCGCCGGCAGAACGAGCTGGTCCACCTCCGCGGCGGCGTGGGCGGGGGCGTCGTGTCGGCGTCCTCCGGCTCCGGCGGCGCGGCGGAGCACATGTTCCGCGACTACGGCGTGTGCTGACCGACTCGATCGCCGGCCGGATCCAGCAGCCTAGCTAGCTACTAGTAAGCAAGCAAGCTTGGAGTCACCGATCGACCGACCATGGATGGATATGGATGTGGATGATCCACATTAGCGGCACGACGACGATCTGCTTAATTTTGCATGCAAATTCCTTTTTCCTTGCTTTCTTCCGTGTACTATTTCGCGTTGCTTTCTTTCTGTAGTTTATATATGGGTCTCATCATCTTTCTTTTGTCGGAAATAAATAAGGAAATCTGTTCAAAAACCCCGGGAATAAGTTGAAAATGTTGATCTTCTGCTTAATGTGAGCTGATTGCGTGAGCTTCGTTCTGCACGCACACTGTCGACCACTGTGGTGTCAGTGGCGCAGAGTGAAGAGAAGAGTCAGTATTGCATGTGTATCGTACAGTGGTGGTCATCAGTGGGTAGTAGGAGTACTACGTGGTAGGTCAAGCGAGTGAGCTTGCTTTTTTAAAGGAAAGGTAAAGGACGAGTGAGTGAGGCGGGAGGTGCGTCAGCACGTGAGTTGGTTCGTTGGTGGGCTGCAACTTTTGTCAGGCCGGGCGGGCCGGGAACAATGCTATGTTCCCCCTCACCTCACCTCACCTCACGTGATGGCTCCTCCTCCACTTGCTTCCTACTACCTTCATTCTATCATGTTTCATCTTTTTTCTGTTTTCTTTTCCTCCCACAAGTGATCATTTTCTGTTCTTGTGCATTGGAATTGGAATTGTTGGTTCATTATTTATGATCAAACCAATCCATGTTTAAGACCACGCGCAGTAGGTTAAAGCGGGTGGCTAGAGAGATTTCATCCAACATGGATGGCAGCATCATCATCAGATCGGTCCACCAACTCCGTCGACGAAGGCATATTGTCTATCCTATATGACTTTATCGTTGCACGTATGCTCGTTTTCTTACTTTTATTTTGCCAGAATGTCCATGTTTGCTCGTGTGCATCTTAGCTGTACGGAGCCTGGATGTTGCTCATCTTTCTTTGTATCTGCTTCATGCTACATTTGGAGTTAATAAAAGCGCCCTTTATTAGGAAAAAAAATTCTTTCATCACACCACCGCATCGTGGATCCTTCACATGGGTAGCAACACACTGCGTTGATCTCAAACCCAAGCACAAAACTACTTGACTTGGTCGTTGCCTTGCCCGTGGCACATGGGGCACATAATTTTTGTACGTGTTTGTGTGATGCTTGTACATGATATTTTTTGAAAGATGTTAGCATACCTCTGCTGTTAAACAAGACAACTTACATTTAAACACCATGTGGAAATGTTACATATTTTTTTTGAAAAATCGTGAGTTTTCTTGTTTTTTTGTGAGTATTTGAATGATGTTAGCATACCTCTGCTGTTAAACACATTTTTTTAAAGATGTTAGCATACCTCTGCTGTTAAACACATTTTTTTTGTTTTTTTGTTTTTGAAAAATTTGGCACCCCTTGTGGTGAATTGCTTGATCCGCCACAACCCAGAAGCATGGAATAACATGCACATGGGGGATTGGTGGTAGGGGTGTAGCTGAAGGTGAAGAGAATTTTCACATACCATCTATATATGGGTCGATCCCTCGGATATTCTGTTTATGGATGCTATTTGTTCTTCAGTGTTCATAATGAATGATAAATAGGGATTTTGTTCTAGCTAGACTATCATTTAGAGCTTAACCATCACTTTTTTTTTCTGTTTTCGGAAGTAAATTTGGTTTTCTAGAGGAGGAAGTAAATTTGTTTACAACAATATGATGCCCTTCTTTTTATGAACTAGACAAACAGTTTCTATTACACAAACACTTTTTTGTGATGTTTGAAACTTACAAAATTGTGATGTCTGATTTTTTAAGCTTCAGTTTTAAAAATCACAATGGTTTAACAAACTGTATTACATCTGGTTCGAACTTTATAGGGGAACTTTGGGTTTTTTAATTCCAAATGTACTAACAAAACCAAAACATTATGTATGGATTTTCCAACATATAAAATCTAAGTGGAAGAGGCAAGAGAATAAACGAATAAGTGACGGAAAGAGGATTCCACGAACAATAAAATAGAAAGGCAGCAAACAAAAGATAATGACCCTAGGCCACAATACACGTTCCGATGCTCGCCCAGCCCTAGTTTCCCTTAGCAATTTTTTGGGCGTGCCTATGTCTTGCTTATAACGAGACATATGGAAGCCTCGCATCAGGGGGCGCCAGATGGGCCACCCCAGTTGCCCAGGAGGCTACATACTCGTTTCTTTGTTTTTCTTTCACGTTCTTTAATTTTGTGTTTTTATTTTCGTTTATACGTCCAAATATTCTAAATAAAAGTATTACCGAAAACACAGTACATAAAACATTTGAAAAAGAATGTTAACCAAGCATTTGAAAAATGGTAAATGTGTATAGAGATTTATTTTCTCATGTATACAAAATTTATTCATGGTGTGTGAAAAAAGTTGATCATGTATTTATAAATAAATATTAATCAAGTATTTGAAAAATGTTAATAAATCATTTGAAAAATGTTAAATATGTATAGAAAAAATGTTTATCATCCATTTAAAAATTTAGTCTTGTATTTATTCAAAAAATATTAAATCATATTTGGAAAGTGTTAATGAAACATTTGAAAATTGTTAAATGTATATAGAAAAATGTTGACCATATACTAAAAAAATGTTAATCTTGCAGTTAAAAAATATGATAATTAAGGATTTGAAAAATGTTAAATGTGTATAATAAAATATTGACCATATATTTAATTGTTTTTTTGATCCGAAAAAATGTTAATCAAGCATTTCAAAATGTTTAAAAATGTGTATAAAAAAGGTTGACCATGTATTCAACTTTTTAATTTAAAATTTTTTAATTAAGCATTTGAAAAAATGTTTAAAATATGTTTAGAAAAAATATTGACCATGTATTAAAAAAAATTATACTTGTGTGTGGAAAATGTTAAACCTGTATTAGAAAAATGTTCTTGACGTATACGATAAATGTAGAAGGAAAATAAAAGAAACAAGGAAAACTAAAAAACAATAAAAACCAAAACGAAACAAAGCGAACCAAAGTAAAATAAAACCAAAAAATAAAATAGAAGAAACAAGTGCAGAAAAATGGAAAGAGTGAAAACCGAGAAACAAACAAAGGAAAACTAAGAAAATTGATGAAAACGAGAACGAAAGAAAACCGAAGAAAAACAAAGGGAAAATATAAAAGAGAAAAAATAGAGAAATCGAGAAAGTAACAAAGAAAATAAAAGCATGGAAAAACTGAGTGAAACTCCAAAACAAAATAGAAGCAAAACAAAGAAAAGAAAGAGAATGTAAAGAAAAGAAAAAATCCAATGAAAAATGTTGAAAAATAGCAAAGAAAAAACGAAACTGAAAACGAGAAACAAAAAATAAAATAACAAGGGAAACTCTTGTCATCAGCTGGCTGATGACACACACGCGTCTGCCATTGTCGTGGCCATTGGATCTATTTTGATCAAATGGTTTCGGGAGCAACTTATGTACATAATTTAGGTTTAGCAACTGAGCAACTGTTGCAATCTCTCCCTCGACAACACTTTGTCTATTGCAGGATCTGGATCTCACGCGGAACCTCAACCACCTCGATGTCTTCTTTATCCTTTCATCCTGAGAAACAACCCCAACCACATGTGGTTTTGCAGCAGCATCACAACGGGGTGGTCCTGGCTTGCCGTGAACACGGGTCTCCATCGCCCACCGCGGTGCGCCAGTGCGGCCTGGGGTCCGGTGCGGTCGCCGCCGTGATGCGCCGTTGCGACCGGGGGTCGGGTGCATTCGCCGTCATGATGCTTGCCGTTTGCCTCAACCACGTCTGTTGGCCACGCGAGGTGCACCCACCCCGTTGGACAGGGCGATGGCGGCGAGGTGACCTGGTCGAAGGTCCGACGCTCATCGGTGGCGACGGGCGCTGCTTCGACCCCCTCGCATTGTTCAACAGGAGCTCGTGACGGACGAAGGTGGTCTTTTTCTTGCAATATCCTCCGTATTGCAAGCAAGATTTCTGGAACATTAGTGATATTGCAAAACTTTCTTTAGTAAGAGGGCGACATTAGCTCTGTTGTAGAAAATTTTCTGCAGCAATACCTTTGTTGCAAAAGTTTCTCAGTGAACATCATTCTTGTTGCAAAGCTGTCAGCTGAATCTGACGACTACCTCACGTAGAATCCAATGGCCCGCGATATGGCAGGTCATTGAAAAAGATCTGTTGGTCGACTCGCAGTGTTCCCAACTAAAAAACACTAGTAGAATGCCCGTGCGTTGCCACGGGCTTCTGAAATAGTTTAATGAAGTTATATAAAATGGTTTGATGAAGTTATATAAAGATAATGCATGCAAAATTTCACAGGTAGAGACAATATAACACGGTCATAATTGCATAATAATTGAAGTTTAATTTGACATCTTTTTTGTTTTTTATGAGATATCACCGCTTTCATATCATTATATTGTAAAAAACCCGGTGGTCCCCTTCAGCGACGTCGCTTTGGAACCATTGTCAATAGGTTCTTTTTGCGCATCTCCAAAATCTATATCTATGTCTCATATATTATGAAAAACAATAATATAAAATAATGCACCTTTTGCGTTAACATGTGTAGCACCTTTTCTCGTGGTGTTTCGGTCCGGGCCGTCATCGTTACATCAGTGCATATGCCAGTTGATATATTTGAAACATCATTCGAGTCCATCACTGTTTATCTCTGATGGACAAAGGTGAAACATATAAAATATAATGATATTTTATACTGTATTATATAAACATCTATAATATATAATAAAAACAAAAGTGAGACTAACACATATATTTTCAATTGCATTTTCTTCACCCTACAATCTTATCCGGACCTTTTTTTAGAAATCCTTATGCGGACCTCCCCTGACTTCTCTCCTCCTCACAACCAGACCTGGCCAAATGGGCCGGCCCGCAACGGCACGGTCCGGCCTGAGTTAAACGGGCCACCTCTCCCCACCCGATGCTAAAAAAAACCCTCTCCCCACCCACTCTCTCCCCCTCCCAGCCACTCACTCTATCCCCCTCTCCGATGCGATGCCGTTGGCCGATGTCCCTCTCACTCTCAGTCTCTCCCCCTCCTCTCCCCACCGCGCCGCCCACCACGTGCGTCTCCCAACTACGCCGCCGGCGCCGCTGCCACCGCCCTCCCGCGCTTCTGCGAAGGAGGCAACCACCGCCGCCCACTTGCGCAACTCAACAACCGCCGACCCACCTCGCCCACCGTGGCCCACAGTTGGACCACCTCCTCCCCGAGGAGACCAGGAACTCCGCCTCGCCGAGAGCTACGCCATCCTCGAGCCGCGCTTGCTGGGGAGTCGTGGATCGACGGAATCGCTCCCATCTCCTCCCACTCGCGCCTCTCCTGTCTTCCCCGATCCGTTCAAAAGAATTAGGGTGCCCCGCCGGTGTAGTGGTCCGCCGCTGGAGGGCCGCCGCTCGCCACCTCCCCCCCTCTCGATTGCTTGCTATGCAGCCTGGGCGTCGTGGTCCACCGCTCGCCGCCGCTGGACGACTGGAGGTCGTCGGCACCCAAGTACCGCCCACGCTCTGGCGCTTGCACGCCGCCGGCCCTGCCCCATCCCACTGTAAAACAAGATATTTTCGGAACTGCACGACACCCCTAACCAGGGTGTGGCTATCTCATTATATAGAGGTACCCAAGGGGTACAATACAACGTTACAATACAGAGGCTACGTATATACAGTCTAACACCCTCCCTCAATCTTAACTATGTCCTGAAGTACAAAGCAAGTTAAGATTGCGCCTACAGCCTACAAACTGTGGTTGTGGTAGAGGCTTCGTGAAGATGTCAGCAAGTTGATCCTTTGATGAGATGAACTTGATACAGAGTAGCTTCTGTGCAACACGTTCCCGAACAAAGTGATAATCCACCTCAATGTGTTTTGTCCTCGCATGAAACACTGGATTAGAAGAAAGATATGTAGCACCAATGTTGTCACACCACAGAACTAGAGGACGAGCTTGAGGAACACGCAACTCTCTCAACAGAGACTGTACCCATATGATCTCAGCAGTTGCATCAGCAACGGCTTTGTATTCAGCCTCAGTACTGCTGCGAGACACAGTTGCTTGCTTGCGAGCATTCCAGGCGATCAAGTTAGGACCCAGAAATACCGCATAACCCCCCGTGGATCGCCTGTCATCCGGACAACCAGCCCAGTCGGCATCAGAGAAGGCCGAGAGCTCATATGACGATGCAGGCTGAAGATGCAGACCATAGGCAGCAGTACTACTGACATAGCGCAAAATACGCTTGACGGCTGACCAGTGAGACGTCTTGGGTGCATGCAAAAACTGACAGACACGGTTAACTACATAGGAGATATCAGGCCTGGTGATATTGAGATATTGCAGACCACCAACAATACTGCGATACTCAGTAGCATCATCAGCCGAGAGAGAGTCACCATCAAGAGCAGACAACCGATCAGTAGCAGACATCGGAGTGAAAACAGGTTTGCATTTGAGCATTCCAGCACGACGCAACAAGTCCAAGGAGTACTTCTTCTGAGTGAGAGTCAAACCTGCAGAGGACCGTGAAACCTCAAGACCAAGGAAAAAGTGAAGAGCACCCAAATCCTTGACAGCAAAATCATCACGAAGAGCAACCACAAGGCGATCAGCTGCAGCAGCCGAAGAACTGACAAGGATGATATCATCAACATAAACCAGGATATACATCGTAACCTCAGGGCGCTGGAGGAGGAACAGTGATGTATCAGCAGTGGATGGAGTAAACCCAAGAGCCCGAAGAACGGATCCAAGGCGAGCATGCCATGCACGAGGAGCCTGTTTCAGTCCATACAGCGCCTTGACCAGATGACAGAGATGATGAGGTCGTGTCGGATCAACAAAACCAGGCGGCTGACGCATATAAACCTCCTCCTCTAGAATGCCATGGAGAAAGGCATTCTGTACATCAAGCTGAGAAGGAACCATCCACGAGTAATCGCAAGAGACAGTAGTAACCGAATGGTAGTAGGCTTGATAACTGGACTGAACGTGTCTTCATAATCAAGACCATACCTCTGTTTGAAGCCCTTGGCGACTAACCGTGCCTTGTAACGCTCAATGGAACCATCAGCATGGCGCTTGACCTTGAAAACCCACTTGGAATCAATGATGTTGACGCCAGACTTTGGAGGAACAAGACGCCAAGTATCATTCTGTTG
Source organism: Triticum dicoccoides (assembly GCF_002162155.2). Taxonomy (NCBI): domain Eukaryota; kingdom Viridiplantae; phylum Streptophyta; class Magnoliopsida; order Poales; family Poaceae; genus Triticum; species Triticum dicoccoides. The sequence goes on along the minus strand of NC_041388.1, from coordinate 702,152,465 downwards.
GAGGGCATAAAACTCTTGTTCCATTGCAGCACGCCAATGAGGAATACTCAACGCAGCCTGAAAGTGACGAGGCTCTGCATTAGGGTCGCCAGCAGTATGAGCCATGCACGTAGCAAGCCACGCAACCGTGCCATCTGTCCGCTCTTTCGGGCGAAACACACCAGACTGGCTCCGTGTGCGCGGTCGAAGTGTGACGGCAGAATCTGCCGGAGCCGGAGCTGGAGCAGAATCAGCAGAGGTCGTGGACGAGGCCGAAGCCGAGTCCGGCGAGTCAGGCTCCCCGGTGGCCGAAGCAGGCGACGAGGCCGTTGGGCTAGCGACAGCACCGGCCGGCCCAGGGGACGCCCCCGCCAGTGGCCCAGGCGAGCCACGCAAGGCTGGTGACGCCCACGAGCCAGGCGAGCCGAGCGAGGGTCCCGCTGGTGTGGACGAGGCTCGCAGGTTGGGCGAGGTGGCCACTGGCGAAGCCTGCGAGCCAGGCGAGGTGGCTACTGGGGTGGCCGGGTCCTGCGAGTCGGACGAGGCGGGCGAGGCACCCGCCACTGGCGCTGGCGTGGGTGAGCCAGGCGGGCTGACCGCCTCGGGCGACCGGAGAGCGGGTTGGCGGGTGCCACCCGTTATGCATGGCACATGCACGTCCCGACCAGAAGAATCATCGGCGACCTGTTCATCAAGGAGCTCGAGCCGAGCACCGCGTCCAATACCTGCAGCATGATTAGGAAGCAACGCAGGGGCATATGCAACATCCACAAACTGATTAGGCGTAGGTGTAGACACATGCATTGGTGGTGTGGAAGTGGAAGTGGTGAGGTCAGTCGGAAGTGCACGAAAGGGAAACACATTTTCATCAAACACAACGTCACGAGAGATGTAGACGCGGTTGGTAGGAACATGTAAGCACTTGTACCCTTTGTGAAGGGAACTGTACCCAAGAAAGACACACTTCTTAGACCTGAACTCTAGCTTGCGCTTGTTGTATGGACGGAGATGAGGCCAGCAGGCACACCCAAACACCTTGAAGAAAGTGTAGTCCGAAGTCTCATTAAGCAAGAGCTCAAGCGGAGTTTGCATTTTCAGAAGCCTCGAGGGTAGCCTGTTTATAAGAAAACAAGCTGTAGAGAAAGCATCACTCCAGAACCGAGACGGGACGGAGGCATGGGCTAGCAAGGTTAAGCCAGTTTCAACAAGATGACGATGCTTACGCTCAGCAGCACCATTCTGCTGATGTGTGTGAGGGCATGACACGCGGTGCGAGATCCCAAGCTTATTAAAAAACGAGTTGAGGTTGTGGTATTCACCCCCCAAGTCGGATTGGACATGGATGATTTTGTGCTTAAGAAGGCGCTCAACGTGTGCTTGAAACTGAATGAAGACATCAAACACATCAGACTTTCGCTTAATAAGATATAACCAAGTGAAACGGCTGTAAGCATCAATGAAACTGACATAATAATTGTGACCACTAACAGATGTCTAGGCATGACCCCATACATCGGAAAACACAAGCTCAAGAGGATGTTTCACAACACGACTAGACTCTGAAAACGCAAGCTGATGACTCTTGCCCTGCTGACAGGCATCACAAATTGTTTCAACAGTTTTATTGGACACAACTGGTAGATCATGACGATGCAAAATATGTCGAACTATGGGAGTCGCCGGGTGACCAAGGCGCGCATGCCAGTGTGTAGGCGACACACGAACACCACTGAACACCTGAGGAGATGACGACGCGGAAGAGGAGCGCGGCGCATCAAGTGCATACAGGCCATGGCGAAGACGAACGCTAAGCAGAACGGCCCTCGTGTCCCGATCCTTGATAAAGAAACGAAAGGGGTGAAACTCAGCAAGGACATTGTTATCACGGGTAAGTTGAGGAATGGACAACAAACTACGTGTAGCAGAAGGAACACGAAGGACATTAGATAGATGCAATGTGCGAAAGTTGTGTGCAAGGAGAGAAGCCTGACCAACATGAGAGATGCGCATACCTGCTCCACTAGCGGTGTGCACCTGATCATGACCGCGATATGGCTCCTGAGTAGAGAGCTTACCCATCTCACCGGTGAGGTGGTTGGTAGCTCCAGTGTCCATGTACCATGCAGGATCAACGGAGTATGACGGAGTGCGACCATGATCATGACTCGTCACAGCAGCGGCAGCCTGCTTGTCGTTCCCCTTTCCGTTGTTGCCAAGGCCCAGAAAATCCTGCTTGTAGCGACGATGACAGCGAGAGGCAATGTGGCACTCCAAGCCACATAGCTGGTACGCCTGTTGGGCACCACAAGAAGAACAACACGCCACGGGCCGGTTACCACCTGTGATGGTCGGAGCGCTGCCCCTCGAAGCTGGTGATGAGGGCAGCGCTGGTTTGTCTCCGGACGAAGATGACCGTTGAGGCTTGCCGCGAGTTGCGGTATTGGCGGAGGCGAAACTGGGAGAGGCTCGGCGCGCCTTGATGCGCTGCTTGCGGCCAAGCAGACGGGCGTAGAGCTCACGAGGTGGTAGCGGGTCATCGCGACCGTGAACGTTCTCAATGAGATTGTCATAATCATCATCAAGCCCATTCAGTACGAAGGTGGTGAACTCCTGATCCTGTAGCGACTGGCCGATGGAGGCCAATGTGTCGGCGAGACCCCGCATCTTGTTGAAGTAGTCGGTGATGCTGAGGTCACCAAGCTTCGTCTCACCCAACTCGGTGCGGATAGAGTGAGCACGCGCCTGAGACTGAGAGGCAAAACTGGTGTGAAGCGCCGCCCACGCCTCCCGGGATGTAGCGGCGAAGATGACCAGCGACAAGACGCTCGGGGTGAGCGAGGACTGGATGGCGGAGAGGATGGCCTGATCCTGGGCCACCCAGGTGTGGTACGCTGGGTGATGGGGTGGTGGACACGGTATGGACCCGTCAACATATCCCTCCAAGTAGCGGCTCCGCAGAAGAGGCAACACCTGGGCACGCCAGGACAAGTAATTATCCGGCGCAAGCTTCACCGGGAGCAGATGTGAAAAGTAGAACGGTGACGACGCGGCGACCGGGTCGGTATGAGCAGCAGACACCGGATACAGTGCGGGAAACCCGGGAGGACCAGCAGCGTGGGCCCCGTAGGGCGGGACGACCGCGGCCCCGGGAGGATGCGGCTGTGGCGCGGCCGCAGCCCCGTACGACGGCTGTAGCGAGGCAGCCACCTCTCCTGCGTAGGAGGCCGCAGCCCCGTGCGGCCCTGGGTAGGCTGCGTAGGGGTGCTGGGGAGGCAACGGCGAAGACCCATAGGGGTGGCTCGGTGGCGCCGCCGGTGGTTGATGTAGAGGCGGCGCACCAAACGCTGGCCACGAGGATGGCGGCAGCGGCGGAGCACCAGGAGCCATCGGAGGCGCGCCAGACGGGTAGTAGCCGTAGGGCGAGGGCGCGGTAGCGCCATAGGCCGGCGGCGGGGCGGCGCCGTGGAGCGGCGGCGCGGCGGCATCGGCCGCGACTGGGGCTAGGTCACCCGAGGTCTCGCCATGCGGGCGAGATTGGATCGGGGACCCAGGCGGCGGCGGGGCCCCATAGGCCGCCACGAGAGGCCCAGAGGCGAGGAACGGCGAAGAAGGGGCAAGGACCGGCGCGGTGGCGGCCGCGGCGACGGAGGTCGGCGCGACGGCGGCGGCGGCGGGAGCAGCGGAAGACATCGTGATCGTGACCTAAACTGATACCATGTAAAACAAGATATTTTGGGAACTGCACGACACCCCTAACCAGGGTGTGGCTATCTCATTATATAGAGGTACCCAAGGGGTACAATACAACGTTACAATACAGAGGCTACGTATATACAGTCTAACACCCACCCTCCGCCACCACCTTCCCCACCCCGAGCTCGGATTTACGACGCCCACTGCCTTCCAGTTCGAGCTCCGCCTCGACCTCATCCCTGCTGCCGCCGTCTTCCCTGAACCAAGGAAGCCCTCATCTGATACGCTCTCATCCGCGACGTGCTTCTCCAACCATTGGTACGCGACGGTGGTTCGGTCCGGGAGGTGGCTCCTGCAATCCTGGCGTCGCCGCAGCGGTGGTTCCATTCCGGCGGCATCAAGGGAGCACACAACGTCCACGAGCAGCAAGCAGAGCCGGCCAATGATGCAGCAGCGCTGTCCATGAGGAGACGCCTGCCGTGGCGGACGCGGAGACAACAGCCATGGGCGTGGAAGACGGTTTTGGATCCTATGAGCCGCCGCCGCTGCCGCACAGAAAGTCAACGCCGGCCTTCTGCTGCTCCATGTCCCACAAGTCGCCCACGAGGCGTCAGTGTGGCATTGCTAGCTCCAGCTTCCCCCTGCAATCGTCTCTACCGCCGGCACTTGCACGCAATCGTGCTGGTGAGGCTCTTCATGTTTACTTTCTTCTGCTTGTAACATGGCCTATACTCACAAATATTTTGCATCATCTGAACAAATGATGGTAAGTTGATTCATATGTAATGTGACATCCTGATTACAAGTTCTGTTAGATTAGTTTTGTCTGTTGGAATAATTGTTCTATTGGAATAATTGTTCTGTTGGAGCAGAACAATGACATCCCTGTGATTCAGTTTTTAGGGGAGGGACAGAATGGGAGTATAAAACATTTGACTACTGTATTTTTTAATACTTATAAACAGGGAGTATATATCATCGAGGTAGTACAGGGATATCCAACATAATCAGAAACCTTATGGTCGGATCGATCTTCATATATAGTAGATTGTTTTATTTGTTTGCGAGTTAGGTAATTGTTTTTTTTTGAGCCGTGGTGTTTTCCATAGTACTAAATTAGTATTAGTTATTCCTACAAGTGTTAGTTGTTCATAAGCATATAATATAATCTGCTACTGTCAATATTTACCTCTGAAACTCTGGTATTCTACTCCTTCATTTTCCTGATACCTTGTCAGTCAGTATGTACTGAGTATATCCACACTACAGGTTTCTGTAGTTCAAGATCAAAGGCAAGAATCAGCCAAATATGATGATGAGAACAAGGCTAATGATGGAGAACCTTCATCTATCGAAGCTGAGCAGTCTATTGGGAATACTAAGTTTCAATGCGCATCCTAAGTTTCAGTTACCTGAAATCAAGGCCAGTTTCAGTCGATGCCGAAGTAAACTACCACATGTAAGTTTAGGGACACACATTAGTTTCCGGCTAGGGATTTAATGGTTGCCGAACTTTATGCACATATGGCGTAGTAGAGATGCATGCTTCGTTATCCTGCAGTTATCTGAATTTTTTCTGGCATGCACTCTTCTTGCCTTTAGTTCTGTTCTTAACAGAATTATTACTTACTGACAGACGAATACTTGTTTGCCTTCATCATCTGCATTTCAAATGACTCATTATGCATCAGGCTAGCTAGGCGATATGAAATTTTACTTCTTGGCTATAGTCACCGAGCACTGCAATTTGAAATTACAGCCACGAATTTTGGATTAGTCGAAAGGGCATTCTTAATCTGATACAGTCAACCGAGCACTGCAATTTTCAAAACAAGAAGCGGCTGCTACCATATTATTTATGTTTACAATTAACAAACTACATCCTGACATTCCTTCTTATTTTTGTTTGCATTCAGACGTGATGACCTTGAGAAAATCCATGCACTTCAATTGGACAGGAGTTTTCTGCCACGTAATCGATGATGCACTTCACGTGACAGAATTGTAAGATCAGTACTTCTATCTACTCTATTCATCACATCTACACTTCTGTTTATTCATTCTATGAGCTCTCTATTTAAGAGAAACAACAGAGACTACTATTTAAGAATAGTAGCCTTTTCAATTAAATGCTGAAGTATGTGTTTTCTGCATGCACTCACAAGTTATTCAAGAAAAACTAATTAATGCCTTAAACTTAAAAGTATCTCGTGGCCAAAACAAACAGTTCACTCAAAATTAAAACAGGAACTACTTTTACTGGTAAGTGGTAACTGTGCATCTCCATATTGTGCTGCAAACAAAAGCATAACAGGGTTTAGGAACCACAGTTTTAATTTTGAAAACCTTTACGAGTTTAGCAATAAACCGGCATGGTAGCAAAGTTTTTAGAAATACATGGTAATAAAAAATGTAGTACTTCAATGTGTGGGCAAGCAATAGTACGTTTTTTTATAACAACTATTAGGATGTGATTCGAGTCTGACACGGCATTTTCAATGGTAGTCACATTAGTAACGGCTGAACTGTATGCAACTTCTATATGGTGTCGTAGTGTCATTTGAAGAGAGAAGTACTGCTGCTTAAGATAAACAAGAGAATAAACAAATATTGACTGAAAAAATGTACCATGTCAAAACTGCCCAACTGAAATATCATGATCTGCACGTAAAGTGTGTTCCCGGTGATGAAGACAACTATATGTTGTTTCCTTAAGGAAAACATGCACACACATTATTGATAGACAAAAATGCCACAATAATTAAATCTTTCTAGTGTATACTAACCAAACTGAAACATATAGACTTAAAACAGGGGGCGGTCGTATCATGTTATTATCTAACAGGTCATATTGGCTATACCTACATCTCGAGACGTTCAAATCATAGGTGTACTGGATGCCAAAACTGTATAGATGCATACTCTAAATCCTCAGAGTCTGAGCAAAACGTGATAAAATTGAAGATGAAGTGCACTGGGCCGTAGCAACGCCACTGAAGCTGGGCATTCTTAATCTGATAGTGGCCGTGCATGTTTAATTAAAGATTGCAGTCAAATAAGAAACAAAGATAAACATTTGTACAAAAGCGCTCCAGAGCAACAAATTATCTGTAGAATAAGAGTAAATGCTATTGTCATATTCAAAACCCACCGGTTTCGTAAGTGCGGACTTCAGCCTGTAAGGACTTCCTTATAGACGATGTTCTTCATCGAGGTTTGTAAGGACAAGGAAGGTCTTTTTCGCTTCTTTGATTTACCACTTTGCTTCTTGCCATTATCCTTCTCCTTCTCCTTCTCAATGAGGATCTTTATGTTCCTCATCGCGGTGGCTCGAGACAACGCGACATAGAGTTGACCATGAGAGAACACCCAATTAGGTAGGTACATGCCAACAATCGGAATCGTCTGTCCTTGAGCCTTGTTAATCGTCATAGCAAAGCTAAGCCTTACAGTAAATTGCTTCCTCTTGAACTTGAATGGAAACATGTCATTGTCAGACGGGCATAGGGGTATTCAAGGAAGGAATACCCTCCTACCTGCGTGTTGTCCGATCACGATTTTTGCGTCGATGGCGTTCCTCTCGAAACCTCGGACCACAAGCCTCGTCCCGTTACACAGACCATTAGCCGGGTCAATGTTCCTCAGAAGTATGACAGGGCAGTTGAGCTTCAGTTTGAGTGCATGCGGAGGCAGACCGTTGGGAGTCAACCCATTCAGGAACTCGGGAGCGTAGTAGCCATATGGGTCGTCTTCTGCACTGTCAAAGCTATGGTATATTACTTCTTCTCCCCGAAAACGCTCTACCATGCGTATGTTTATCTTGTCGACGTTGTCATTTGTGGTGGAGAGGATTGCGCGTGAAGTCATGTAATTCGGATCAGACATGTTGTCATCTAGTCTCGGAAACACATGGTCAATCAGCTTCTCTAGGTCGTCACCCTCGCCTGTAGATGGCACACAAATATCTTCAGGGAGTCGTATGTTTCCTTGATCGTCAACTTCCTCAGTGCCATTGCCTACCCTTAGCAAGTAATCCGTAAACCAGGTGTCATTATGAGCCCTCATGTTGGTGACGAGCCTTAGCTAGCGCATACCCTTCCAGAGATGTGAACTTCGGAGGGTTGCATCAATTATCTGACCCCGGGACCCCCTCCCGATGACCGGAAGCACCTGCCTGAAGTCCCCGCCAAACACAACAGTTTTTCCTCCAAAGGGTCGGTCCCGTCTTCCCATGATGTCACGCATGCTGTTGTCCAGTGCCTCGACCGCCTGTCGCTTAGTCATGGTCATCCTCAGTAGCTTGGCGGTACCACTCTGCTTCGTGAAGGTGCAGGAGGCGCCATCATCGCAACTCAATGGGATCTTGAACTACAGTGGGCAGTCCTGCCTCCAGGCATGATAGAAGCCGCGACGCCTGACGTCGCGGTAGCGATAGCGATGTTTCCCTCGCTTCGAACCTTGGCGAGCAGCGCCCTGTACAGGAAGGTCTTCCCTGTACCTCCCGGGCCATCAACAAAGAACACACCCCCATCAACGCCATCAACAACAGCTAGTATCTCGTCGTATGCAACCCTCTGCTCGAAGTTTAGCGACGATGCCAATTTAGTGTCGTTGATGTCAAAATCGATGTTGGATTCCTCGATCACTTCTCTGGCCTCGCCCTTGGTTGGGTCGAACGCATCGTCAATGCATGTAAGAGCGAAATCAGCTATGTCTTTGCCCATGGACTGCAACATACCCCTAATGTCAAGCAACACCATCTGTTCCACCTCAATAGGGCACGTGTGTGATCGCCGATAGTCATCAGACATAGGCTCGAGGTGCCTATCCCATAAACCACGCACGTCGCCTGGCTCACAGTGCACCAAAATTGTTGCGAAGAGCCTCCTTAGCGAACATGGCATCGCCCATTGCTCTGCCTCGGTAAGACAGTCGTCGAGCGTGTTATCTGCCTCGATGAGTCCCAACCTTTCGGCAGCCTCTCTAAAGCTCCCGCATAGCCTACCGTCCACGGTGAGCAGGTCCTCATAGGATGTCTTGCCAATAACATGGTTTAGCAGCACAAGCAGATAATATCGCTCCCCCTCGGCAGGATTGGCAGACACAATTCGACCTATCTGATAATGCTCCACCCGCTCTTTCCAATACTTCTTACCCTTCTGCCATGTGAACCTTCCAGGAAAATCCTTGTACAATATATTCCTAGCCCAGGGGTGGTTTTGGTTAGCTTTGAAATACTCTATTAACATGGATTTGGAAGCATTCTCAGAGGTGACTACGTCGGTCAAGTGAGCTTGCTCATTGAAGGCAATCCTGTGCATATTCGGGAGATGAAGAGGCAACTGTAGGACAGGCGGGTCATTTGCACACAAGGGGAAGCCAAATATCCTCCACATCGCCTCTGGAGGAGTAACCCACCTCGCGTCTACGTATCTTTTGATCTCATCAATGTTACCATCGGCGTCGGGCTGGTCGATGCTGAAAGAAGCCCTACCATGGCCCTTGTATATGTACTTGTAAAGGTATTTGACGACCTTTATGCTGGAGAAAACCTCAACGTTGATGTGGCAATTGAACATCCGCAGAAGGTAAGGGTTATATGGCACAACCCATCTGTTGTCCAACATTTTACCATGGACCTTAGCCTGCCGACCATCATCTCGACGACGATAAACTGGGTATGAGTCCTTGCCCTGTGCCGTGTTTTCATTGAACGGCCGTGGGTATCTGCACTTGCACTCGTTCTGTTGCATGCACACATTTTTGGGGTTGAGAGCACCGCATGGTCCGTGCATCATATGTTTCACCACCAAGGTGTGGAGTTCATGATACTTCTGTTTGTCTGGGAGCTCGGCAGAAATGAGTCGGTCGTACTGCTCTGGAACGACAAGCTTATATGCAGAATCCATGATCAACAAAAAGTGTGCGTGGGGGAGGCCCCTCTTCTGGAAATCGACTACGTATACATGTGCGACAACAACACCTAGGATATTCTTCTTGAACAAGATCTCTTTCATAGCCTCTAGCTTGCCATGGAACACACGAGCCACAAGATCAGGTCGATCTTGCGCTGTCTGACCAGGAAACAACTCATTCGTTATCTCTTCCCAGTTAGGGTTGCAGGTCATGGTCAAGAAGATGTCAGGCTTCCCGTACGTATGGACAATTTCCATGGCATCCATATGCCTCCGCTTCATGTCACGGTCGCCACCTGGGTACGTTCCAGGGAGCACTATCCTTACTCCAACAGCGCTTGCCCGGGTCTCCCCGGATGTAATTGCATCAACAACTCCTTTATACAGGTCGGGGCGGATCTTTGTCTGGTTCTTCCTGTACCATTTCAACCTACAACTCTCAATCTTGATGTACATGTCCGCCCCCCATTGCTGTAGCAATCGTGCTCCACAGAGTATGGGATTGAATATCCCAGGCCGTGTCTGCAGCATGTAACAGTAGTAGTCTCTCACGGAGACGCATAACCTGCTATTCCCCTCTGCACATGGATGAGTAGCGCGGAAGTTAGAATTCATATGAGAACTACACAATACATCAAAACGACAGAATACACATAAGGCTTACGTGCATCCTCATCATCATCATCATCATCATCATCATCATCATCATCACGTCCACCTCTTGGTTGTTGCACAACCGGCCAAGGGACATTACGTTTAGGTAGTTTCGGGTGCCAACCGAGCTCCCCCCTTGGGTAGAAGAGTGGGTAAGAGAGCGGGTCATACGAGCCAACCGTCACATGTATACTGTGCCTCTGGTTGTCGTTCTCGCAAAGTGTAATCCTACGATCGAATCTCTTCGCTAGGTCAGTGCCCTCCACCCAAATTGCAGCGACCTCAGATGACAGAGGTCTATTATACTTCCGTTGGTCTAGTCTCTGGTCAGTGTTGAGGTCTATCCTGTAATTGTTGAGGTTGTCTCTGTGCGCACCCAAACTCCTAAACTGCTGAGAGTACGGGTTTTCCCTGAGTATGTGCACCAACTTTCTGACGACATCCTGGTCTAATTTCTCGGTGGCAGCCTTGCGATGGGTTAGGCCTGGGTCGTCGTCGTAGAAGTACAACTGTAGATGATCTGGACGGGATGTTGGCCCGAAGGAATGAACGTTGTGGTAGATGGTGCCGTGCGCCCGGAACGTGTACACCCCAGACTTCATGTTTGTGTATGTTTCATCGAGGCTGACGCCGAGGGTTGTGAAGGAAAAGTGTCCGTTGAAGAACCGTATGTTCTCCCAAAAATGCCTAGCATACGCATCAGTGCTAGACCAAAGCCACATGAGCCCCGGGATGGGCTCCGGTTGCTTCAACTCGATCTTCCCACTGTGACAGCAGAATCCCAGGGCCTCGCTGACAAACTTCTTGGCCTTGCAGTGGTCGCAGTTTGCGGCGTGCTTCAGGATGTGTGTGTTGTCTGGTAGGTTTGAGTACACATAGTCAAATGGATCATGGTCTCCATAGTTTTTGTGACTTGAGTCTTCCAATTCGTCGTGCTCCAAGTCATCAGCATCTGAGCCTGCAAACAATGTTTCCAATTAGTGTGATACGCCCAACATGTGGATTACACTCAAGCGATTGTACATACCTTCACCAGCAAACAGGTAATATTCATCGTCAAAGAGGTCGTCAGGATTGACATCATCATTCATGAGACCATTGAGGTAAGCGTCCATGTCGTCTGCCCAGGTGCCAAACAACACAAATGAGGGTTCAGTCTCAAGGGACGCAAGGAGAGTAAGGATGGGGGTGTTACCTTCACTTCTGATCGTGTACTCCGGCGTGCTAGATGATGTTGAGGCACTGTGTGCTTCAACTACGGTAGGTTGTCCCGTTGAGCTCATTTTCGGTATGGAGATGGACCTGACGGTTGGGGTATTAACCCTACCTGCAAACCTTTCATTACGACGATCTAGCAGAGCATTCCTCTCACCACGTGGCAGTTGCGTACATATTTTTCGCTTGCCAATTTTCTCCTGACACTTCATCACCGCCATACTTCCCTTGCAAGCTCGCTCTCTTGTCCTATGCCGAGCTCTGGACTCATGACTCTGCTCGTCAACTCCATTATCCGCAATTGTTACCGGATCACTGGTTTCGATGAGGTCGCCATCTACAGCACCATCACCTAAGGTTCTGCTTAGGTATGCACCTACAACATTATCGAATTTGGTATAAATAACCGATGAATGATTACAAAATGAAAGATGATTGTTGATGGGATAACTACCATCGGTTTCGGTGTTGCGAATGTATGTGGGGGCCGACTTGACAGTTGTAGCACGATCTATCTGTTCACTGCTGGATTGTTGCGTGATGGTTGGAAGTGTGAGGGTCGGACAATTGGCGTGAGTGTTGAAAGAGGGAGAGTTGGACAATGCGCTAGTTAGATCTGGACGTGGCATTGCAATCGATTCAGCACACGGGGTGTTTTTCCTTCTAGCATAGTCCGCCTTTCTCTTCGCACTTGACTCCCCCTGCTCATCAGGGGTCCTGCTGTTTCGTTGTTCCTTTCGTCGCTCGCGCTGCACTTGATTATTGTTTTGGAGGTTGATCGTACCCTCTTCCTTTTTCTTCAGATAAGATGCCCGTCTCTGTGCATTTCTTCGCTCCCTTTGTTCGCCTGCCATATTACTACTGCGGTCTCTTGCACGTTGCCTCCTAGCCAACTCTTTTTCATGATTGAATTCAGCAATGGCTGATGCGGATCCATCTTCTGGAGCATCATCATGTGACAAGGATGTATAGTTCAAGCTCGATGGGTACAATAAATGAATCTATATTATCATTGTTATGTTAAAAGTTTAAACACCCATACCTGGCAGCGAACCGGAAGGCTGATCAATATTAGTGATATCACCAAGAGGGGGCCGAGATGTATAGTTCCGGTTTGATGGGTTGGCTGGTTCAACAATAAAGTTAAAACATAATCATCTCATCAATGCTCAACAATCATGAAGATCCCGAACTAAGCCAACACGTCTACTGTTTTCTTCAGCCATTTTTTGTTCCATATACTTCGTTCGTAAATGCCCTAATATTTCTTGTCTAGCCAGCATGTATTTCGTACTACAGTGAGTTGATGTGAAATCCTGCGGTATTTTGTAATGATCATCTAATTTCGAGTGGCATTTACTTGCAGGTTTGTTAAAGGAACTTTTGGCAAGAAATACACAACCGTGCCATTCAGTGTTATACCACTGTTATTGGCAAGAAATACACTAATGTGTAGCTCACTGCTGAGGTAACATCAAATTTGTCTAATACTTGTTCTCGCATGTAGAAGTAAAAGGCTCTTTCAGAATACAGTTAAAGGTGTCAGTATATTCTTCAGGTTAGCAAACTATGATTGATTGCTCTTTATGCTAATCTGAAGAAGTTTAGAACCATCTGTATTCTGAACATTGGCAAGTCCGCTTACATAAATTCTTCTATTTTGCCATTGCAACGAGAGAAAAAAATACATGCAGTGCCAATGGAGAACTTGGCCCAATTGATAATACACCCATCTTGGGTACTATACATCTATTTCATATCAACGTTTGCTACTGACGTTGTGATAGTTAATGTTTCATACTCCACATTTGTTTCTTTTTCCGACAAATCGAGAACCATCTATCATATTATTCACCTTCTTGAGTGCCGGTAAATCTAATTTAATTCTTTAATCCATTTACGTCTTTCTAACACCGCAGATGTTTTTTTAAGCATTCCGATATATGACATTTCTTGACCGTTCATATATCAAACTCCAGTTTTTAACTTCATATCGAATCAATTATTGTAAGTCAAAGCTAAAAGTGCGTATTCTAATATTTGATTCCCAAATTTGGTTTGTCACCGTCGTAAGCTCATAACTTTAAACACCCGTACCTGGCATTGAACCAGAAGGCTGATCAATATTAGTGATATCACCAACAGGGGGTCGGGAAACAGCCTGCTTTTCATTTTGGAGCTTGACCTGTTCATCATTTTTCTTTCGATAAGTTGCTCGCCGTCGTGCGTTTCTCTGCTCCCTTTTGTCGTCTGTTATGCTATAACTCACTTGGTCATTCACAATAGCACATGTTGTCTCGGAATGAGTTGGGTATACATCACATGTTGGGGTAGACGATGTCACAAGCTCTGAACCACCACAACCAAGGGCATTAAGACACACATCATTGTGGGCAGACTCTCTGGCTGCAGGAACAAAAGAAAATATGTCGGTTAGGCTAATACATGAACATGCATCCCTTTAAGCACAAATCTGGCCATATGAAAGGCATAAAGTGACCTGCGGCATAAAGTGATGCAAGAGTACTCCTATCCGGGAACGAAGGCACATTATTGTCTGCACGATGTATAAACAACAAATCTTGATGAGAATTAGTCAACATGTACATTCATAGAGACGTTTGATCACTGTCCATGATGCACGTGTCAGATCATACCAAATGAACTTCCTGCAAGGCCGCAGGCAAAAATATCTGTGAGAGTACTCGGATCAGGGAACGAAGCAACATCAGGGCTACAGAAGGAGATTGATGGGTTGTCTACAAAACAAAACCAGTACAGAATGAGGCAGTTTCCTGCTAACCGAATAGGGTAGATAGTGTGTTTAAATATGGAACCCACGTACGTAAACTTGCATGCCCAGGCTGATCAGCAATTGTTATATCAGAAAGAGGGTGTTTGGTTAGGTTTGTAAGCTCGTCCTGCTCTATCCGTGGCATGCCAGTTCCATCTGTTTCCTTGTGTGCTTCCAAGTCTGTTAGGCACGATTGATCATGTTAAAACCATATGATAAAACAGATAGGGTTATTTACAGACTCCAATACCTGGAGTCATTTGATAATTGTCAACATTGTCAGCTACGGGAATTATTGCTGGGTTGTATTAATCAACACTTCCATCAACATTATGGCCTGGAACACATTAGCGAGATACAATGATTGTTGGGCACCCTTGACATCTGACTCATTTATGTTATTCTAACGTACCTTGGCTCCCTTGTGAATGTAGGTCAGCAAGAAGGGGTACAGGCACATCTGACACTCTTTTCTCTTCCGGCGCCTTGCTATTTGCATTTCCCATTCGTGCCTATCATTTTTCAACAGCATTAGAATTGATGTGGTATGTATACTGAACAATTGGCTTGCCATGTATTTTTGGTGTTCCAACTATGAACATAGGGAAGAAATGACTACAGTGTATACATCTGATAAACATTTATTGTCTTGGGATGTATTTTTGGTGTTCGAACTGGGAACATGGGGAACATTTATTCGTATGGCTCCATCTGGTGGCTCCATCGTATATTGCTCTATTGCATATGGCTCCATCTGGTGACAATTGTCTTTTGTAGCGTTGCGTGATCTTTAAGAGATCATGAGCGTATGTACCTTTAAGAAAGCAAGGTTGAAAACTGATCAGTGAAGACGCCCTGCACTGCTTGCCGCCGTAGGCATCGTCATCGGAGATCTGTGGCGTGTGGCTGCCCGAGGCGGTGGCCGCGGTGTCTTGCTGACCTGCGACAGGATCGTGGTGTGTGGGTACCTGACTTGGCGGTGGTGGCGGCCTGCTAATCCGCGACGGGATCGTGGTGTGTGGGTACCTAAGGCGGCGGCCTGCTGATCCGCGACGGTATTGTTCGTGATCCGCCACGGGCGACGTATGTGAGGCGGCAGCGGCGGCGGCGTTCTCGTGATCCAGGACGGACGTGGGAAACGAGGAGCGGATCGGGTCCTTGTTGGTGCGTCGATCTGGTTTTTTGTCGATACGTAGTTTAAAACCAGTGGTACGGGGTGGTGGGAGGTGCGTTGATCTGGTGAACATTGGCAAGTCCGCTTACATAAATTCTTCTATTTTGCCATTGCAACGAGAGAGAAAAATACATGCAGTGCCAATGGAGAACTTGGCCCAATTGATAATATACCCATCTTGGGTACTATACATCTATTTCATATCAACGTTTGCTACTGACGTTGTGATAGTTAATGTTTCATACTCCACATTTGTTTCTTTTTCCAACAAATCCAGAACCATCTATCATATTATTCACCTTCTTGAGTGCCGGTAAATCTAATTTAATTTTTTAAATCCATTTACGTCTTTCTAACACCGCAAATGTTTTTTTAAGCATTCCGATATATGCCATTTCTTGACCGTTCATATATCAAACTCCAGTTTTTAACTTCATATTGAATCAATTATTGTAAGTCAAAGCTAAAAGTGCGTATTCTAATATTTGATTCCCAAATTTGGTTTGTCACCGCCGTAAGCTCATAACTTTAAACACCCATACCTGGCATTGAACCGGAAGGCTGATCAATATTAGTGATATCACCAAGAGGGGGTCGGGAAACAGTCTGCTTTTCATTTTGGAGCTTGACCTGTTCATCCTTTTTCTTTCAATAAGTTGCTCGCCGTCGTGCGTTTCTCTTCTCCCTTTTGTCGTCTGTTATGCTATAACTCACTTGGTCATTCACAACAGCACATGTTGTCTCGGAATGAGTTGGGTATACATCACATATTGGGGTAGACGATGTCACAAGCTCTGAACCACCACAACCAAGCGCATTAAGACACACATCATTGTGGGCAGACTCTGTGGCTGCAGGAACAAAAGAAAATATGTCGGTTAGGCTAATACATGAACATGCATCCCTTTAAGCACAAATCTGGACATATGAAAGGCATAAAGTGACCTGCGGCATAAAGTGATGCAAGAGTACTCCTATCCGGGAATGAAGGCACATTATTGTCTGCACGATGTATAAACAACAAATCTTGATGAGAATTAGTCAACATGTACATTCATAGAGACGTTTATCACTGTCCATGATGCACGTGTCAGATCATACCAAATGAACTTCCTGCAAGGCCGCAGGCAAAAATATCTGTGAGAGTACTCGGATCAGGGAACGAAGCAACATCAGGGCTACAAAGGAGATTGATGGGTTGTCTACAAAACAAAGCCAGTACAAAATGAGGCAGTTTCCTGCTAACCGAATAGGGTAGATAGTGTGTTTAAATATGGAACCCACGTACGTAAACTCGCATGCCCAGGCTGATCAGCAATTGTTATATCAGAAAGAGGGTGTTTGGTTAGGTTTGCAAGCTCGCCCTGCTCTATCCGTGGCATGCCAGTTCCATCTGTTTCCTTGTGTGCTTCCAAGTCTGTTAGGCACGATTGATCATGTTAAAACCATATGATACAACAGATAGGGGTATTTACAGACTCCAATACCTGGAGTCATTTGATAATTGTCAACATTGTCAGCTACGGGAATTATTGCTGGGTTGTATTCATCAACACTTCCGTCAACATTATGGCCCGGAACACATTAGCGAGATACAATGATTGTTGGGCACCCTTGACATCTGACTCATTTATGTTATTCTAACGTACCTTTGCTCCCTTGTGAATGTAGGTCAGCAAGAGGGGGTACAAGCACATCTGACACTCTTTTCTCTTCCGGTGCCTTGCTATTTGCATTTCCCATTCGTACCTATCATTTTTCAACAGCATTAGAATTGATGTGTTATGTATACTGAACAATTGGCTTGCCATGTATTTTTGGTATTCCAACTGCGAACATAGGGAAGAAATGACTACAGTGTATACATCTGATAAACATTTATTGTCTTGGGATGTATTTTTGGTGTTCGAACTGGGAACATGGGGAACATTTATTCGTATGGCTCCATTTGGTGGCTCCATCGTATATTGCTCTATTGCATATGGCTCCATCTGGTGACAATTGTCTTTTGTAGCGTTGCGTGATCTTTAAGAGATCATGAGCGTATGTACCTTTAAGAAAGCAAGGTTGAAAACTGATCAGTGAAGACGCCCTGCACTGCTTGCCGCCGTAGGCATCGTCATCGGAGATCTGTGGCGTGTGGCTGCCCGAGGCGATGGCCGCGGTGTCTTGCTGACCTGCGACAGGATCGTGGTGTGTGGGTACCTGACTTGGCGGTGGCGGCGGCCTGCTGATCCGCGACGGGATCGTGGTTTGTGGGTACCTAAGGCGGCGGCCTGCTGATCCGCGACGGTATTGTTTGTGATCCGCCACGGGTGACGTATGTGAGGCGGCAGCGGCGGCGGCTCTCGTGATCCAGGACGGACGTGGGAAACGAGGAGCGGATCGGGTCCTTGTTGGTGCGTCGATCTGGTTTTTTGTCGATACGTAGTTTAAAACCAGTGGTACGGGGTGGTGGGAGGTGCGTCGATCTGGTGAACATTGGCAAGTCCGCTTACATAAATTCTTCTATTTTGCCATTGCAACGAGAGAGAAAAATACATGCAGTGCCAATGGAGAACTTGGCCCAATTGATAATATACCCATCTTGGGTACTATACATCTATTTCATATCAATGTTTGCTACTGACGTTGTGATAGTTAATGTTTCATACTCCACATTTGTTTCTTTTTCCGACAAATCGAGAACCATCTGTCATATTATTCACCTTCTTGAGTGCCGGTAAATCTAGTTTAATTTTTTAAATCCATTTACGTCTTTCTAACACCGCAGATGTTTTTTTAAGCATTCCGATATATGACATTTCTTGACCGTTCATATATCAAACTCCAGTTTTTAACTTCATATTGAATCAATTATTGTAAGTCAAAGCTAAAAGTGCGTATTCTAATATTTGATTCCCAAATTTGGTTTGTCACCGCCGTAAGCTCATAACTTTAAACACCCGTACCTGGCATTGAACCGGAAGGTTGATCAATATTAGTGATATCACCAAGAGGGGGTCGGGAAACAGTCTGCTTTTCATTTTGGAGCTTGACCTGTTCATCCTTTTTCTTTCAATAAGTTGCTCGCCGTCGTGCGTTTCTCTTCTCCCTTTTGTCGTCTGTTATGCTATTGTCACACCCTAGTTAGTTCATGCATTAGAGTGTTGCATCATGTTTATTCTTTCATCAGAAACCTGAAATGGGGATGACAGAACCCCCAGTCCCCTCTGAAACCAATTAGGGTTTACTAAAAACTTTTTCAATGAACCTGAAATGCCCTTCTAAAATGCCCATCATTTTTGTCTTGGTTCAGAACCTCTGCCAAAAGTGATGCACATTTTCCTAGGCCATCTTAGGGTTTTTGAATTAAATCATAAATATTTGAATTTGGGCATTTAAAATTATATAAAATATTTAAATGCTCAAATATCTCCAAACTAAAATGTTTCATGTTGGAAATAATCCAACTATGGACCAGGAGTAGTTTGGTGATTTTAGGAGTTGCCTAAGTATTTTATTTAATTCAACAAAGTTGCAGAAGTATTAAAAAATACAGAAAACAGAAAAAATGGAAAAACTTACCTGACGCCAGCTCCCGGCCCACCTGCCGGCCCAGCCCAGCGCCGCTCCAGCGAGCTGCTTGCCGGCCAGGCAGGCAGGCAGGTGCCCGACAGCGACCGTAGCGCGCGCCACGCACCTGCTCGCCGCCTCGCCGCTCCCCTCGCCCGGTGACGTCGTGGATCAGCCTCCCTCTCTCCCCCGAACCCCCCAGACACCCCCTCTCCTCTCCAGCTCCTCCCCCTCGCGCTCCCCTGCCATGACCGACGCCACCACCGCCGTGCCTTCGTCGTAGCCGTGCTCCCCGCCGCCCGTGCGTCCTCTCATCGTGTCCAGGAGCTCCGCCGCTGTCCACTTCATCGAGCAAGCCGAGCCCCGAGCGCTCGCAACGCCCGAGTCCACCGCAACGACCTCGCCCGAACCGCCGTCGCCGGAGATCCCCTTCGACGCCGTCGTCGCTCCGGTCCATCCCCGGCCGCAGCAAGGGCTTCGTCGCACTCACTGTGAGCTTAGCCATCTTCCCCCCTCCTTTTCTTGCTCCCGAGCTGTGTAGCGACCTCCCGGAGCTCAACCGCACCCACCGCCGTGGAGCTCGTCGCCGACGTGCTCCCGGTCACCCTCCGACCACTCCACGGTGTCCATCATGCTCACCGCGTCACGTAGCACCTAGCTAGCTACTCCCCGCACCTCACCGACCCCTCTTGCGTCAAGTTCGACTTCGGCCGAACCCCGGTGGCCGCCAAAGTCGTCGCCGGCGCCAACTCCGGCCACCCCGACCCCAACGGACTCCACCAAGAGCTGCGGCTCGTCCTCAGCTCCACTCCGGTGGTCTCCGCGACCCATTTGGTGGCCGAAACAGCCAAAACCACTTCCGCCGCCGCGTCGGGCTCGCCGGCGGCTAAACGCCGGTGCAGCCGACCCGGGTTTGACCATGGGTGGGCCCTGGTTGACTCCCCTGAGTCTATGACAGGTGGGGCCCAGCCCTGTTAATTAAACAGGTTTAGTTTTAATTAAACTTTAATTAATCTAATCACACTGACACGCGGGACCCACTGTCAGGTTTGACCCGGACGTGTCCCATTGACCTGCTGACGTCACACTGACGTCAGGCTGACGCAATAATTGATTTTCTGGAATTAATCTAATATAGGAAATTCCAGAATATAGTTTAAACTTTAAAAATTCATAACTTTTATTCTGTAACTCCAAATCAGACAAATTATATATGAAAAATGATCAGAAAAATCCAATCTATCCATCTGTACTATTTTCATGCATGATTAAACAAGTTAACCTGATGTTTAATGCAGAACAAGGAAAAACACTTTAAAGGGCCATGTTTGAGTTTGAAATTTGAATCTTTGATTCAAATTGGTTCAAACCCTTCTGGTCTTAGTTGCATTAGCCCAACACACTCATATTGCTATGTTTCATGCATGCATCATATTGTTGCACATTGTTTGGTGATGGTTGTGTATCGGTGTTCTTTGCGGCAGGTTCTGCCTCCGAGGAGTACCGTGATTACCCTAACGAAGAACCGTATCAGTTCATCGAACCATCAGGCAAGCAACCAACCATTTGATCATATCGATACAATCCCATGTTCTCGCTCCTGCTCTCTTTTACTGCATTAAGACAACGCGTTTCAAACTGCTGTGTGCTACGGTAGTTGAACCCACTTCCTCTGCATGACCTGTCATTGCCACAGTAACTAGATGAAACCCACTAGCATGTGTCGGAGTTGATTGAGCCATATGTATGTGTTGTTCCTACCTTGCTATGCCTGCTATGCTTAGAGTCATGTCAGGTCTGGTTCATCTGGGTGATGGGCTAGAGTGAAATGATTATGTCGGTAATGAGAGTGGTGTGGTGAACACGATTTGGTAAAGGTATCGATGAGAGGCCATGTAGGAGTACATGGTGGGTTGTTTCATTGAAGCCGACCTTAAGCACTGAGATCTGTATGTGTGATTTAAGATACAGCTACTACCATGCATTGGGCCCTGAAATATGATCCCGCTCGACTTCTTATTCACCCTAGTTCTCTGTCCAGGAGTTGCAAGTAGTTTCTGGTGTTTGTAGCCTACTGGAGGCCGTGGACAGCGCTGACCGTAGGGGTGGGTTGTGATGCGGTAGGTACGTGGCCGGGTGTACCGAATACCCGTTAGGTATCTCGGGAACCCTGTTCACATCGTTCGGGGCCGTATGGGAAACCTCGGCCGGACTCCCTGCGGATGGAACCTGGATAGGCGATAAACCTGGACTAGAGGCTTAGGTGTTTAGGTAGGTCGTGGTCTACACCCACGTCGGCTTTCGCTTGAAGTCTGCCGAGCACATGTCGTGTGCAGACGCTAAGTGGTGGAAACATGTATGAAGAAGTACACCCCTGCAGGGTTATCATGATCTATTCGAATAGCCGCGTCCGCGGTAAAGGACTGCTTGGTTGCCTATACAGTTCATAGACAAGTAAACGGAAACTACTAAAAGCCTCAAGATAAGTGTGAGTGCCGAGGATGGCTCTTCCGTAGGAAGACGGAGGTGGATCCTCAGTAGTGTATTGAATTGGTGAGTAGTGGACTCGTGTACGCAAAACCATTTCAAGTTGGAGTCTCGTAGGTTAGCCTAGCCAAGAGTCAAAGCTGGCTTGCTGCAACAACTCCACCAACCCTTCTTGATAATATGCATGTATGTAGGATCTGATGTAAGTCTTGCTGAGTACCTTTGTACTCATGTTGCTATAATTTACATTTTTTACAGAAGACGCTGCAACCCCTTCTGATGGGTTCTACGTAGACGTTGACATCAATGAGTAGGCTAAGGCCCAGGTGGTGATCCTGAGCTTGTGAAGGACCACGTAGTATAGCTAGGCTTTCCAAGCCTCTTTTATTTTACTAGTTGTCTGTACTCAGACAAGTTACTTCCGCTGCTGGTTTGTATGACTGTATGACTTGAATGCTGGGTCATGTGACCCGTACCTGTGTGTATGATTATGTATGGCTCCCTGAGCCTTAAATAAAGTACTTGTGTCGTAGAGTCATGTTGTGATGCCATGTTGTATTTGCACATATCGAGCATACTGTGTGTATGTTATTGAAATGCTTGGTATGTGTGGGATCTGACTATCTAGTTGTTTATATTTAGTAGCCTCTCTTACCGGGAAATGTCTCCTAGTGTTACCACTGAGCCATGGTAGCTTGCTACTGCTTTGGAACACTTAGGCTGGCCGGCATGTGTCCTTCTTCGTTCCGGTGTCTGTCCCTTGGGGGAAATGTCACGCATTGAGTACCGGAGTCCTGTTAGCCCGCTACAGCCCGGTTTACCGGAGTCCTGCTAGCCCAATGCTACAGCCCGGACCCTCTTGCTGATGACCGACACGTTCGAAGCTGGGTCATGGATGCCTGTCCCTGTAAGTCTGTGCCACTTTGGGTTTACAACTAGTCATGTCAGCCCGGGCTCCTTAACATATGGATGCTAGCGACACTATCATATACGTGAGCCAAAAGGCGCAAACGGTCCCGGGCAAAGGTAAGGCGACACCCGTGGGGATACCGTGCGTGAGGCCGCAAAGTGATATGAGGTGTTACAGGCTAGATCGATGTGTCATCGAGTCGGGGTCCTGACAGCTATAACTCACTTGGTCATTCACAACAGCACATGTTGTCTCGGAATGAGTTGGGTATACATCACATATTGGGGTAGACGATGTCACAAGCTCTGAACCACCACAACCAAGCGCATTAAGACACACATCATTGTGGGCAGACTCTGTGGCTGCAGGAACAAAAGAAAATATGTCGGTTAGGCTAATACATGAACATGCATCCCTTTAAGCACAAATCTGGACATATGAAAGGCATAAAGTGACCTGCGGCATAAAGTGATGCAAGAGTACTCCTATCCGGGAATGAAGGCACATTATTGTCTGCACGATGTATAAACAACAAATCTTGATGAGAATTAGTCAACATGTACATTCATAGAGACGTTTATCACTGTCCATGATGCACGTGTCAGATCATACCAAATGAACTTCCTGCAAGGCCGCAGGCAAAAATATCTGTGAGAGTACTCGGATCAGGGAACGAAGCAACATCAGGGCTACAAAGGAGATTGATGGGTTGTCTACAAAACAAAGCCAGTACAGAATGAGGCAGTTTCCTGCTAACCGAATAGGGTAGATAGTGTGTTTAAATATGGAACCCACGTACGTAAACTCGCATGCCCAGGCTGATCAACAATTGTTATATCAGAAAGAGGGTGTTTGGTTAGGTTTGCAATCTCGTCCTGCTCTATCCGTGGCATGCCAGTTCCATCTGTTTCCTTGTGTGCTTCCAAGTCTGTTAGGCACGATTGATCATGTTAAAACCATATGATACAACAGATAGGGGTATTTACAGACTCCAATACCTGGAGTCATTTGATAATTGTCAACATTGTCAGCTACGGGAATTATTGCTGGGTTGTATTCATCAACACTTCCGTCAACATTATGGCCCGGAACACATTAGCGAGATACAATGATTGTTGGGCACCCTTGACATCTGACTCATTTATGTTATTCTAACATACCTTGGCTCCCTTGTGAATGTAGGTCAGCAAGAGGGGGTACAAGCACATCTGACACTCTTTTCTCTTCCGGTGCCTTGCTATTTGCATTTCCCATTCGTACCTATCATTTTTCAACAGCATTAGAATTGATGTGGTATGTATACTGAACAATTGGCTTGCCATGTATTTTTGGTGTTCCAACTGCGAACATAGGGAAGAAATGACTACACTGTATACATCTGATAAACATTTATTGTCTTGGGATGTATTTTTGGTGTTCGAACTGGGAACATGGGGAACATTTATTCGTATGGCTCCATCTGGTGGCTCCATCGTATATGGCTCTGTTGCATATGGCTCCATCTGGTGACAATTGTCTTTTGTAGCGTTGCGTGATCTTTAAGAGATCATGAGCATACGTACCTTTAAGAAAGCAAGGCTGAAAACTGATCAGTGAAGATGCCCTGCACTGCTTGCCGCCGTAGGCGTCGTCGTCGGAGATCTGTGGCGTGTGGCTGCCCGAGGGGGTGGCGGCGGTGTCTTGCTGACCCACGACGGGATCGTGGTGTGTGGGTACCTGACTTGGCGGCGGCGGCGGCCTGCTGATCCACGACGGGATCATGGTGTGTGGGTACCTGAGGCGGCGGCGGCCTGCCGATCCGCGATGGTATTGTTCGTGATCTGCCACCGGCGACGTATGTGAGGCGGCAGCGGCGGCGGCGTTCTCGTGATCCAGGACGGACGTGGGAAACGAGGAGCGGATCGGGTCCTCGTTGGTGCGTCGATCTGGTTTTTTGTCGATACGTAGTTTAAAACCAGTGGTACGGGGTGGTGGGAGGTGCGTCGATCTAGTGAACATTGGCAAGTCCGCTTACATAAATATTTCTATTTTGCCATTGCAACGAGAGAAAAAAATACATGCAATGCCAATGGAGAACTTGGCCCAATTGATAATATACCCATCTTGGGTACTATACATCTATTTCATATCAATGTTTGCTACTGACGTTGTGATAGTTAATGTTTCATACTCCACATTTGTTTCTTTCTCCGACAAATCGAGAACCATCTATCATATTATTCACCTCCTTGAGTGCCGGTAAATCTAATTTAATTTTTTAAATCCATTTACGTCTTTCTAACACCGCAGATGTTTTTTTAAGCATTCCGATATATGACATTTCTTGACCGTTCATATATCAAACTCCAGTTTTTAACTTCATATTGAATCAATTATTGTAAGTCAAAGCTAAAAGTGCGTATTCTAATATTTGATTCCCAAATTTGGTTTGTCACCGCCGTAAGCTCATAACTTTAAACACCCGTACCTGGCATTGAACCGGAAGGCTGATCAATATTAGTGATATCACCAAGAGGGGGTCGAGAAACAATATGCTTTTCATTTTGGAGCTTGACCTGTTCATCCTTTTTCTTTCGATAAGTTGCTCGCCGTCGTGCGTTTCTCTGCTCCCTTTTGTCGTCTGTTATGCTATAACTCACTTGGTCATTCACAACAGCACATGTTGTCTCGGAATGAGTTGGGTATACATCACATGTTGGGGTAGACGATGTCACAAGCTCTGAACCACCACAACCAAGGGCATTAAGACACACATCATTGTGGGCAGACTCTCTGGCTGCAGGAACAAAAGAAAATACGTCGGTTAGGCTAATACATGAACATGCATCCCTTTAAGCACAAATCTGGCCATATGAAAGGCATAAAGTGACCTGGGGCATAAAGTGATGCAAGAGTACTCCTATCCAGGAACGAAGGCACATTATTGTCTCCATGATGTATAAACAACAAATCTTGATGAGAATTAGTCAATATGTACATTCATAGAGACGTTTGATCACTGTCCATGATGCACGTGTCATATCATACCAAATGAACTTCCTGCAAGGCCGCAGGCAAAAATATCTGTGAGAGTACTCGATCAGGGAACGAAGCAACATCAGGGCTACAGAAGGAGATTGATGGGTTGTCTACAAAACAAAACCAGTACAGAATGAGGCAGTTTCCTGCTAACCGAATAGGGTAGATAGTGTGTTTAAATATGGAACCCACGTACGTAAACTCGCATGCCCAGGCTGATCATCAATTGTTATATCAGAAAGAGGGTGTTTGGTTCGGTTTGCAAGCTCGTCCTGCTCTATCCGTGGCATGCCAGTTCCATCTGTTTCCTTGTGTGCTTCCAAGTCTGTTAGGCACGATTGATCATGTTAAAACCATATGATACAACAGATAGGGGTATTTACAGACTCCAATACCTGGAGTCATTTGATAATTGTCAACATTGTCAGCTACGGGAATTATTGCTGGGTTGTATTCATCAACACTTCCGTCAACATTATGGCCTAGAACACATTAGCGAGATACAATGATTGTTGGGCACCCTTGACATCTGACTCATTTATGTTATTCTAACGTACCTTGGCTCCCTTGTGAATATAGGTCAGCAAGAGGGGTTACAAGCACATCTGACACTCTTTTCTCTTTCGGCGCCTTGCTATTTGCATTTCCCATTCGTACCTATCATTTTTCAACAGCATTAGAATTGATGTGGTATGTATACTGAACAATTGGCTTGCCATGTATTTTTGGTGTTCCAACTGCGAACATAGGGAAGAAATGACTACACTGTATACATCTGATAAACATTTATTGTCTTGGGATGTATTTTTGGTGTTCGAACTGGGAACATGGGGAACATTTATTCGTATGGCTCCATCTGGTGGCTCCATCGTATATGGCTCTGTTGCATATGGCTCCATCTGGTGACAATTGTCTTTTGTAGCGTTGCGTGATCTTTAAGAGATCATGAGCATACGTACCTTTAAGAAAGCAAGGCTGAAAACTGATCAGTGAAGATGCCCTGCACTGCTTGCCGCCGTAGGCGTCGTCGTCGGAGATCTGTGGCGTGTGGCTGCCCGAGGCGGTGGCGGCGGTGTCTTGCTGACCCACGACGGGATCGTGGTGTGTGGGTACCTGACTTGGCGGCGGCGGCGGCCTGCTGATCCACGACGGGATCGTGGTGTGTGGGTACCTGAGGCGGCGGCGGCCTGCCGATCCGCGACGGTATTGTTCGTGATCTGCCACTGGCGACGTATGTGAGGCGGCAGCGGCGGCGGCGTTCTCGTGATCCAGGACGGATGTGGGAAACGAGGAGCGGATCGGGTCCTCGTTGGTGCGTCAATCTGGTTTTTTGTCGATACGTAGTTTAAAACCAGTGGTACGGGGTGGTGGGAGGTGCGTCGATCTAGTGAACATTGGCAAGTCCGCTTACATAAATATTTCTATTTTGCCATTGCAACGAGAGAAAAAAATACATGCAGTGCCAATGGAGAACTTGGCCCAATTGATAATATACCCATCTTGGGTACTATACATCTATTTCATATCAATGTTTGCTACTGACGTTGTGATAGTTAATGTTTCATACTCCACATTTGTTTCTTTCTCCGACAAATCGAGAACCATCTATCATATTATTCACCTCCTTGAGTGCCGGTAAATCTAATTTAATTTTTTAAATCCATTTACGTCTTTCTAACACCGCAGATGTTTTTTTAAGCATTCTGATATATGACATTTCTTGACCGTTCATATATCAAACTCCAGTTTTTAACTTCATATTGAATCAATTATTGTAAGTCAAAGCTAAAAGTGTGTATTCTAATATTTGATTCCCAAATTTGGTTTGTCACCGCCGTAAGCTCATAACTTTAAACACCCGTACCTGGCATTGAACCGGAAGGCTGATCAATATTAGTGATATCACCAAGAGGGGGTCGAGAAACAGTCTGCTTTTCATTTTGGAGCTTGACCTGTTCATCCTTTTTCTTTCGATAAGTTGCTCGCCGTCGTGCGTTTCTCTGCTCCCTTTTGTCGTCTGTTATGCTATAACTCACTTGGTCATTCACAACAGCACATGTTGTCTCGGAATGAGTTGGGTATACATCACATGTTGGGGTAGACGATGTCACAAGCTCTGAACCACCACAACCAAGGGCATTAAGACACACATCATTGTGGGCAGACTCTCTGGCTGCAGGAACAAAAGAAAATACGTCGGTTAGGCTAATACATGAACATGCATCCCTTTAAGCACAAATCTGGCCATATGAAAGGCATAAAGTGACCTGGGGCATAAAGTGATGCAAGAGTACTCCTATCCAGGAACGAAGGCACATTATTGTCTCCATGATGTATAAACAACAAATCTTGATGAGAATTAGTCAACATGTACATTCATAGAGACGTTTGATCACTGTCCATGATGCACGTGTCATATCATACCAAATGAACTTCCTGCAAGGCCGCAGGCAAAAATATCTGTGAGAGTACTCGATCAGGGAACGAAGCAACGTCAGGGCTACAGAAGGAGATTGATGGGTTGTCTACAAAACAAAACCAGTACAGAATGAGGCAGTTTCCTGCTAACCGAATAGGGTAGATAGTGTGTTTAAATATGGAACCCACGTACGTAAACTCGCATGCCCAGGCTGATCATCAATTGTTATATCAAAAAGAGGGTGTTTGGTTAGGTTTGCAAGCTCGTCCTGCTCTATCCGTGGCATGCCAGTTCCATCTATTTCCTTGTGTGCTTCCAAGTCTGTTAGGTACGATTGATCATGTTAAAACCATATGATATAATAGATAGGGGTATTTACAAACTCCAATACCTGGAGTCATTTGATAATTGTCAACATTGTCAGCTACGGGAATTATTGCTGGGTTGTATTCATCAACACTTCCGTCAACATTATGGCCTGGAACACATTAGCGAGATACAATGATTGTTGGGCACCCTTGACATCTGATTCATTTATGTTATTCTAACGTACCTTGGCTCCCTTGTGAATGAAGGTCAGCAAGAGGGGGTACAGGCACATCTGACACCCTTTTCTCTTCCGGCGCCTTGCTATTTGCATTTCCCATTCGTACCTATCATTTTTCAACAGTATTAGAATTGATGTGGTATGTATACTAAACAATTGGCTTGCCATGTATTTTTGGTGTTCCAACTGCGAACATAGGGAAGAAATGACTACAGTGTATACATCTGATAAAACATTTATTGTCTTGGGATGTATTTTTGGTGTTCGAACTGGGAACATGGGGAACATTTATTCGTATCGCTCCATCTGGTGGCTCCATCGTATATGGCTCTGTTGCATATGGCTCCATCTGGTGACAATTGTCTTTTGTAGCGTTGCGTGATCTTTAAGAGATCATGAGCGTACGTACCTTTAAGAAAGCAAGGTTGAAAACTGATCAGTGAAGACGCCCTGCACTGCTTGCCGCCGTAGGCGTCGTCGTCGGAGATCTGTGGCGTGTGGCTGCCCGAGGCGGTGGCGGCGGTGTCTTGCTGACCCGCGACGGGATCGTGGTGTGTGGGTACCTGACTTGGCGGTGGCGGCGGCTTGCTGATCCGCGACGGGATCGTGGTGTGTGGGTACCTGAGGCGGCGGCGGCGGCGGGCTGCCGATCCGCGACGGTATTGTTCGTGATCCGCCACGGGTGACGTATGTGAGGCAGCAGCGGCGGCGGCGTTCTCGTGATCCAGGACGGACGTGGGAAACGAGGAGCGGATCGGGTCCTCGTTGGTGCATCGATCTGGTTTTTTGTCGATACGTAGTTTAAAACCAGTGGTACGGGGTGGTGGGAGATGGGAGAAAATAAAACCGGACGAAAAAAAATCGAAGTACCAGGCTACCAACTAGTCCATTAGGAATAGAGAAAAGAAACGACTGTGAGCGAACAGACAGCGAGCCAGCGAAGCATTCACACGTCACCAGCCAGCGAAGCAAATAAAAAAGGAAACATATCGGCCCAGTTGCTTCACGAAGGCCTATTCCCTTCACATGAGAGGAGCTTCCATCTCGCATGAAACAAGATATAGCTCTCTTTTCGTTTTTGATTACATATATATTCTAATTTTACTAATCTATTGAAAATGGTCATCATGTATATAGTAAAATGTTCATCATGTAATTAAAAAATGTTCATTATGTATTTAAAAATGTACAACCGCGTATCATAAAAAAGATAAAGTTACTTCATAAAAATTCATCATAAATTTTAAAAAATGTTTGTCATATGTTTAAACAATGATTATCATGCATTAAAAAAAATTCATGTGTATTTGTGAAATATTTAATTGCTATCTTAAACATGCTCAACCTATTTAGGAAAATGTTCACCATGTATTTAGATAAATATTTGACATGTTTGTGAAAAAGGTTCAATTTATCTTCAAAGAGTATTCTCCCCATATTTAAAAAAATAATGGCATATATAAAAATGTTCAATGTTTGTTTAGAAATGTTCAAGATGTATTAAAAAAAGATGTTCATGATATTTGGAAAATGTGCAATCGGGAAAAAAGTGCTTAACCTGTGTTTAAAGAAGTTGACATGTATTTGAAAATGTAACGAAAAGGGGAAAACATATGAAAATCCTTAGATAAACAGATAAAACCATGTAGAGAAAATACATACAAATAGAAAACAACTGACGGAACCTTCCAAAAACTACACAGAATTTCCAAAATGCTAATAGGCCAGACCCCTTTGGTAGTCATGACTACTATCGATCTGTTTCTTTACCTATTTATTAGAAGTATATATTTGATATTTTGAAATATTTTAAATAATTAAGTTCTTAAAAGTACTTTACCTATTTCTTTAATGTTCACTACACATTAAAAAAGATGTTCTTGATGTTTTTAAAAAAGTATAT